>NW_005842398.1:718589-727122 GCF_000455745.1 Alligator sinensis | reverse complement strand
CGGCCGTTGGAAGTGCAGGAGGGGTTCCGGGGGACAAGGGGGGTGAGGCGCATGCGCAGCGGAGCCGAGCGGTGGGGGTTGTTGCTACGGGTGGCGTAGTGGAGGTAATTTTAAAGGCAAGCGAGGCTGAGCCCCGGCGATCGACTCCGCGGCCCCTCGGGTAGCCTTGCAGCGGGTGGCACCGACATGGCTCTAGTAGTCAGCGCTCCGAGGCTGCTGGAAGAGTCCGAGCGCCACGTGCCCCGCTGTGTCCGAGCCGCGTGACGTCATTGTGGGGAACAGGGTGACGTCACTATGAAGCAGGATGGCCCCGCGGGGTGATGCCATGTGGGGGTGCCCTCCTCAAGGAGTGTGATGCCTCCTCGTGTCTTCACAGGGCCACCATGGTGCCATCCTTCCAGGCCATGATGTAAAGCCACCTAAATTCCATCTTTATATGGGTTTACTTTTTTTTTAAGCATCTTAAAAAATAAATACATTTAAATTAAAAAAAAAGAATCCGATTTAAAAAATATATATATATATTTTTATCCACTCTGCTGATGGTTTCATTTTCCTCAGAGTCCTCTGGCAGTTCAGTGAGTGACATGGACGGGTATAGCATTCCCAAAACCAGTTTCGGACAACATCGGGTGAAGCGGACCTAGTGGTTAGTTTGGGGCAAAGAGCCAGGATGGGAGGGTTCTCTTCCTTGCTCTCCTACCAATCCGCTGTTTAGCTCTGGCCCACATACTTATGCCCCCACTGAGCAAGGTGCTGCTTTGTTCTGCTTAAACGGCAGTTTGGTGTGCCTAACTCATGTCATCACGGTTAGGTAGAATTACAACCAGCTAGGCATGCCTCAGCGTGGGTTAAAACTCGTTGAAAGGTTGGAGAGGTGAAATAGGGTGTCACTAGAGGTGCCTAAATATTGTTCTGTCTTTGCATGGCAAAACAGGAAGGCCTGCAGGGGTGTCCTAGCTCCCTGATTAAAGAGGAGAATTTTGCATGAGGAGAACGCAGGCAGAATAGATTCCCTATGCCTCATTGTAAGTTTGCTTTTCCCCGGCCCAAAGTCAGTGTCTTAGCAGCAAGGTTGCATTTGTTGCACTATGTCTAAGTTCCCATATCTGTAATGGAGGTACTAATAATACCTCATAAGTTTGTTTTGAGATTATTCAATATAAGAAACTTTTCCCTAACTCCAATCCATAGGAGACACAGTACACAATATATTATTGATTTATTTGAGGATGGAATAAATGGCCTTTTAGGGATCTGGGCAAGCAGGCTTCTTTTCATGTACTTGGGGGGGAAATGACACCTTAATTAGAGCAGCTCTCATATATTCAGCCTCCCACTTATTCAATTAGCTTTAGTTAAAGTGTCCCTGCTGCCATTTTGAAGCGTGAGGATGCTGAATACATAAGATGCCTAGGAGCAGCACATATTAGAGCAGTCATCCTGCATGTCTGACGTGGCTTGCAGGTGTAGCACTTGTGCTCATAGAAATTTGTGGGCCCAATGTGAGTTCTTAAGTCAATCCTCCTTCCCAACCTGGCATCCATATTCCTCTGTATTGTTATATAGATAGTTATTTTGCTGTATTTTAAAGCAAGAGTAATACAGCTGTATCACGGTGTCAGTATAAATGAAGAATAAGTTTTATGGAAACAGCCATTCATGACCCATTAAAGAAATGGCCAGTTTGGGTACCTTGGAATGCCTGGACCCAGGACACATTTTCTGGTTGTCTCAGGAGTTTTACTAGGTTGAAACTTTGGCCATGAAGTGGTTCCACTGCTGTTTTATGGCCTAGATTAGAGGAAGATTATATTTTCCCTCAGTACAAAGTCAGTGTACCAGGTAGGGAGGATTTGGCCCTTAGGATTGCCAACAACATTTTTTTCCAACATATTTTCATTTTTTTTTAGCCAGAACTACTTTGTGTCCACACACGAAAATAGTTTTAGAATTAGTTATACTACTCTAGGGTTTGTGTGGAGACATTCTTGTTTGTGTAGATATAGTCATCTCACTGCTGTCCCATACCACATTGCTTCACCATTCGGTTGCCTGCCCTCCACACCTATGGCACTTTGACTGGGTAGCACTTCCCTGTTTAAATCCCAAGAAGCAGCCAGATGTGTTGAATTACAATGATTTTCATGGATTGTAAGGGTCTGGAAGGGACCTAGAAAGATCATCGGGTCTAGCCCCCTCTGCACTACCCAGGAAAGACAGGGGTGAGGTGAGGTCTGATTCCCATTCAGAGACCTTAGATTTTCCTCAGGAGAAGCACATGTCCCATCCCACTATAATAAAGGTCACTGGAATGTGAAGGTTCATGAACAGCTGGAGCAGTAAATGATGGAGCAGGGGTAGTAGCCCTAGTATGCAGCCCAGTGCTATGACTAAGTGAGGTTGGTCCAACAGATTTGCAGGAATACTATAGAGAAAAAAACTTGCAGTAGTGCTTATGTGCTTACTCTAGTATTAGGTAGTATTTTTGTCAGGGAGGATGCCACAGAACCCCAGCGTGTGCTGGAGAGTTTAAGTCAATGTGATACTGTGGTAGTCAGAGGCTACCATGGAAACTAAGTTGCAGCCAGGCCGCCCAGTACCTGATTGTTCTTTCGTACTCTCCTGCCATGCCTTTGGTGTTAAAGAAAAATCCAAAACAGAAAGTAAATACTGGGAGGTGTGCCTCTTGGATCTTACTGCAACCTGGCTGGGGCTTTCAGCCTCTTCACAGGGATCCTCCATCCCGCATACCCTGCCCTTACCATGCCAGATGTTCAAAGGTGCAAAACTTCATTATGGTCTCTGCTTAGTGCATTCACACAGTCATATGAGCTTCTAACGACTGCCTGCTGATCGTGCCACAGCCTGTCCTCACCAATTGAGAGATTCCTAGGGCCTCAGGGGTCCCCAGGTATCTGGTCAGTTCTTATTTTTATTCCTCCTTTTGACCTCGGGGGTCAGTTCCTTTTCAGATTGCTCACATGGCTATCACCTGTGGCTGGTATCCATCTGAGCATCTGAGTCACAGGGCTACTTCACCTAACTCTTCAAAATACAATCAGTGAACCACAGCCAGCCTGACACAGTCCCTTGGCTGTGTTCCTCTATCACTTGGGGAAAACCTGCCTCTCCTGAGCAGTTCCCTTTAACAGGTCCTCTTCTCCACTCTCTTCTGCAGGTAACAACCAAGAAGTGCTGCACTCACCGGCCTGGCTCCTTGTCCAACCCTCTTGCAAAGCTCCTGTGCTGGCTGTCACCTTAAGGTAAGTGCCACTGTCTTCCTTCCTTTTTCAGTCCCGGTTAACTCCCCAACTTCGAGTCAGGTCAATTGCCACCCCTGCTCCTGCTGGTGTCTCTGGGGCAAACTAACCCACCTGACCCCCGGACTTTTAACTTCTGGGTCATTGGCCAGAACCTATCAGAGCAGCTTCCTATCAGTGCAGGCTGCCATCACAGACCCGCCGAGTATTAATACAGCTGGACCTGCTTGCGCTGCTCTGTTTTATTGTCTTCCCACATCCATACAGATTAAGGTGCCCTCTTCCCCGTAGCAGTCCATCTGAGCTCCATCCAGTTGTGATGCAGCATGACAGACACCCTGTCACAGGTACCCTTTCCACTGCAGGTTCTGGAAAGGAGATTTTCTCAGACATCTTAAAACTGTCTAGCCTGCACAGTCTCAGGACAGAAATCCAGGATGACATTGAGCCAGAAATAGCTTCAAGATCTAGTTTGACAGTGCTGCAGAGGGAGCTTCCATCAGTAATAATCAGGTATCCTGGTTTTCTCTGTTTAAAAGTCAGAAATTCTCTGATAAAAATTGCAAAATTTCTGATTAGAAAACCCGAAATCTGCATTTTTCCGCAATTAAAATGAAACACCACTATATACATAGGTACCGGGTGAAAATCCCATTGCAAATAAAGGGTGGCAAGGGGCCAAAAAACCTTCTTGACTCAACAGGGAAATCCAGGAAAGCCTGGGGATGAAAAAAGAGGCATACAGACTGTGGAAGCAGGGGCTAGCCACCAAGGAGGAATATACCTACTTGGTGCGCACTTGCAGGGAATTAGTAAGAAAGGCCAAGGCAGCAATGGAACTCAGGCTGGCAACTAAAAATAAAGACAACAAAAAGTCCTTTTTCAGGTACATAGGGAGCAAAAAGAAGGTGCATGGTAACATAGGACCCCTACAGGACAGACTAGGGCAATTAGTAACAGATAGGAGGGACAAAGCTGAGCTTTTCATTGAGTTCTTTGCATCAGTATTCCTGAACATGGATGTAGACATATCACTAAATGGGACTATAGACAGGCACAAGAGGGACACCAGCCCACCAATGGTTAGTGTCTACACTACAACAGTGATTACTGTTGTAGTGTGTACTTAAAAAAAAAAAGTCACGCAGAATTTAATGAAATGATAATCTTTCCAGAACAGACATATATGCGCTGTGAAATTCCATAGGATTATTTAAAAATCATAGAAAAAATATAATTTAATATTGAATTCTACAGATTTGGGTAATAATATGTGTTGATGTATAAAGAATATTTCATCCCTATTAAATTTTACAGTGCTTTTCCATAAGAAAGGCAAGACCCAGTTTTATTATGTTTGACTTCTGTGGGTTGAGGATATGAGTCTCACATATGAAGGGAGACTTGGAGGGGCCTGATGTGTTCAGGTAAGCAGGCCTAGACAATCTTCATCCAAGGGTGCTGAAAGAATTAGCCAGTGTCATAGCAGAATCACTAGCAAAATTCTTTGAGCCTTCATGGTGCTCAGAAGAGGTCCCAGGACACTCATGGTGCTCAAGTCAGGTCCCTGAGGACTGGAAAAGGGCCAATGTGGTCCCTATTTTCAAGAAGGGGAGGAAGGAGGATCTGGGTAACTACAGGCCGATTAGTCTCACCTCTATCCTTGGGAAAACCTTTGAAAAAATTATTAAGGTGTGGGAGCCCAGCAGGAAAAATAATGCTGAAGGGTAACCAGCCTGGATTCATAGCAGGGAGATCCTGCCTGACAAACCTTGTTTCTTTTTACGACCAGGTCACAAACTGCTTAGATGCAGGAATCGAGGTGGATTTTAAAAAAGCCTTTGATATGGTGTCACGTCCATTCTCAAAAAAAACTTAAGCGGCTGTGACTTAGATGATTACACAGTCAGGTGGGTGGCAAATTGGCTAATGGGACGCACCCAGAGAGTGGTAGTTGATGGATCAGTATCAACCTGGAAAGATGTGGGCAGTGGTGTCCCCCAAGGCTCGGTCCTTGGGCCAGTGCTGTTCCAATATCTTCATCAGTGATTTGGATGAGGGCATGATGAGCACGCTGTCCAAATTCACAGATGTGCCCTCCCTCGGAGTGTGTGTAGTGGCGGGGAGGGCAGAGAACAGATTCAGGTGGATTTGGACAGGCTGGAAAAGTGGGCAGAACACAACAGGATGCAGTTTAACAAAGATAAGTGCAAAGTACTGCACCTAGGGAGAAGGAATCACCAACACATACAGATTGGGGGATGACTTTCTAAGTAGCACAGCAGCAGAAAGGGATCTCACAGTTATAGTTGACTCCAAGATGAGCTTGAGTCGTCGATGTGACAAAGTGATCAGTAGAACTAACCGCACTCTATCATGCATTACTAGATGCATCATGAACAGGTCAAGGAAGTGATACTTCTTCTCTATGCGGCATTGGTAGACCACAGCTCGAGCACTGCGTTCAGTTTTGGGTGCCGCAGTTCAAGAGGGATGTGGATAACCGTGAGAGGGTCCAGAGGAGGGCCACTCATATGGTTAGGGGCCTGCAGAATAGGTCCTATGAAGAGAGGTTGAGGGACCTGGATCTCTTTAGCCTCTGTAAGAGAAGACAGAGGGGATCTGGTGCCTCTCACTTCCAACCTGCAGCCCTCCACCCCCCAAGGTGCCCAACCCATCCCCCAGCTTCCAGAGCTATGGGGCTGTGGGAGGCGGCAGCTGCTGTGGTATGAGCAAAGCATGGAGCCCAGCTCCCCCCCCCTCCCCTGCGGGTGGCATGGCTAGAGTGGAGCTTACTAGGGGGAGGGGTGGCTGCAGGATAAAGGCTTCCTGCCCTGCTGCCCTCCCCCTGTGGGGCCTCCGCAGTCTAACGGGCAGGACCCGGCAGGGTAGAGTGGGGTGGGGCGGGGAGGTTTGGTGCTGCTGCTGGGAGCCCTGCGCCACCATGGCAATGTGCCCTTGGCCCACCTGGCAGCAGTGTGGCGCACAACACTATGCTACCACCCCTGCTGCTGCCAGGTGAGTAGGGGGCACCTCCCCATGGTGGCACAGGGCTTCCAGTGGTGGCACTGAGCATTCCCACCCCACACCGCTCTGCCTGCTGCGCAGGGTCCTGCCTGCTGGGCTGTGGAGGCCCCACAGGCAGCAGCTGGGGCTTGGGTGCTGCTGCGGTGGGGAGGGGGCAGGAGGCTGTGGATCTGGATCCCTGGCCCTCATCTACCCCTGCCCTTCGCACAAATCTGAGGGGCACGTTCCCCTACATGCCCTCCCTGGGAGTGTGTGTAGTGGCGGGGAGCCAGCCCTCCTGCTGCACTCTGGATGAGCTGCCCACGACTCTGTCCCACTGTCCACCCAGGCCCCACTCACCACCCTGGCTGGGCAGCACCCCCTGACCCAGACCCTGCCCAACTCCCTCCTTCACTGTGGGGGCCTCAATTCCAGCCCCATCCCATAACTTTCCTATGGGTAGCTGCTGTGGGATCTGCTCTAGGCTGCCTGGCTGCCACATGCATGTGTGCGGCACACATACACGTGGTGCCCCCTGCCTGATTGCCCTCTTCCCACTCCTCCCAGCTCCTTGCAGCCTGAAACAGTCAGCCTGCAAGGGGAAACTCACCGTTTTCTGCGTTTTTCTCCTTTAAAGGAGAAAATCTACACTTTTCTCCTTAAAAAAGAAAACCCACGTTTTACTGTGTTTTTCTGCGGCAAATGGAAAACCCGGATTCCCGGTAATAATGGTATATTGTATCACAATAAACTGGCCATTACTGACTTTAGGAAGATTTAAACAACTTCATTTCAGGCAGCAACAGGACACCACCAGGTTGGGTGGACATTATTATATGGTGCATCCTTAAATTTCCACCCGGGGGGGTTTATCATCCTGAACTCTAGCAAGCTCAAAATGGTGTCTGCATCAGAAAATTTAATCTCCCAAAGTTCTTATTTTCCTGAAACACTGAATCCCACAACTATGGACCCAGTATGCTGGCCTGACTCCTCTTCCTGTGTTGCTTGATGCTCTGTCTCAGGGCTGTCCAACTTCACTGTGACCATGTGTGGTCCCCAGGCCACATCACATACCTGCTGGGCCATGTGCTGCAGGGACGACCCCTGGGAAACGGCCCTCAACCCTTGCCATCTGCCCCTGCAGTCCCTCCTTCCCCCTTACCATATTGTCTGCACAGGCAGTAGTGTGGCTCCCTTGCCCTTCTCCTGTGTGGGCAGCACTACCAGCTCATGGCCCTCTGCTGAGCCCACCTCGCCGAGAAGCAACCACAGGCTGTTTCTTGCAGGCTGCATGCTGCCCCTGCCTGCGGGCTGCCTGTTGGACAGCCTTGCTCTGTCTCACCAACCCTCTATTGTTGCCATCTGGCTCAAGATTGTGGCACAACTGGGTAAAAGAAAAAAATCATTTGGCGATGTTTGTGTTTTAATGCTGTAGGATAAAATTGCACTGTGGAACTTTTAATTATTTTGATATGAGAGATTAGTAGTCTACGATTTTGGATAGCAACAGCTTTTGTTGTTTCTCCCCGGTTTCCTAACACCTGATAAGCTGCAGCCCTCATGGAGATGGGCATTGCCAGTGTCTGAAACTGTATTAGTTCTCTGAAGAAAGAGGACAAAAGAGGACATGTTTGTTTATCTCATGAGAGAATGCTACCAGAGAAAGCACATTTATGTTACTCATTTAAATCATTTCACTGGTAATCAACAATAACTTGCATCTCATGGAGAAAATATCCCTTTCTGTGATGAATTTCAAGGTTGGCAGATAATAGGCATGTGGGTTCCATGTGTGGTCTCTGTAGAATCTGGGAAATCTAACCATTCAAATCTGGTTGCAGATCTGAGTTGATCAGCACCCTCTCAATAGCAGACCAGACCTGCAGTGGAACAGCTTTAACATTTACATTATCAAAGCCAGCATGGTTATCTGTTGGTTATATCAGCTATAAAAATGATAGCTATCAGGGTTGTGATGGCAATATGCTTCTCCACAGGGAAGGGTGCTCTCATGTTGATACTCCATGGTGTGCCCTGCATGGATCTTCTGGAATCGTAGTGGCCAACCTGTGGCATGGGCAGCCTCTGTGTGTGACACATGGCGGATTGTGTAGGAGACAGGCAGCAGTGTAGCAGATTGGGCAGGAGACCAGAAAGTAAGAGCATCAGATCAGGCAGGGAGCATAGGGCAGGAGGCAGAAAACAGAGCAGCAACTTGATTAGGGAGCAGAAAGGTGAGTAGCAGATTGGGTAAGGGAAAG
>NW_005842398.1:707974-718558 GCF_000455745.1 Alligator sinensis | reverse complement strand
GGTGTGGGACTAATTTATGGCACACCTGCCAAAAAGGTTGGCGACCCTGTTCTAGGACAGTGGTTCTCAACCTTGTTAGGGCTTGTTACACCTTACTCTGAGCTGCACAAATGGTGATCAGTGTTAGTGCTAGCTCCAGTTCGGAACAGTCACACTGCAGGCCAGAAGGGGCCTGGAGGACTAAAAGGTAAGCATCCTCCCCTACTATTCTGGGCTTCCCTTCTGCCCCCCAGGGCTCTCTTGGTTCCCCCCTGCACCTGAGCACCCCCCCTCCACCTCTTGGGGTTCCCCCCTGCCTCCCCTCTACTTCCAAAGCATTACTTACTTACAAGGTTAACCTGTTGTGACTGGGCAGACATTTTAACCGTTTCCTCGGACAGACAGCTTGGGCAACAATAAGTAATCAAGGGGTGGTGTGGGGGGCAGTGAGTGGGGACCTGGGGTGCTGGGAAGAGGGGGGGAGGCGGGGTGCAATGGGTCCAATCCAGGCCAGTGGGAAAGGGTAGTGGGTGGGGTGTTTACACGAAGGTGTAGCCTTGCGTGGCTGCACCTTATTGTAATGTGAGCTGGGTAGCACGGATCAGAGAAAATCCTGTCCTGGAGTGGCGTAACTTTAAGCCACATAACAAATGCTTAAAACCAGTTTCAGGTGTTAATATGCAGACAATCCAGGGGTTAAGAGCTCCAGGAGCCACCCAGAATTACTGTGTAATGAGGCTCTTAGATTCAAGGCAACCTTTGGAGAATGCCAGCTCTTTACTTTCACTCATTTTTTGACTGTGGAAAAATAATAGAACAGTTCTTCTATTACAAAGAACTCAGAAAGCCCATAACAGGTCAGAATGTTTTTTAACACTGTGGATTCCTATTTGAAAACTGGGTTTATCTTGTGAATCTTTTCTAATAGTACTAACATTGCATGGTATGCTGGGGAACCCTTGAAAGGATCTCAAGGCACCTCGGGGTACTGTGGCACCATGGTTTAGAATCACTGTTCTAGAAAGTAAACTTCGGTATGTCAAAATTTTGCTGGTCATCACAGTTCTGTAGCACTATCCTGTTCTGCTGCCTGGAACAGCTCCTGTGCGGCTGGGCAGGGAGCTGCTCTGGGGCTGGGGCCTGGATTTTGTGGCAGTGACAGCATGGTCTGGAGATGGGGCACAGCTGTGATACACTGCCTGTGTGCCCCGCCTGCGGCATGCAGGCAGCACATCACAGCTGTGCCCCAGCTCCTGCCTGCCCGATCACCACCTCTAGATCCTGGCCCTGGAGCAGCTCCCTGCCCAGCTGCATGCCCTGCCCCATGCTTTCAGGGCCTGTTACTCCTGGGGTCTCCATGGAAACCAGTGGTGATGTAGGCAGGGGCTGCTGGGAAATGGAGTCCACTGTTGGCTGGATCCAGCCCCCAGGCCAGACTTTGCCTGCCCCTGTGGTAAGTTGTGCTAATGAAGCCACTGCAGAAAAATGTAAATCTAAAGCCACCTTTTTTCTGATTGCTAGTAAATCTGAAGCACACAGTTTGTATTAATGATGATCTGGATTGCAGAGCTCAGCAGGGCTTCCAGCTGTTGAAAATGATTTGGGCCCAACAAAAAGAGATGAATGGAATAGTAAGAAAGGCATCCTGGGAGATTCTGAGTTTGACCTCAAGTTCCAGAATGCACTGAGGTAGCAGTGGAACACTGCACAATGAGGGATTTGTCTTGAATGTAAAGTGGTTGTTTAAAAGAAGTTCATTGGGATGTGGAATATTGACTCTCAAAGGAAATTGATTAAGCTGATATAAACAAAACAGTGTGGATGTTCTTCTGTTACACCAGTGTTGTTGTAGGACAGACATTTATGCTGAAAAAACTTTCTTATGTAGACAAGCCCCAACAAATTCTTCTACATACAAATTCTACTTTATGCCAATGATCAAAACTGTACTTATAAAATATTAAAATAGAAATCTTCAATATAACCAGCGGTAACAATTTGAATATTTTATAAGAATATATTTTGTAATTATGAATTGTGGACTAGGAGTTTTAAGGTACGAAGCTTGTGGATATTTTATTGTTCATTTACTAAACTCAGTGCAGAAAGGTGTTGCACTACAAACAGGTTTTAACAATTGACTTCAATGTTATTTCCTTTCTATATCTGTCATAGCTCCTACAATTGTGTACTTATATCAAATATATTAGACATTTTTAACAAGATTACCCCTTTTCACTATTTAGTTTTTCTGTTACTGCATAAGTGAAATGATTGCCGTACAGGGTAATGAGAAAGCCACCACTTTAAACAGTAGTGCAATCTCTTCAGGAGTATGTGTGGTGGGAAAGGATTGTTTAGTACATTGAGCATGGAACTAGAATTCAGGGTTCAGTTCAGTTCCTGACCTAGTTATGGATTTCTCATGGGACTTAGTTCTATTTCATTTACCCTGTGTCTCAGATCCTTAGTTGGAAAACAATAGTCTCCCTAAAATTTAGTTAGGACTTGAGAAGTTTAGATACAGTGATAATTAGGGATATGTGAGTTGATCAACAGATGTTTGGCCCAGACTGTTGTAGTGTGTACTTAAAAAAAAAAGTCACGCAGAATTTAATGAAATGATAATCTTTCCAGAACAGATATATATGCGCTGTGAAATTCCATAGGATTATTTAAAAAATCATAGAAAAAATATAATTTAATTTTGAATTCTACAGATTTGGGTAATAATATGTGTTGATGTATAAAGAATATTTCATCCCTATTAAATTTTACAGTGCTTTTCCATAAGAAAGGCAAGACCCAGTTTTATTATGTTTGACTTCTGTGGGTTGAGGATATGAGTCTCACATATGAACCATCCTTATAGAACAAAGTAGGGCTTTGCATTCCATACTTTTAAACATTGTATGGAATAAAATTCCCAAGCAACTTTAGATACCAAAGATTCCATTAACTTCAATATCTGTCTGTGAAGTGCCAACAGACTGTTAAAAAATTGTTAGTTTTTTTTTAAGTCATGGTCTCACAATCTTGGTGGAAGCAGGAAATCCAAGAATGGTGTGACACTTTGGTTGACTCTGGCCATTCTACCAATGTCTTTGCTATTTTAATATTCCAAAACTGCATCTCTTCATCTGTGCAAATGCACAAATACACATACATATACATATATAAACACATGCAGTTAGAAGTAATATATAATGCTGGTGGGAATTTCTTGAATAAGCATAGTCCCTAGTTATTGTGGATATAGATATCACAGCATGAAGAGAGAAAGATAGTTCAATCTTACTGCAAAAATACTTTGGATTTCAGTCTCTTAAGAAAAATCTGCAGGGCACAGATAGCCAATTAAAACACAGCTTGCTGTTTTATCAAAACAAGATAGCTTGGTCCCAAATGAGCCATGCCATACAAAATGTTCTGCTTAAAAATTGATGGCACATTATTTGGACCTGGATGATAATTACTCCTACTAAAAAGCATGCCTTAATTTGTAGCAATAGGATCAAAGGATCATAAGAAAGTAAGGCTGGAAGGGGCCTCCTGAGAAGAAGATTCCATTTTTGCTGTACCTACATGCAATCCCTAGAAATTTGCCAGAACATTAAATATAACTTATATAGAAATTGTATTGCACTTATTATACTGGGGGGAACATTTTTAAAACACTTACACTAAATATAAAGTAGTCACATTGCAGGAAAGGCAATGTATCACAAAGAAACAATAATTTCCTATAAGAAAATAGTATCATGAAAGAATTCAGTTTCCACAAGTGTGGGTAAGACTAGATAAGGTGACATTCTGGGTTTCAAGGCATGCAGGTTATGGCTCCTAGCAGTCTATAAACAGGTGATAAATTGATTTCATTTTATATTTTCCAGTTCCTCGTGGAAAAAAGTTTCTCATTAATCATAACAACAGCACAGCCAGATCTTCTATAGTGCTTTTCATCAGTAGATCTCAAAGCACTTTGTAAATGAGGTCACTATCATTTTCCACATTTTATTTTATTCCACATTGCAGGCCACTCTGCACTGTAGCACCTTCATGCCCCAGCCAGCCCCTCCACAGCACGTTTAGCTGGGCATGAGCAGCTATGAGGTGGCAGGCTGACTCCCCCTCTTCCAGCCAGGGCTGCACCGCCCCAAGTCATCATGCTACATTCCTGGATGCCCATGTAAATGCTGCGCGCAGGGGTAATAAACTCCAGTGTGAACTACACCAGAATTAATTCACATGTAGATGCTCTCTATGGGTAAGGTACTTGATTAGAAAGTAAAACTGTGACAGTAACAGTGCTAATGCTGAATGAAATGAGAAATAAATGATGGAAAGTAAATTTAAAATGATTCAGTTTGATCTAAGTTACTATAAGAAATAGAGGTTTATAAAAAAAGAGTGTTTAACTTAACACTGTCATGTCCTGTTTTGAGATTTAGAGTGTATATATTTCCAAGTAATTGGAAATCTCTTTTGTTTTAATTTTTTTTTAGAAACCTAAGATTGTTTACATGAAAATTATTTTCAGCATTACTCAAACTAAAATGCATACTTCAAACTTACAAGCAAAAGACGAATGTTCTGAAGACCACAAGATGGTGCTGTGCAGTGATATTTGAATCACATTAGTGTACAAGTCATCTGCTTATTAAAGTCTTATAAAATAGGCTTTTGGAAGGTGGTAGTTGGTGATACAGACCAAAAAGCGGAGGGGAGGGTGGTGGTGAAGGGGCAGGGGGGTATAACAACATAATATTTAAGGCAGTACCACAAGGAACTGGTCCGTAGTAGATGATTCCATTCCACCCTATTTATACAGCCCATGGCATAGGGCTGTGGCAGATGGAAGAGGAGGAAGCAGTGCGACAGCAATAACACTTCTGTGCTTGAGCAATCCCTGGCTAATACTATGGGACCATTATCTGCTGGTGTTAAGTTAGAGCACTCCTCAGGAGTTAGCAGCCCTAGAGACCTGGCACACTAGGTTCTGCACTACAGACAGCTTGTGTCTGTCCCAGGGTCAGATCCATTGTTTTTTTTATGCATCGATTCCCAGATGTGGGACTTCACAGCTGCCTACCTACATCTGTCTCCATGGGGCCTACAACAGCTGCCTATGTATAGCTTGCATACATAAAGCTCTGCCTAGGGCAAAATTTTCTCATTTTCATTTAGTTTGGCCTAGACAAAAGCTCATGAAAATGAAAAGCACATATGGTTGTATAAGCACTGGTCTACAAGTATTGGTACTAGAAACGTGAAAAGGAAAGGTGCAGATAAAATGTCAGGGGTCCTGACATTTAAACTGCTATGCCTGCTAGAGATATGATGGCAAAAATGTTACCGGATGGTTTATCTAGTGTGCTTCCTTTCTGTTAACATTGGTGGATCTCCACTAGAGTAACTGCAGTAATAGGTGCTCATTTAAAAAAGAAAAAAAGCAGAAAACAAGATAGACCTGGCAGTGCCTATTAAAATTTAGTATTTTTATTGAGGCACAGCTTGAAAGCCCTGATCAGGAACTAAGGTTCTGTTTTGTTAGCTGCTCTACACTCATGTAATAGAATGACAGTCCCTGTTCCAAAGCATATATATCTCCAATTAGCTTACATGCCTTTTCCCTGTCTGAGCTATTTGTTCATTTCCTACAGCTGAGTACCTGGGTTGGCCTTTTGCCCTGTTGAGCAAGCTGGATGAGTTGCCGTAGCCTGAGCAGCAGTAGTAGGGAGATCCCTATTGGTAGTGGCTAAAAATAACTGTGCATGTGTAGATGTACCCTGAACTCCCAGTGTGGGTACAAAGCTAGGCTGGGGTTAATAATCGCTTGCTATTAACTATTCTGATGCCTGCAGAGACCTCACACAAACAAGAGCTCTAGTCTACCCATGTTAGCACAGGACATGCAGACAGCTAGGAGATGGGGGAGCATGGGGAGGTGTGATAGGTTCTGGCTACCAGTCCTAGCAACATCACATTTCCCCAGGGCAGCTGAATCTTCTAGAGACAGAAGGCAGGAAGGAGGCTGCTGGCTGAGTCTGGTGGAATCCCCATGCTGCAGGTTGGGTGTGTGCAATTGGGACCCAGCTAGGAGGAGGGAGCAGATTTTGAGGAGGGGAGAGGGGGCCCTGCAGCTACCTGGGCTGGCCTTTTGCCCTGTTGAGCAAGCCTGGCAAGTTGCCCTTGCCTGAGCAGCAATAGGAAGATCCCTCCTTGTTGGGGCTTGGATTCCTTTCCCTGGCATCTTGTCCTGGAGTTGGTATGCGGTCCCCTCATGAAATGCAAGATTGGACCCTTGTGCAAGGTAGTAAGGCAAGCCTGTACAGGGCTAGCATCCAAATCAGCCTCACCCTGTCCTCCCTGTTAAGGTCCTAGCTCCAAAGTACCATTTGACCTGGGGGAAGCTTGAATTGAGATCTGGAGCTGACCTGCCTTAGACCTCTCATGTTTTCCAGTGTCAAGTCCCAAACATTAAAAAATCAAGAGTCACATCCCAACCCCAAATCATGAGTTTGGCCAAAAAATCATAGGAATTTTGCTTTAAAAATGACATTTGAAAAAATTTGCTTTATGTTTGCTGAGCCCTTTGAACAGCTAGGTTACATTCCAAGCATTTCTTTGTGCTTATGCAGAGTTTGGAACTGTTTTAAAATTGAAGTCATGATTCTCACAATAACTTGATTCCAGAAGTGAAGACTTTAATAAAAGATGCGTAATAAAATCTCAGAAGACTGGTCAACAAGGTTCTTTTGGTAAATGTGCTATCTTTTATTAGACCAACTAAATAGTTGGAAAAATTGATTGTTCTTTGCAAGCTTTTGGGTACAAACACCCTTCTTCAGGCGACAGCACATAGTACACACATCAGCTGGCAAAATGAGACAGATTTGTTTCCTGTTGTGTTGTTGGCTTTCAGCATAACTTTAGGTAAGTCTCTTACCCTTACTTGTGGTTCAGTTTCCCACCCATTAAAAGAGGACGTTAATACCTCCCTGTCTCTCACGGCTTTGTCAGGCTATGATCATATAAACACACGTGTAACCTTACTTATCTGAGAATGTCCATTGAGTAAGATGGAACTATTTGTGTACATTTAAATACTCTTAAATGTTTGCAGTGTTGTGACCCAAATAATTAATGTTTATAATGTGTTATGAGATCCTTGGATGGAATGAATGCCCAATAGATGCTCAAAGTATTACTAACTCAGGCTGGATGTAAACCTTAGAGTTTTATTGCATGCAAATCTCTGGATGAATGGATTTTTTGCAACCAGTTCTCTCAGTTTTATTACTTCCAGTGAGCGGAAATAGGGGGATGCTAGGTAAACACAGTCGCCTCCGATTCTTCCATGCAACTGGTTATTTCACTTCTTGCTTGCAGGTAGACTGCCTTTATTGCCAGTTTTGAGCAGTCTTGGTGCAGGGGGAATCAAAACTTGTAAACAAAGGGAGAAATTAAATTTTATTTTTGTACTTCTTGGGGCAGTTCCAAATGCATTTTGCTGGGAAAATGCCAGATAAGACCATTTAAAATATATAAACATAATAAAAACAAATGACAAAAATTGCCTGTCCTCTAAAGAAGTTCTTTTTTTAACATAGTTATCCACAAAGGGTTAGGGACTTTATCACTGCATTCAATTCTAACTTAAACACCCCCCCCTAATTATGTAGGCCCCAATCCTTCAAATTAATCAGTATGGGCAAATCCTGACAGAAGCATTACATCCCATGAACTTCAGTGCAATTCCATGAAGGTACAAGGATCCAATTGCATAGGTCACTTTGCACAATCAAGATATTAACTTATATGTAAAGAGTTTTGATTGTTTTCTGTAATGGGAAATCTGCGTTCTTACCCCCAATGTCTGGTGTTTCTCCAAGTTAGCAATTAACTTCTTACAGAGTTCATAAATCACCGTAAAGCTGCTAATGGCAGTTACTGGTTCTAAACAAAGATATCACGTTTATTGCCTTGTATGAAATACATATTTTGTTTGCAGATAGATGTCCATTACGCAAACATTGTTGGCATGACTGCTTAGGAGAGGCCATAATAGTAACTGACATTTGTCCTACTCATCAAAAAAGCTCAAGTGCTTCATGAATTTTGCAGAATGGTTTGCAGGTTAGGCAACATCTGAGAGCAGAATTTGGAGATGCAGAAAATTATTATCCCTGTTACTAAAATGAAGGCAGTTCTGTTCTGGAAGATGGCATCTGTTTTACTGGACACACAACTAAATTGTGTCTGGTTAAAAAAAGCAGAATATTTTCCTATTAAAATAAAATCTTTAGCCTTCTGTTCATTCAAACAGGTGTTAAGATACTGACCTCCTTTGCCATCCCACTTTCGCCAAGAGACAAATAATTTCATAATAGATTCCAGTTCTTCATGTCCTGAATTATTGTTCTAGGTTTTCTAGGTTTGATGTGTGCATGATAAAGTAAGTCCGCTGCTTACAAACCTTATGTTGTGTATCTCTGATTTAGTTAGCCTATAAGGTACAGATCTGCTTTGCTTTCACCCTGATTTCAGACTAGCATTACCTCTCTGTTTCAGTGTTTGTCAGCATCTCAAAAAATTCACAAGATTTCATGTTTTTCTTTGAAAAGAAGGCACTGAGGTGATAATTTGATCATTGGTTGCCTAGTTACCAAATAATTATTTATTTTACACGCATATGGATTTTTAAAAGTTCAGAAATAAAACCACAAACAAAAGTGTAAATATGAGAATGGAAGAAGAAAGAAAGTACTTTTCTGCTTCTGTTTCAGGGCGTGAAAATGTCTTCCACAAGAGTGAGCTTTCATTTGGCTGCCTGTTTGCTAAACATTTCAGAAGCCAGAAAAAAAGATGTTGTTGAGAAAATAGCCAAAGCTGCTATTTACAATGATAATGGTAAGAACAGCAAACAGAGCAAGTTTGAATAGTGCTGTATTTCAGTATGATGTTTACTAGGTTGTAGGCTCAGTGGTCCTGGAAAAAAATGAATATTATTTAATTTTTGGTAATATTCTGGTTTTGCTGTTTTATTGATTTTGTGGGGGGTTGGGATTTTTAAAAAATATTTTGTGCCTCTTGTGTCCCTGGTGATATCACAATTTGTACTTTGGTCTTCCTGCTTTTCTCCCTAGGTGCTCTTACTGTACCTTTTATATTCATCTTGGGAATATGACCAAGTTTCTGCTTTTTGTGAGATTTCCTTTTTAAGTTCCATGTAATTGAGGAATTACTGGGGTAGCCAAGCAATTATCCCTTCTTTTGCATCAAGGTATTATGCTTTTATGCCTGTTTTGAAAACAACAAATTCCATTTTCTTTAGACTTAGACCATTGGATCCTAGCAACCAGTTTCTTCAAAGGAGACAAATAAATAATAGTCACTGGTGATTGCCAAACAGAACTAAACAAAGAAAAAAGTTTGGGGACCCTGTACTCAGAAGCAGAAGGGAATTACTGAAATCTGTTTGCAGAGTACAAGTTGAGAACCTCTGACCTATACTTATAGGTCCTGATATCACACAAGTTCATTAACCTGCATGTTTCTTGTTTGGAAGAGAAGAGATGAGAGATGGTTAGCCTGTTAGTTTGAAGTCATTAATTTATCCCATTACCTGGATTAATTGAGCATGTTTGCTTGTATGCCTCTCCCAGCACTGTCCCCACATCCTCCTTCCTCTCTCTTGTCCCTTACCACCTTTTGTATTCATATCACTGACTGCATTACACACTGCCAGGGGTGGATGCAGGGGTGTGCAGTTGTATCCTCCTTTTGATGCCTGCCCCACCAAAACTTTAAAACCAACTGTCTGAGAGGGGCAGTGGCATTTTTCTCTTCAGGCATTGCTGAGAGAGTCAGTTGTTTCATAGTTTCTCACTACAGGTGTTAATGACCCTCTAATTTTTGGTGGTCTTGATGTTCTGCTATTCAAACTATCTCTGCAGTTTTGATGTCTGTTAGCCATTCCTGGTAATGTCTCTCTTTCATTTCACAGGTCTACAGACTGTTTTTAGCTCTAGCTAAAAACCTTTACTCAGGTGTGGTCATAGTAACTGAGGTATAGAAATGACTGACAGTCAAGTATTGGTGAAGCACTGTAAAGATGCTCAAGAAGGTAATTGAAAAAATTATCAAGGCTCACATTTGCGAGAGCCTGGCAGGAAAAATTATGCTGAGGGGAAACCAGCACGGGTTCATAGCAGGTAGATCATGCCTGACTAATCTAGTCTCTTTCTATGACCAGGTTACAAAACACCTGGACACAGGAATAGGGGTTGATGTCGTTTACTTAGACTTCAGGAAGGCCTTCGATACGGTATCCCACCCCATACTGGTGAACAAGTTAAGAGGCTGTGACTTGGATGACTACACAGTCCGGTGGGTGGCGAATTGGCTAGAGGGTCGTACCCAGAGAGTCGTAGTGGATGGGTCGGTATTGACCTGGAAGGGTGTGGGCAGTGAGGTCCCGCAGGGCTCAGTCCTTGGACCGATGCTCTTCAATGTCTTCATCAGTGACTTGGACGAGGGAGTGAGTATACTCTGTCCAAGTTTGCAGATGACACAAAACTGGGGAGAAGTGGACACACCGGA
>NW_005842398.1:700589-707347 GCF_000455745.1 Alligator sinensis | reverse complement strand
CTTTCCTGCCTATGCAGGGGGTCAGACTCGATGATCTATTGAGGTCCCTTCTGACCCTAACGTCTATGAATCTATAAGGCTAAATTCTCTTTTATGAATAACGACTACAGGACCAATAGCCCAATATCTTTTGACTATTTCGACTATTTTTGCCTACTTTGTTGTATTTTTTTTTAACCTTTATATATACTCTAGCAAATTAGTGCACATTCCAACAGTTATTTTTATTTTTGCTTTGTTCTTAAACTAAATAGTATAGTGCTAGCTCCCTAGGGTATTAGTAACGCTTCTAATTTCTCTTTAACTGGAAAAAAATGAATTGTGTCATATGTGATGATGTGCCACACCATCTATGCTCCGCTTTTCAAAATCCTATATCCACCCATGAATACTGTTCTATGTTTGTCCTTTCACAGCATCTCATGAAATAATCTCAAGTTCAAGAATGCTTATGCTCTATATATGTATTTTATTTAGTTAGTCTATAAATCTACCCTGCCTTCTCCCAGAGAAGATATGCGCCATAGTTGCTTATTGTTAATAAGGAGTTAATCAAGTGAAATCTATCCCTCTGCAGAAAAGCATCACAGGATTTGTGACCTAATGACCTAAGTATCACTCTAAGTAGATCTTAAGTGGTATGTAGCCATTTTGTTGGCAATGCAGAACAGTGAATTTCAGCCACTGTGAAACAGATATACCTGACTTCTCAGTGGAATATGCACCACTGAAATGGTACATGTTTTTACGATCAAAGCACTACCCTTGGAGTCCACTCTGTTTTGCTAATCAGATATATTTATGTTTGGATCATGAATGAACAAACATTACTGAATATGATAAATATGATTTAGTTTGCCTTGATTTGAGAAAATGTGCATTCTGGGCTTTTTTTTTTTTTTTTTTAAATAACCAGACCATTTCAATTAAAGCAGTTTGGTAGTCGCTAATCAAGAATTCTGTTGTTTGGCAATAGATGGTATTAGCACTTTATGCAGCTAAACAAAGGCTATGCATTCTTACATATTTAAATAGCAGCCATAATACTGAGAAGCACTTTGTAATACATCTTTAGAAAGGTATAGTCTCTGCCCCAAACAATTGGTAGTATACATATATGCATATCTAATCATGCTATTGTGTGCATGTGTGTATTATCTATTTATCTAGATGCATATGAAATGATTTTGTAGATTTCCCCTTCGAACCATTTTGTATTTAAATTCCTAACTTGCATTCTGGCAGAACCTTGGAGTATTTATGAAAACACCTGTTAAATGTTGGTAAGAGAACTCCTTTGGAGCTGATCTGCAGCTGTGTTTTTTGTTTACAAAGCAGAGAAAATACAAGTTTTGGCTCATCATTTTCAGAAATGGCAGTTCTTAAAGGACTGAGATACCTGTCTCTGTCACAGAGCTTGCCAAGAAATATGTAGCAGTCACACACTGATAAATAGCTAGGTCTTGACTCATAGTTTTATTAGCTTATTAATGGCAACAATTCAAATAGGTATTATATTCCATTACAAATATGAAGCAGTTTACTTGTACTGAAATTCCTACTGACAGCTCTGTTTGCCAGCAGTCATTTCCTTTCTTATATGGATATTCAGGAAATTACAGGAAATAATGTTTTATTCTCTTAGCAATTTACTCCTTTTAAATGTATGAAAATAAGACTAAAACCTTAGTCCTCAGCCTGAGAAATAAATTAATATTCTTTTCCACCAGGAGCTATGTTGAAAAACAATTAAAATAACAGGCTATGTGATCTCATTTCTGGTTTTTCTTCACCATAGAAAATAAGAGGTGGGCAATAAGGAATTAAGACCATGCTCCTGCTGTTTAAGACAGTTACCATTTCTTGCTCCTGAGTTGTTGTTTGTTTGTTTGTTTAATTAGTAAAAACAGGTTTTGTGATCTATACATTTGAATCCCTTGCGCTTGAAAGGAGCTTTAAGTTGTGGAATGTAAATAAGTATAACTCAGGAAATCCAATCAGGGCTGTTCCAAGGAACACGTTTTGCATCAATGGAGTATTTAGAACAAGCCCAACAGGCTAAAAAATGTAACTGAAAATGTAGCCCATAACCATGTCTGTATGCTCTGGTTTTTTTGGCAGTGGTATTGTGGATATATGACTCATAAAATGCTTGTATTTCAGTTTCTCTCTGGGTCCCTGTTTCTGGCCTTTTGGCTGGATATTGTAATTTATTCACTATGGGACCAAATTCTTCCTTCCCATTCATTAACGTTGATGAAAGCTGCATGCGCAAGGATGAAGTCAGAATTTGGCTTCAGACATTGCCTATGCACCATGGATTTCTGTAATTTATACCACATCCTCTCTTCTATACTGAAAAGTGGTTTGGGACTCTATTTGTAATCAATATTAAGCAAAGTAAGGCCCTGATCCTGCAAGTAATTATATAGCATAGAGCACTACTGACTTTATTGGCATTCTTTGCAGGCTGAGGAGTTGAATGTGTTTGTCTGCAGGGTATAAGGTTTAAACAGTAGGCCCCCCCTGTACATGTTACATGTATTGCAATTCCCTCATTAATTATACAATTAATTTAGACTGTTAAGCATCACTCCTAAAAAAAGGTCCATCCAGTTATAAAGTTAGATCTGGAAAATGTGCAATAATTTTACAGCTGGTGTTTATTTAGCTTTAATTAGCACAGGTGGCCTGTGCCTAGTATATTTAATGTGGAATACAGTAGTTTATGACTTAGATTGTGCAGAGTTCTATATACTTTCTGTGGGATGTTGAGACCACAGTTCCTGAGAGCACCCACCACTTGATGTCAGTGGATAAACATTCAGTCAGAGGTATTCAGTAATTCACAGGATCTCAGGCCTTTGGAGCTCACTCCTGACTACTTTTTCAGAAAGAAGTCTTGTTGAATTCAACGAACTGTTTGCAGAAGAAACATTGCATTTTGTTTCAAAGTTATCTACACACTTAACTGATGCCAATTATTGAATGTAATTTATCATTTGATGTATCTGAAAAGTCTGAATTCTTGTGGATTTTTTTTCTTTCACAGGACAGAAGCATCCTCAAGCAACAGTGCTTAATATATTTTCTGATTACGATTACAACAGATCAGTCATAACGATAGCAGCTCCCATTGATATGTTGGGTAAGAGGATCCTTTACATTGTTTCAATATGTTTAAACTTCCAAACTCCTCTTCCTTTTTGTCCTAAGAGAATGACTTTGTACTTTGATTGGCTGGAAAAAGGGCTCATCTCAAGTTTTCTGCCCACTCTAACTACCAAGAGACTTCTTGAATATACTGGAAGTTTGAGTAAGTAATTTAACAAATTAAAAGGTGGAAATTCTATAAGTATAGCAATTACTAACCACGCACATTTAAAGAGGAGGGAAATTTTCCTAGGGATGGTGTAAAGTGTAACAGAAAATTGTTAAGGCAAAGGTTTTCAAAGAAACCAATGGGAGTTGGCTGTCCAACTCACCTTCCTGGCTTTATAAAATCTCCACTAAAGGACCTTATTCACTTGAATATAAGACGAGGTTTTCCTCCCCAATCAGCATGGGAGGGAAATGCTCCTTCTCTTATATTCGTATACAAGGAAACATCATTAAATAAATTGTCTAGCATTAAACTACTGCCAAATCAGCATTTGCTCTGTAAGAGAAACTAACTTGGAAGCTGATTAAATATAGCTAGCACTGAGCAAGACTATAAAACACATGGTCCATATGGGGCAAACATACTGATGGAAGTGTGTGTGTGTGTGTGTGTCCCTTTAAAAAAAGGGGGGGCAGTTGCTCCCCAGGAAGGAACAAGCACCAGGCCTGGAGATACAACCCCAACACCTTCCCCTTGATGCCAAAAATGTGCTACATTTCATCTTAGCCAAAAAGGCTGAAATGCTGACAGGAACCTACCACATTTTTTTTTTTAAGGAAAATTTTTTGTGTCCCAAGTCAAATCAGCCATATCAATTCCAAATCCATGAGTCCTTCAAGAACCCTATGTGGCCCTACTACCGGCAAGTATCTTCCACCCCCACCTGGGACGTCAGATGCTTCCAAATCCTTTGGCAGGCATCCTACGTGCAGGCCCAAACCCGGAGGCTTTGGGTTCGAATGCCCCCAAGTTTCGCTTGTGCTCAGCCATATGACCGCAGGAGCAAGCTAGGTAGGAGTCTTCCAGTTCCATAAAGTTGGCATGTAGCCAGGATCTTCCCACTGAAAGTGAAAGTGGGAGACTAAGTATGCTTTACCTCGGTCAAGGTTCTACCTCCTGCCAAGAAAGTGGTTTTCCCCTGCCAGTAAGAAAACCAACTTAGTGGTCATGGTATTTCCCTTGCCAGGTAAACTTTTTTTTTCCTAAGGAAAATTTTTCATGTCCCAAGTCAAATCAGCCACTGTCTTAACATTCTGGGATTATTAACAAAATAACTGTTTTTACTTGAGGTCAGAGTTAAGACTGCAATATTATATAACTGTTTTCCAAAGTTAACTGTTAACCAGTGTTAACACAGTACAACAGCCTTCTGAAAAAATAGAGAGAGAGTTATATATGTACACATTAATGACAAGTGTTGATAGATTTCTAAAGATAATCCTTACGCACTGAACTGAAAACAATGCAACTAGATATGGAATATTATTCTAAAATAAAAAAGCAACTGGTTTCCAAACAGTGTACTATGCCTTGATAAATACATTCAGTATTTCCCTTGTAACAGTTTCCTTTAAAAAGGAATGTTTAGGTATTCAAGTCAAAACAACAAAAATAAAAGAAAATAAAAAATTGTGGCTCAGAATTGAGGTTGTGAGGAAAAGTGGAATTAAGATGACTTATGTATTTCTTAATGTTTGCTCAGAATGTTTTCATTATATAGGCAGTGTGAGCTTTTTGCCTTTACCTATTAATTCCCCCTTAAAGCAGTTTCAGGTTTGTAAACAATGTGAAAAGTATCTTCCTGTCACATAGTAATCTTCCTCACTTGTTTTTGAAATGTGTTTTTTTCTGTTTGTGTCGGAATATGTTGGGGAAATAAAATAAGATTCCTTTTTTCTTTTGAATAGTCACTATACAGATGTCTGACATGCAAATGAAAACAGAATTGAAAAGAAAGAGACATGAGACTATCAAGAGCCAGAAAATATTAATATCTTAGCTTTCAATGCTGCAGTAAAATAAACTGTTACTGAATTTGGTCTGATACCAGAAACAGCAGAATAAAAATATTAATTGTCTTATGATGAGATTTTATTTCACTTCAAATGTTTTTTAGTACATTTCTTACTATAATATGCTTGCTTTGGGTAAGTACATTTCTAAGACTTACAAGACCTTGACATTTCTTCCAAACCTCTTGTCTATCATTAACTGGGGAAAAAAGCAAGCTATTAATGTGTAGAGTGAATTAGAAAGAGATTAACTGCTATACTTTAATCCTGGAGCAAGAAGCTGCTTATAATTTAAAGTTTGCAATCTTTTCTGTTTGTTTGCTTTTTAATTTGCTGCTTTAAATACAGTCCTTGTTTATGTGATCTTTAGAATAGAAGTGCTATTCTGACTAAGTCTTAGCTGTTTGTTCAGATTCAGTTAAACCATAATTGTCTCTGTTGTATGTCCTAGGTGACTATGTTGTTTCTGCCTGCATTGAGGCTTTCAAATCAATTGATCTGACTGTCCATGAAGGAATCCATCCTTGCCTTGGAGCAGTGGACTTAGTTCCAATTTACCCTCTTTTGGATGTAGACCTGGAGGAGTGTGGAACAGTGGCTCGAAGTAAGTGGAAGTTTTAAGATTTGCAAGAAGTGGAAATAACCTTATTCCCTAAACTGCATGTCTCGCTTTGTCTGAACTGGGGTTAAAAAGTACGTGTGTTATCTGCCCCTGGGCTGTGAAATGACCAGTTTAGTATATGTTAAAGGTAATGTGCTTTGTCTACAGTTGACTTAAAAAAATGTTACCAAATCTGTTAATATCAACACACAAAATCTTAGTCTGGAAAGACACCTGAGGCCCCAGTTCAGGAAAGCATCTTGACACATTTTAAATTAAACATGTTCTTATGAGCTTAGCTGGAAAGGGGCCTGAACTGAAATAGGATTGAGCATTTTTGGCCCTTACAGCCATGCAGCTCACTTTTAGACAGCAAACTGACAAACTCTTGGTACTAGATAGAAAGTTTCTGTCTTACAAATCCTTGTGGGATTCTGCTGGGTTCTTCCATCCTTTCTCAGTCTCAGTTTAATGACTATGTGGGCTAGTCTTGTGTTGTGCTGTGTCTAGTGCCTTGGCGCACCGTGTTTTCAAATTGATACCACATTGTTCCATTATATCTCTTTTCCTGGGTTGTAAATTCCATTCCATTGCATTGATGTTCTCATGCTGACATCATCATGAGCACGGTAGGAATAAGCACCATCCTACTATTGCCGTAGAATTGGTGTATGACCAGTTAAAAAAATTAGACGTATAGAAGTCAGCGGGACCAGATGATCTTTATCTGCGAGTGCTGAAGGAGCTGGCCAAAGTAATTGCGGAACCCCTGGCAAAACTCTTCCACAACTTGTGGCGCTCTGGAGAAGTCCCTGAGGACTGGAAGAGGACCAATGTTGTGCCCATCCACAACAATGGCAGGAGGGAGGACCCAGGTAACTATAGGCCAGTCAGCCTAACTTTCATCCTAGGGAAAATCCTAGAAAAGTTCATAGATTCATAGATGTTAGGGTCGGAAGGGACCTCAATAGATCATCGAGTC
>NW_005842398.1:696311-696836 GCF_000455745.1 Alligator sinensis | reverse complement strand
TGGGGATCCCCCGCAGGCCAGGAGGTAGGGGGACATCAGCTCCCCCATGGGCTCGGTCTGGGTGGATGCCTCAGACCAGCCCCGGGTAGGCTTGGCCCCCTGGGCAGAGGCCCTAGCAGCACTCCTCATCGGCACCATTCTAGAAGCTGCTGTTTGTAGATCTGTATGGTGTCTATGCCCTACCCTTACAGGAGTCTCTCTCCTGGCCCTTCCTGCCCGCCCGCTGGCGCAAATGCCGGCGTGATCTGTTCGCGCTGCGCAGCTCGGGAGCGCGGCTCCCTACCGGCTCAGCTATATGGGACCCGGGGGGCTTCCCCTCCGGATCTGGCTCAGCTGTGCCGGGTCCCTCCGCCCCACTTACCTTCGGGGGATCAGCTGTTGCTGCCCCCGCTGCCGATTCCTCTGCTGCTGCTGCTGGCGCCCCTGCCTCCAGTCAGCAAGTTAGTAAGGGGGCACACGTGCGTTTAATTTAGTTCACTGTCCGTCTGGAGAGGCTAGGCTGGGGGAAGAGGGGGGGTGGGGGCC
>NW_005842398.1:683013-696298 GCF_000455745.1 Alligator sinensis | reverse complement strand
AGGTTTGGAGCCCCACAGAAGAAACAGGGATCAAGACCAGGCAGGATCACCATGGGCAGTGCCTCCTGGGAATATATTTCATCAAAGTCGTGGCAGTTGAGAAAACATAAGACCAACTTCCTGGCAGACCACGTGATCCAAAGCCGAGGCCCATCTTGTCGCTGCCTGTAGGCAAATGAACTCAAGACAGTGGTAGCAAGCCCTACAACACATACAGCTGTCACAGGGCAGCTTACTGCTATACTAGTGGAGTACATCAAAGGCTTGGTGAGCAACTGTTCATCAGGGCACCCAAGGGGAAATGTAGGAGTAATGGCCACAAACTGATGGAAGACCAATTCAGGCTCAACATGAGGAAAAACTTCTTCACAATCAGGGTGTCCAGACTGTGGAATAAGCTCCCTCCTGAGGTGGTGCAGTCACCTACCCTGGAAATCTTCGTGAGGAGGATAGACAGTCACCTTGCTGGGGTCACCTGACCCCCAGTTCTCTTTCCTGCTTGGTGCAGGGGGCTTTTGGCCTTACAATCTATGAATCACTGTAACATCTGAGCTCATTTCAGAAATGCATTGAAGGATATTAATAGCATTTGGCACAAGCAATTTATCATGTGCAAGCTATTGTATTGACTTAGTAATGGTCTTTCCCAGTGCTTTCCCAAGGCTTGCTGTGCCTCAACAGCATTCTCACCTGCTGGCAGCCAAGGCACCAAGGCATTGAGATTGGGGTGGAACTGCTACTTTCCATGACCTTGTAATGGCCAGGCTGGATGCTTTTGACAGAGATGTACCTATTTCTGATCTTTAGTCGTAGTAGCAGGCTTTAAAATCTGAAGTTTAAATCTTCAGTCACTTCAACTCTAGGTTCAGTTTAACCAGTTGAGATTCATGGGCCTATTTAGTCTGAACTCATAAAGATCAGCTAAGTTTTCTAAATAATACTTTTTTAGTCCCTTCACACTAACTTGGTTAAGTAACCAAACTGAAAGAAACAAAAGTTGAGAGGAATGTCAGTGACTTTACAGACACAAGATACACATTAGTGTAAGTCAGGCACATACAATCAATTAAGTGCATTCCAAACTGCAGACCTTATATGCTGCTTTTATTACTCCAGAATTGCAGTGAAATATCCCATTGTAACCACTGAGTTGTCTGTTTTACATTTACAGGAAAACTTTTGTGATAACAATATAAACATGGTTTAAACTACTGTACAAACAAGCCTTTCATTTTGGTTTAGGCTGTCCTAAAACAGAAAGTCGCTGAAGTCATTACTTAGATATCCAGAACTGAAGCATAACCACCAAAAAAGAGCAATACAGTAAAATCCCTGTTATCCGGCATTTGAGTAACTGGAACACTCTATTTACTGGAATTTCCAGCTGGCCGGACACAGGCGGTGGGGGAAAGGAAGCTCACATGCAGTGTCTGCTGCCGCCACCCACTACCGTGTGCTGCAGCTGTTCTATGTGCAGCGGCCACTGCCATCGCCCCCCGCCAGTCCTCTGCTCTGTGTGCGGCCACTGCCTTCCCCCTCCCCACTTCTCCGCATCCAGCTGAAAACCGCTGAACTCAGGTAACCAGCATTTTTAGATACCCGGCATCCCCCATTCCCGACTTGTGCCGGATAACAGATTTTACTGTAGTTTTCAAGTGAATACAAATAAACCTGAGTAGTTGCCTTGAAACTGTGTGGAGGGAAAATTAAATAGTTTGTGAGAACATCGTGAATTAGGAACATTTAATCCTGATGGTAAAAGACTCTGAGATTAAAGACTCAAATTTGTATGCTACCACTGCTGCTTATAGTTGTGCAAAGTATTCAGAACTTCTTCTGGGTCATTGACACAGGTTATTGTAGTGGTATTGGAATGGTACATCATTGTGGCATTTACTCGTGACAGAATATGGGTTTCTTCTCTCCTCCCCACACTGACATGTTGTTTGCTTTTATGACTTTGGATCAAGTCCATTAAATCAAATGTAATAGTTTTGTTTCCTGTAATATTATGTGTTTGCATTGTGCTCTTCCTTTATTTTTTTCAACTTCTGCAGGCATAGCTGAGAGTCTGACCCTGCATGTCCCAGGATGCAGTGTGTTTCTTTTTGGGCATGCTGATCAACCTGAGAAGCGAAGCCTTGTCCAGAGAAGAAAGCAGCTAGGTTGGTTTATAGGGAAGGACGTCAAATCAATGGAAAATAAACCTGATATAGGAGCCACACTTTCCCAAAGATATGGTCTAACAGGTAGGAACTGCCTTAGTTAAAATGTATAAATTATAATGTTAAGAAATAATGTGGGCTGGATTCAAATCTTACTGAAGTCAGTGGACTCACTGGAATAGAATTTGAATCGTGCCCTGTAAAAGGGCCAAATCCTAAAATGTTTTACCAAGTCCCTACAGGTGTGTGTGGTGGAGTGGGACTTCCATTGGTCTCCATATCCAACTAAGACCCCAATGATTAGATTCTGTAATAAAATGTATGGAGAAAATATTGGCAGCTACTTTAAAAGTATGGGGGGAAAATCTTCACAATGCTACATGAAACTCAGTGAAGATAGTATTTCAAAATGTGTGATTTCTAGGAGAGTGATGGGATGAAATTGTTTTTAGCATGAGAAGGAGCTTATTAAAGCTATTGAATTGTTCCATGGGATGCTAGAAAGAAGCAGAATCTTCCATCTTTTGTACATGAACAGGCAGGCATCACTCTGCATCTGGGCTAGTAAATCTCCTTGGAGTTCAGAGATTATGAAGACTGGTATTTATTACTGATTTTCTCAGGCTGCTTCTTGAGAAGAAATCATTAACAAACAGGGAGACTTTTCTAAATATTTGAATTATTTTTCTCTGCTATTTTTCTTGGTGGCCATTTTTAGATGTATGTAGACATTTTTGGCTAAAACATCAATATTGATTGATTGATTGATTTGTATGCAAGTCTGCTCACTAATTGTTTCTTCAGTTAAGGAAATGTCTCAAGGATAGACAGTTATGTTGTTCTCCAAATACAATAGAAATAGCCAATATTACAAGGCAGAAATGATTTTAAAATCTCACAGAAAGGCTTTGGTTTTTATACTGAAACACCTTTGTATTCATACTTTTGTGCATAATTTACTGTGGATAGATTGGGAGATAATAAGTGAGGAGGATAAGAAAAGCAATAATTTTTCTCTTTCCTAGCTATGAAATCATCCTCTGAAGGGACAACTGCTGTTCTCACAACACATACCACTTAATTGATGATTTAGAAATTACTGTAGAATAAAACCAAACGTAGCTTAATCCATCAAACACCTACACTCAAAAGGGGAATTTTAAATTAGACTTCAGCCTTATGATGTCGGACAAAAATTAGTGAAAAAGCAAATTTCAGTTGTGGTCTTCCCAGACATTTACTCCTAAAGAAAGGAGAGGATATGGGGAAGGAATAAAAGGCAATGCACATCTGCTATGAATGCCAATTAAGACTGTAAGTGAAGATCTGTCAATAAAGTTTAGTACTTTGAGGTCTACAGATAAACATCACATTAGAAATGACACCTTTAGCATTTATGTAGTCATGTAAACATCATCATCAGGTATATTTAGTGGTAAATTCTGCATTGTCTTTTTAAAAATGGATCAAAGAGAGTAGCTTCACCACCTGTATTGGGTACTGAAAATACTGATTATATTAGTCAGCAATGAGCACTGCAGCAGACAATCCTTGTCTTTTACTTCAGGAAATCCAATTAATGATCAATCCCATGAACTACCCTTTATCCAGTTCTGTGAAAAGGAGGGATCAGTCCCCTTTCTAGTGGACTCTTTAACAGTTAATTCTGAATTATAATGTTGGGTGTGATGTTTTATAAAAAAAAAACAGGGGTTAATTATTGCTGCTAAATTTCAATAAGGAAAGGAAATGAAAAGCCAGGAAAACATGCAGAGAGCTTGATACTTTTCCTGTTAAAATCAGTGAAAAATACATGGACATATATAATATTAATACTACTATTCTGCTCCAAAATCTACCACTTCAGTGAAATGAATGTGAGATGGAAGAGCATCATGAGCAACATTGTGTATATGAGAATGCTCAATATCCTGCACTGCTTCAGAAATCTGATTCCTGGTATTACCATGATTCATAGCTCAATTATCCACAGCTAGTGTCAGTCATAGCCATGTATACCATTTTTGGGATCAATACCAGAGTCCAGCCACTTGGCTCATTTTACCAAACGCTGCTTGATATTTGCAAGATACCACTGAAACTTAACATGAGGCAAGCCACTCACAATTCCTGTTTATTCTAGGCATAAACTCTGTGCACGTGCTGATAGGTCATAAAAGGAGGTCACCCTGGCTGTTCCCGGATCTTAGATCTAGAGCAGTGTGAAATGTAACAGTTACAGTTTGACCCTCCCAAGTTTCATTTCAAGTTTCAGAGGGTGTGTCTATATGTGCATTAACGTGCTTTAGTTAATGTATATTAAATGTAGTACCTCCATTGTGAGGGTGCCTATACATGAGCATGGAGACTGCTCTGACATTCTGGAATTCCAGTGCTTTGGAGCAGACACGATTAATCGAGTCTGCTGCAGCATGGCAATTACCATGCTCCAGCAGCCTCCTGCATCTTGTATATCAGCATCCCTGTACTTAAAAATGGTGGCAGGGGTGCTTGAACTAAACCTTGTCAAACGAGCTTTAGTTCAAGCGCTCCTGCTACCTATTTTAAGCATGGGGACACTGGTACACGAGACGTAGTGGCATTTTAATTAGAGCAGCTCTTAGAGTTGCTCTAGTTAAAGCACTGCCCACCCCATCCCCAGAGCACATGTAAAAGTGCCCTGAAGTACTAGGAAAATGCACATTAGCCTAGTTTGATGTGCATTAAGTAAAGTGTATGTTTTTAAAGTTATGCTTAATGTGCATTAGCCTATTTTAATGCACATTAAGTAAAAAAAAAGGTTTTTTACGTGATGCTTTAATGTGCATTAAAATAGGCTAATGTGCATTAAAGTGCATGTGTAAACATGCCCAGAGTTGAACAAATCCCAACATCACAAAGCAAAACTCATTTGAACCACTACATTTCACTTAGATTCACATAAGGCAAAACCAAGTGCAATGAGAGGTGCAGGCACATACAAGAGCCCACATTCACCCCAAGCTGGATTTGCATGCATCTGAAACCTTTCCTAATCTTTTGAGTAATCCAAGATTAAAGTTTATTATCAGACTCAGAACTCAGAATGTCAATTTCACTGACTTTGGGATGTCATATCAAAGCAGCGTGGACTTTGAGCTGTACTTAGAATGTCTGTCCTCCTCTGAAATAGGTGGTTGTGCTCATTTGCATGTTGGTATGCAGTATTTTTGTCTATCCTACTTTTGTTCTTTTTAAGCACTGTAGACTGATCACAGCTCAAACTGAACAGTTTGCTTTTCAGCTGGAGGGAGAGGAACAAAGTGCTCAGTGCCATTTTGTGGCTTTTTATTTTTGCTAAGATTGACAATGAAGCAGTAAGGCTGATCTCCACATTAACATCCGAATTCTGGCAAGATGACGTGCTGAAGTGACTGCCAAAAACCCGTACATACAAGGAGAATAACAGGATAGATATTTTCCATCCATTCAAATCCTAACTCTCCCAAAATTCTGTTGAGCAGCTGCTCCACAACCCTTCCATGGCAGGATCTTGAAAGGGGTCAGGGAATATGGCCTGAATGTAGTTGTTCTGTTATTTGTAATATTGTAGCACATGGAAGCCCCTATCTGTGGATCTGGATATTGCACACAGGATGGAACTATCCTGTCTTTTCCTTAACCTACAGGTTACTCACTCAGCATTCTGTGACACAGAAAATTGAACACTTGGTAAGACTGGGCTATGGCCTTATAACATGAACAAGCAGAATGCCTTATAACAGCATGTCTCCATAATATTCCTAACACATTTAATTTTGGAACAGCAATATTATTTCTCCAGTGTTGAATGCAGTGGAGAAGCCCCAAGTTGTATAGTGTTTACTTTAAAACTCCTTTTTTTTTTTTGTCGGAGTTCTCTAATATATGAGGCCAGTCCATTAAACCAGCTGGATTCTCCAGCTCACTTACTACCAATTGATTTAATATGTAAAACGTCCTGGGAAAATAAGCAAGAGCATTACAGAGTTATCTTCTCTCCTCCAGATAAAATAAGGCTCTTTGTGTACTTTTGAAAAAAAATACTCTCAGCATCCTTGATTTTATTGAAAATGACAATGTTTGGATCCAGTTTAAGAGAACTTATGAGATGTGAATAATTTTCTGAGAAAAGAATACATGTTTTTCTTCTATGATCACTGCTTTTTATTTTTCTAATGGGCTTTTCACCATTGTTTTGTCTGAATGCATTTTTATTTTTGTTGCTCCAGACATGATCCTGCCACAAGCATCTTTAAACGAGACATTAATAGCATAGTTCACAGTCATTACTGCCAGTGCTCAAACACAAATATTGCATTTATGTTTGGAGCAAAAAATACACATCAGATCTTAATTAAGTACATTTGTTTTTTGCTGTGCTTAAACAATCTGGCATAGAGAGTTGACATCACTATCAGTTAACTGTAAAGGTCTTTGCAATAGTGGGATCACCAGCTGTACAGTATAAGATTCAGAGTTTTAAAAAAAATAGCAAAATTGTCAGGGAAACGTTAGGCTTTATACACTTCCCTGACACATAAGTAGAGTGGGAGAACTATTCATAATGAATAATTTATCTGAATTTGGCCTCTCTGTTGTTGCTGTTTTTAGAATGTTCATAAACAAACTGATTTTGTGGGATGCAGTGTGATGTTAGCAGACAGTACTGGCAAAGGAGTCAGGAAACATGGGTTCTTGACCAGTTCACTCTTATCTTTGGCAAGATGCTATATCGCTTCTATCATGCTGTTTCTCCTCCCACCACTTGTTTGTTTAGATAGCCAGTTCCTTGGGGTGGGGGCTGTTATTTAAGTGTCATGGTTGAAATTATTAGACACTGCTGCAGTAGTAATAAATAAAAACAACTGAATAATTTATATAGGAAACTGCAAACTTTGGATTGACCATCAGTTGTCAAAAGCAGTTATTGATATGATCAATCATGCTATGATTGATCACCTGAGTTGCATGACTCATTCCCGTTCCCTGTGTACAAAAGGATTGAATCTTAGCAAGTGCCATTCTGGGGCTTTATTAGTGATATAGTAGTAAAAGTAAATGGGCAAAATATTTTTTACATATGAAGCCAAATATTTACAAATTGTAATAAAGCAATATACATTTTACCAACATTTAAAAGGAGAGGAAACATAAATATTAGTGGAAGAATGCAACTCATTCATCACTTCAGAATTCGTTCTTTGAAATGCCAATATTTACTTTTGCTTTTGTTAAACAATTTATTTAACCAGTAAAGTTAACCTGAAGCATCTTACTTGTAGGGCAGTCTGTCTTTCTTAATCAGTTTTTAAACTGATTGAGGCACAAGGGATCTAAATGGAAGACAAGCTCATAATGAATTTCCAAATCTTCCACAGTATGTAGAATCCCACGATGTGACACAGAAGTTATACCTAAGCAAAATGAATCACAGTCCCTAACTCACCTGAGAGTTAGAGCAATCTTACAACTTTTAGTAGTTTGCTGTAGTACCTAATGAAGTGTAAGTGTATGTATGTGTATAGCAAGTTGGTGGGTAAATTAAAGTTTAGATTTAGCTGGTTGTCCTCATTTTCACATGGATGATTCTTGGCAGTCATTTGCAGGTGAGACACTATTTTGGAGATAACCCAGGCTCCTGTTCCTAGGAGCGCCAGCAAGCATCAGGAAGGAGATGTACTCTTATTGCTTGAGTCAAGAACCAGATGCTGTATTGTACTATGGCCTTCACTGTCTTTGCTTCTCCAGTCATATGAGTGTTGCTATCAATGCAACTCAGTGATTATACAGGGGCTCCAAACAAAAGGGCTTTCTAAAAGAGCATGTAGTCGTTGCTGAGTTGGAGGAAGTGAGGGCTTTCTGGTGTATTGCCTTTTAAAGGTGTGGAGGTAGATCAAAAGTCAGTCCATGTTTTATACTTTTTCTGTAATAGGTTGATGTTTTATAGTTGTTGCTATCTTGCAAAGAAGAACTATATCAATTCTGTGTCTTATTTGAACTGATTCATTTCCTGTAAAAATTTGGGATAGATGTCTGGTCCATTACGTTTTGAAAGAAGGAGGGAAATTTAATATTTGTGAAATCAACTCTCTAATCTAATTCATTCATGCAGAATCCCCAACAGCAAGACCAAAGGCCCCATCTCTAGGAGCTGAATTATTATATAGATATTCCATTATAATGCATGTGATAGACTTGGATGTAAAGGGAGAAGAAAAATTAAATCTGTCTTGTCTGGTTTCAATAACCTGTCTCTTTGTACGTGCAAAAGGAACGATATTGTTAGGGCTTCAGGATGTGGGAACAAAACAAAAGAAATATTAATGAGCTATAGAAGAAAAGGAAAAGCTCAGACATGTACATATTAGATACTTGTGTTAATGACACACTGGTTTGGAAACAGTAAATATAGAAAGATAAAGCTTAAATTTAGCTTAAAATAATTACTCGGGACAAGTTTTGTCCTCGGATGTTCCTGCATTGCTCTTACTGAATTCAGCTGGAGCCAGCAGGACACACTCAAGATTCTAATCCGGCCTTATGCCATTTTATTTATGTACATTTGGGGGGGGTGTGTGTGTGTGTGTGTGTGTGAGAAAGGGAAGATTAAGAGGGGAAGTCATGGGAGTTCAAAAGGAGCTTTGTTCTAATTTAGTAACCTGTTTTTTTTATAGGTATTGGAGCCAGCCCTTATGTGATGAATTGCAATGTGACTATAGACACTCAAGACTTGGCTACAGGAAGAAACATAGCAAGTGCTATCCGAGGTAGCAGTGCAAGTGGTTTGAAAGGCATACAGGGTATGGCTTTTCCCCATGATGGAAAGATTGAAATAGCTTGTAACGTAGAGAGCTTTGAAGAGGCAGACAATGTGGTGACCTCACCTGACGACTCTGGGTATATTTCATACCGTGTTCTTGGAAATACATATTATTATGTCTCCCCTCAATCAATAGAGGCTCAGATTAATAAATTGGCCACTGACCAACAAATAAAGACTGTTGGGACAGCATTAGTTGGCTTTACCCCAGAAGAGTGTAAGCAGCATGCCACATATGCATTAATGAAAGGCATTGGAGAGTTCTGGAAGATGAGGGGGGGCATTTTTATGTGACTTTCTTTTATCTCCATAGATATAAATCATGATGTATTGAGATTATGCTGTGTATGACTTAATCCCAAATTTTATTTGTGTGGGGAGATGCAAATGAGCAGTAGTGAAGCCAGTGTATTTTATGCTAATAATTTTTCCTATGGTCTGACCAGCTCCTGCTGAAAACTACAATTTGTCTGAACCTGATTCTGCAGCTGGCTGGGAAGGGAGGCTCTTAATTTTTATTGGCATGTCCAGTGATCATCAAATATCTTTCTTTCATAAACTCTACGTGTTTACAGACACCACTTGTGTTTCATTCATCTCTGCTTTGGCAGTCTCTAACTGCCGTCTCCTGGTCCCTATCTTGGGATTGTAGTGGCTGTATTGTAGTTTAAGGCTCATTCCACTGACTGGGGGGAAAAAATCCTTGTCTCAGAGGGAAGAATGGAATAGAATGGGAGAGGGAATTGGGTGCAGTTCTTTTGTCTTTTGTTGGGTTGATTGCGTTAAATATTAGGGCTGTGCAAAGCCTCAGTCCCTGATTTGATTTGGCGGAGATTCAGCCTGATTTGGTGGCCAAATCTCCAAATCTGAGTCGAATCAGAAGACCCTTTAATCTCTCCGAATCGACTCGGAATCCTCCAAATCAATTTGGAGAGATTTGGAAAGATTTGGTGATTCAGATATAGACACAGCTTTAAATGTTTTTTCTACATACCTCAAGGTACCAGAATGCTGAGATGCTGGGGTGGATGGAGCGTTCCACAGGAGCACAGGGGGTCCCCATTGCACTTGGCAGCAGACCCAGAAGTGGACCAGAAGCACTTCTGGTCCACTTGTGGGTCCACTGGGGAGTGCGTAGGGGGACCCCCGTGCCCCGTCAACTCAGTGACTGGTGCTTCCTGGGTCTGGGGGGGGCACCCAGGGTCCCCCTGCAGCCGATTGCCAAGCCAGGGGGGCCCTCAGAGCACTCAGCGGTGGACCTGGAGGTGGACCAGAAATACTTGTGGTCCACTTCTGGGTTTGCTGCCGAGCACACAGCCCCTTGCCCCCCACCCCCGCACTCCTGTCAGACTCTCCATCTGCCCCAGCATAACAGCATTCATGAGCTGTGCCTGGTACCTCGAGGTATGTAGAAAAAACATTTAAAGCTGTGTCTATGTCCGAATCACTGATTCTCCAAAACAACATCGAATCTTCAGATTTGGATTCAACAGAAGCAAATCAGGGACAGGGATCTGAATTAACAAATCAAATCACTGTCCCTGATTCAGGCCAAATCCGAATCAAATACAGCCCATTTCACACATCCCTAGTAAATATAGCTGGTCAAAAATGGGGAAAATCTCAGCAGGTATTGCCAAAATATTCCATTTATGGTTAAAAATGTTGAAATTTGAGCAATTTCTCTTCACTCCAGCTATGGCACTGTCAAGCAAAGAGGGGTAGCTAATGTCTCTGTGCATAACTGGGTCTCAGTAACATTTGAGTATTGAGAGATAAATAGTATTGGGTCAGGCTGCCAGCCAGTAGCAGAAACACTACTCAGGTTTCCCATTGTGCAGCACTAGCAGCATATTCAAAGATTTCTCAGTAATAACTTCTCAGAGCCTCCTGCAGCCCCTGATTCTCTCAGCAGTGTCAGGGAGGGGGTATGTCCAGACCTTTTCTGGAACATCCTCTTTTTGGCTAGGGACAGATATTCAAAAAGCCTGAGCCTGAATTGCTTCAATCTTTGCAGGTTAGTCTAACCTGGCTAGGTTGTACCAGCTTGTAACCACACAGACATCCCCTCTGGACTAAGGAAATGCAGGCACATGCCTGCAGTGGCTCAGGCTAGAAGCTGGGGGGCGCTAGAGCAGCCCTCCCTTCCCTTCCACAGTGTTGAGCTGAGGGGGGGGGGGGCATGGCTAGGCCCCAGTAGGATGCTTTGATTAGGGAGGGGTTCCTACCCCCTTGCTGCTCCTCACCAGTGAGCCAGCAGGGACTTAACACAGCAGGGAGTTGCACAGAGAGTTTATAGCATTTAGCACCTCATCCAGAAAACAAAAACCTCTCTCATTATTTCAAGCTCTTCTTAAACAGCTTTTTCCAAGGAAGGAATGGATGGACATAACCAGCTACCTGCTGATTAGCTCCCAAAAGCCCTAAGCAGATATTGTCCCGTCTGCCTTTATCCTGTCTGCCTTGCACACAGACACCTCTCAGCATTAGCTGACATACCCATGCTGGCTATGGTCCATGATGTGGGGGAGAATCCTGCTTGATCAGGGAGTTGGCAGCGGGGCGGGGGTCATTGGGAAGCCAGGCAGACACTGCTGTGCCTGCAGTCTCTGCTTGAGCTCCAGCCAGGGAGCAGAGGGGTGGGGCCAGCCCAGCTCTCTCGAGCAGAGAGCCCTGCCCAGGGCTGCAAAGCATCTGGGATGCTGGAGGACTCTGGTTTAAGTTAAACCAGGAAGGGGCCTGGAACAAACACTTGACCCAAGTCAGTTAAGTCTGATACTACATTCAGGCAGCCAGGGGAAAAAAAAAAAAACTCTGCAGAACAGTGGGTCCCAGACCATGCCTGGAGCAAACACAGGAATCAGTCCTCCAGAAGAGATGCTCTGGTTTTGGCCAGAGCATCTCTGTGGTGCTCCTGCTGCCCCCCGGTGCTGTCCAAGGTAAGTTTGGGAATGGGGGTGAGGGGGTTTATGGGTGTGGGTGGGTGAGCGTGTGTGAGAGGTGGCAGGGGAATATTGGAGGGTGTTGGGAGTGGACGGGGTTCTTGGGGGCTATGGGGAGTGGAGGGGGAGCGGGGGTGGTGGTGGGGGCATGTCCCAGTGGGGGATGTGGAGGGGCTTGAGCAGGGGCTGCCATATGTCTGCCCCTCCCCGCCCCCCCACCTGGCCCCTGCAGTGCTGGTGGCAGCAGACAGCATGGCTGTGGCTCTGCTGCAGGCACAGCAGGCAGTGTCGCAGTGCCTTGTGACCCAGGCTCCTACATGCTGAATGGACCTGGCCTGGCCCGCTTGTTGCTTGGATGAGCTGGGCCAGGTCCATTCAGCATGTAGGAGTCCGGGTCACACAGTGCCACGTCACTGCTCGTCTATGCCTACAGCAGAGCCACAGCCATGTTACTTGCTGCCGCTGGGGCTGGGTGGGGGAGGCAGGCGTGTGGCAAGGCGGCAGGATGGCAAGGGGTGCAGGGGGGCAAGTGGTCGGAACTGGCAGCACTCAGTGGGACTTGGCCCAGCTCAGTGCCACACAACTCGCTAGTTTGGCTTTGCACTGGAGTGGGTCGCGTGGGTCCTGTGCAAAGGCACACTAGCTATATGGCCCGAGCAAAATCAGGCTGGTGGGGCTTGTTGGAAAATGCTCCCTACCAGCCTGATCTGTCCCAGGCCACACAGCTGCTGTGCTTTTGCACAGGAGCTGCACAACCCACTCTGGTGCAAAGCCAGACTAGCGAGTCATGCGGTGCTGAGCTGGGTCCTGCCATGCGCTGCCTCCCCGCCTGCACAGCAGGGCAGGCAGCGCTGCTGCCGGAGGCTGGATCCAGTGCGGTGCACAGGGACCGCGTGCCGAGCTGCGTTACATGCTGCTGGGACTGGGGCCCTCACACAGCCAGACTGGCCCAGTCCCATGGTGGCAGGACCCGGCATGGAGCACAGGGACTGTGCACCAAGCTACACTGGATCCTGCCGCTGCGTGAGGGCCCCAGTGCCGGCAGGACCCTGCGTGGCTTAACGCGCAGCCCCTGCCAGACCCTGCTGGTGTGGTCCCTGCTGGTGCGTGGTCCCTGCTGCAGAAGGTAAGTTATGAGCGGTGCCTGGGACCCTTCATGGGGGTGGGACTATTGCCCTGCAGGGTGACTGGGACCCTGCATGGGTGGGGGGAGGGCTGTGGCCCTGCAGAGTGGGGCAGTCAGTTTCATAGTAGTTAGGGTCAGGAGGGACCTGAACAGATCATCTAGTCTGCCCTCCTGCCACAGGCAGGAATGAGTGCTGGGTTCATAAGACCCC
>NW_005842398.1:679152-682081 GCF_000455745.1 Alligator sinensis | reverse complement strand
TCCACAGCGACACCATCATCCAAGGATTTAGTTACTTGGTCATAAAAGGCAATCAGGTTGGTCAGGCAGGACCTGCCTTTGATGAACCCATGCCGATTGCCCCTGAGCATGATCTCCCCTGCAGGCCCCCCTGAGCATGATCTCCCATGCAGTCCATGTGCTGTGTCGGGGGGCTGCAGTCTGTGGGGGCCAAGGGACCCACTCCTCCTGAGCCAGAGCCTCCCACAAGGTCCTCCCATACCTACAGTCCCCCCGCAGTCACCCCACACCCACCTACATCCACACCCACCCGCCTTTCCCCACACCCCTTCCTAGCCCTTTCCTGCAAACCCCACATCCCCTGATCACACACCCATCATGTGCAAAGAAAGCCAAAAGCACACATTCACACATAGATACTTAGAATTAATGTTATTATAATGATAGAGACACTGGTAGGCTTCCAAATTGCTTAACATTGTAAATATACCAATAAAGCATTGCCCGACTGATCAATCCCTTGCTGTCTGTTTGTCTCTCTCTCTCTCTCTCTCTCTCTCTCTCTCTCTCTATATATATATATATACATACATATGTGTGTGTGTGTGTGTAGAATGGTCTTTTGTTCTAATTGTGGAAGAACATGGATTTGGGGGTATTTTTAAAAATGGATTTGGGATGGTGCTGCAGCAGTCCAGCTGGCACAAGGGATAGTGTCCCCAGATACCAATTGGCCGGGCCCCAGAAGCTCCTGAGAGAGAGTAGCCCTGAGCTGCTTCCTTGGGCAGCTTTTTATACGGCTGGGGCTGGCACAGGTGTTGGCCCCGGGCTCTAGGTCCTCCTAGCTGCAGATCCGGGAGGAGTCAGGCAGGATTATTTTGCCCCAAGTGACACAATTTGCTCCACAACAAAGTGCATGTCTGGGCAAGTGTGCTGAGGCAAAAAGCCCTGGCTCAAATTTGCACCACTTCTATTTGAGCTGCTGCACATGCAAATGCCTGTATGTGTGGATGCGTCCAGAGTGTCCTACTGGTTCGCTATAGATTCCTTATCAGTTCCCTTCTTGATTCCTGTCCTTTGAGTGGATAGAGTTGGGTTATCAATAGATAAGTTGGCTGGTAGATCCCATTTCTCACTCCTCAGGCAATCTTGGCTAGCCTAGTAAGCTGATTGCCTGAATGTAGATAGATTGTGTATTTGGAGTATATTTCTCCCTTGATGAGCATACTCTGGATGGAGGTTTTCATCAGGGAAGAAAAGTTGAGAGTTAATTGGCCGCTCATTACCAAAGTGTGGGAGGATATTTGCTGCTAAGGAAAAGGGGAGATAAATGATATTTCACAAAGTTGAGAAATGTAACTTTAGATATGACCACATTGCAAACCACAGAGTAGTGTAGAGATACCCAGGATAACATGCTACTAAAAGGAAGTAAAGCTGCACCATGAGCTTAGTATGGGCTACTTTAATCAAAGCAGTGACCTGACTATATTCTGATACAGGGCACTGATGGTAGGGAGAGGTCGCTGTTGTGTTGCAGGGTTTGCTTTTGGTGACCCATAAATAGTTCTTGCTGTCTGAGTAAAGAACAGCAAGATACTTTTTTGTAGTGTGTGTGTGGTATAGTATAGTATGAGTATAGTATATTTAGTGTTTGTATGTGTGCACTCACTAAATATACTATACTAATATATATAGTACAGTACTGTATACTATAACTATACAACTATGCTGTAACAACTAGAACTATACTATGTTAATGTATATATAATAAAAAACTAATGAGAAAATACTGGTTGTGAATATGACGTTGTTAATTGACTTCAACCTTAGTGATCTGGATGATCCAGGCAACATGGAGGATTAGTAAAATAATTTTCCTCAAATGTTTCTACCTCTGTATTGGATAAAAATGCTGATGCCTGAATTCTCTTCCCTTTCCCTTGCATATTTCTTCACTTATCCCCCCTTTCTAAGTTTGGAGTTCTTCACCTTGCTCAAGGATGGGCACTATTTAGCCCTCACCTTTTCTCTGGTTTATTCTCCCTTGTTTGCCTGCCTTCCCTACTGATAGCACTAGCCTGCTCTCTCATGCAAACAAGTCTCACTTATTAAAGAAATGGGAGCCAGTGTTTCTGACAAGTGTGCCACAGGGCAAGCTCCTACGTATCACTTACTCCCCATCCCCTGCCCAGTCTGTTCCTTTGCTCATATCTGCAGCTGTTCTTCCTGCTCTCTGCTATATCTGCCTATGACAGGGGACCCTGCCCAGTTACTGAGAGAGTGAGAACTTGAGGACTGTGCCTTTAAGACAGGCTCCTGAGAGGCTGGAAGAGGCAAGCTGTGGGCTATATAAACCAGAGGTGGGCAATTATTTCAGGTGAAGGACCGCTTACTGAGTTTTGGCAAGTTGTCGAGGGCTTCATGGGTAGCCTCATCCCTTGACAGGTGCCCTGCCCCCGGTTGTCATGTTGTGACCAGAAGTCTCACCTTTTAACCCCTGACCTTTGCTACCAGAAGTCCCTCCCCTTGCCCCTGGAAGTACTCCTTTCCGCAAGGGGTTTTGCCATCTCAGGACCAGAAAAATACCAAATTATATTTTAAAAAGTGAGCATCTACAACATTCATTAATTTGATTTCAAAAAATATTTTTGTCCTGATTTATGTGTGTTTGTGTCGTGTACACCGAGGTGATTGCATAGTAGCCTAAAATGAAGTCTTACTCTTGTATGTTGGTGTGGGCGGGTGGGTATAGGTTTGTGGGGAGTTGTGGGTGAGTGGGTATGTGGGGTGTGGGGGGGGTTGTGGGTGTGTCTGTGGGGGTAGATGGGGTCATGGTGGAGTGAGGGAGCATATGGGTGTGTGGACATGTGGGGTGTGGGTGGGCATGGGGTTTGTGGGGGTTAGCGTGTGGGGGAGGGTGGCTGGGGGATGTGAGGGGGGGGGGGGG
>NW_005842398.1:663112-676709 GCF_000455745.1 Alligator sinensis | reverse complement strand
GGCTGCTCGGTCTTGCTGCTGGCTTCCCCTGGGTCCTGCTGTCCCTGCCTTCTGTCATCTTTGACAGGCAGCCAGGAGCAAATAAATATTAATTTAATAAATTTTTTAGTGTCCCCGCGGGCCAAATAGGATGGCATGGTGGGCTGGATTCAGCCCGCAGGCTGTATTTTTCCCGCCCCGATAAAAACACTGCACTAGAGACAGATAGGGCAGTCTGACCTGAGCAGAGCTGAAGGAAGGAGCCCACTGATGGAAGCAGAGAGAAGCAGTGTATTATCTGAATGAGCTCCTTGTGCCAAGTGGAGAAGCAATGTAGGAGACTGGAGGAACTGTTGCAGGGCATGAGAGGTGGCTAGAGGGGAAGAAAGGAGGCCACTGAAGACATCCCACAAAGGAGCTTAGATTGTTTAATTGACAAGCTGTCACAGGCCCTGTGAAGTATGTCAGAGCCAAAGAGAAACTGTAGGGCAGGGCACCCAGGACCACCAGTCTGGTTTTCTGGAAACAACCTCCCAGAGATAATAGCAGCAACAAAAGGCTGGCAGGCAAGGATAGGGTGGTATTCAGAAAGAGATCAGAGTGGAAGGGGTAGGATTACAGGGGCCATAAGGAGGCACCCCTCCACCATCAGCGGCAGATCCCATTGCACTGCCATGTCACAGGTTAACCATCCCTGAATTAGAGTGTGACTCTGTGTCAGGTAATCCCTGCACAGCATCTAATGTAAATGTGTGGCCCTTGATTATAACTACCTAGCATGCTGTTGGCTTTTAAAAAATAATAGTAAATGGAAATTCTAATATTCTATTAAAACATCATTGCCTACCGTAGTGCCTATTTCCAGAATGCTAACAGGAGATGTTAGTGTGCAAAGATGAGTTTTCAGAGCACCGAAGTGGAGTGGTGTTAAAGTGCAGACTACTCCTCTTCCCCCAAAGGAGGAAGAGGGAGGAAGTTCTGATAGTTGTCAAGTAGTGTTGAGGGAGGGAGACAGAGGTGGTAAAATGTTACCAAGGTAGAGGCTTCACAAATGGAAAAAGCAGACAAGAATTACTTGTAGCAAAGCAGCTGCTTATTTGTATCATTAATCTGAATCATACAGAGACTTTCAGCACAGCACTTGTATTTCATTTCATGATACCTTCAGGTCAAAATCTTTTTCAGCAGGCATACTTCATCTTTACTCTCTCTTCAAAATTCTGGTGCCAAATGTAAATTACTTACATTATAATTCCTGTAAGTCCTATAATTCATTTAAGACATCACAATGGACCCAGTATTTGCCTATAAAAAAGACTGCCCCAAAAATACAAGAAGGTGAATATGGCTGCTTTTCTTATTAAAAACATCCTGTGACGTTTGTTTCTGAATAATTGTAAATAATTTACTACAATATTCAGAAAGCAAGATTAACTAATGCAAATAAAATAATTTCCACATCAGCTAGATACCTTGTGCTCAATTGTAAATAGGCCTTGCAATATGACCCAGCAACCACGAACCCCTAGAACCAGAAGAAAAGTAAATTCCAGGGGCAGGTGTCCTTCATTAACAGTCCTTACAGAAGTAGCTGAGAATCTAAAGGGCATCTTGGATGCCCTCTGAAGAGACTGGTCAGATCTTGCCTCTGTACTCTCCTCTCTTTGTTTCTCCCAGACAGCCAGAATCATCTGTATATTAATCAGGTTGACCTTAAATAATTGCTCACTGACTGATGTTCAATTTCAGAAAGACTCAGAGGATGCCAAGTCACTGTGCCATCTGTGTCAACACGGCACTTCAGTACTATCTCCATTAATGACCTCATGTGCAGCCTGAAGTGAAATAGGTGATGAAATAGCACCTTGCAGGTCTCCTACTAAGAGAGTCCTCTGGAGAGATGAATGATTATTCAGCAGCACTCATGGAGCTACCTTGCCAAGAGAAAAAAGACCTGTTCAAGGACAAGTCAGTCTGTGCCACGGTGCACAAACATATTGACATTTCCTTGTGGTTAAGAGAATCAAAGATCCACAATAGAACGCATGTGTCCTGCCAAGAGAAGTTTATCAATCAGAGACTAGTGCCAGTAAAAAGCAGTATTAAAGAAATTCGATATCTGCCTCAGAAAGGGTTAGAGCAGTGGTTCTGAACTTGGGGTGCTGCAAGACCCTTTCAAGTGTGCTGTGGCACCAGGTTTAATTACTTTGTGTACCTTCTCTGGAGCCATATCAGGAAGCTGCTGCAGTAGCAGTGGATGCTTCTGTCTGCATTAGGACTACCTGATAAACCTAAGTCAGGTGGGATGTGTATTCCTGCCATAGCCCTTCCCAGTCCAACCCCAGATACTCCTGGAAACAGGCACGTAGGCAAGTGGAACTTTTTCTTGCACGCTTCTGTTTCTTAGAGGAGTGTGCAGGGGCACACCAAGAAAGGCTTCTCCTCTCTGTTCTGTGTTTATCAGATAACCCTAATGCAGGCAGGAGCACATGCTCCTCCTGCAGCTACTTCCTCGTATGGCTGGACAGGAGGCAGGCAGGGAAGTTCCTTCTGGCTATGGCAGTGGCACCCTGGTTGAGAATCACTGAGGTAAGCTGAGGCAGCACAGCAGTGATTTTCAACTGGGTGCCACCAAATTCAAAAAAGTTATGGAAGCGTAGCTTAAATATATAAAGACTGAGAACCAGTGGATTAGAAGCTGTGTTCAGCATTGAACAATATGACATTAGAAACTGCTTTGTCTCTGTTTAATCAATAACTATATGTTTCCATACCACACTAAATACCATGGTATGAGAACTGCTTTTAAAATAGTACATGTCTGGGCTTTTAGACAACTAATGTTTTCCAGATTAATGCTGTTTTTTCCCTATAGGACAAAAATATAAAATCTTGCATGCCTCTCTCCCTTCTGACACATTCCAACTGAGAACTTGGGTAAGTTTAAATGGAAATGATTGAAATGTTTCACTTCAGATGATGCAAGGAGTCTGGGTAATAAAATGGAGGAACTGGAACTCCTGGTGTGGGACATGAAGCCAGACTGGAATACAGGTACTGAAGGATGGAAATAAAGGAAATAGTGGTGGGATAACACAGTATATTAATGAAGTGATACATTCCAAGGAAATAGAATGTGATGGCTTTGGCAAACAATTTGTTCAGGTTAAAGTAACACCAACAAGGAATACAGAGAGATTTACAAATATTTTGTTGTGGATTTATGGACACCCAGGTTCAGACTTAGAAATGCACTGAGACCTCTGTAAGGTCTTGGGAGAATTTTAGTACCAACGGATGTTGTGCAGTTATCACACAATTTAGATTTTCCATATGGATTGCATAACAAAAACTACTACTAATAATAGAGAGCATATATTTTTGGAAGGGTTATTGATAGACTTCTCTATCAAATGTCATTGTACCAACAAGAGGCAATGGTCTCCTAGATCTAGTTTTGGGGCAGCAAATTAAGGGTAGCAAGACCCTTACAAGAAGAACTGACTTGGGAAAACAATCTGGGAATGAGTGAGCATAGAGTAATTCAGTTTAGTTTAAACTGCAGGATGGACAAGAAAAGGTCTGTAACAAGGGTTCTGGTGTTCAAAAGCACTCACTTTGAGAAATAAAAATGTAGTTGAGCCAAAACATGTATTTACCATGAAGGCATAGCAGTTGAGGCCTGGGCAGCACCCTATTGGTGACTGGAGTGAAAAGCAGGGTTATTGTGGCTGCAAGTGGGATTTACAACCACCTCAAAGGTGGAGCCCATTACAGGGCATAAAGTCAACATTTTCTTAGTGTGGTAGGTGCTTGGTAATGCCATACTTCAGGGCTCCTGCTGATCAACTGCAGAATTCAGGGATCATTTTTCTCCCTTCTGAATGCTTTATTTTATTTTATTTTATTTTATTTTATTTTATTTTCACCTTAATCTGAGGTACATGCTGGTGTTCTTGCATGCAGAACCCTCACAGGTACCTTCCGCTCAGGGTCAAATGATCAAATTTGGGTTCAGGAAGGAATTTTTCTCTTGGATCAAACTTGTAAGGACTGCAGTGTTTTTTGTTGTCCTCTATATCATGGACAGGGTCCTGTTGCTAAAGCCCTCTGAGCATATATTAACCAATTCTCTGCCATTGCAGTGGCATGACATTGGCAGTACTCTTTTCTCCCACTGTTTACTTGAGGCACATTGTAGGGTAGCATTGGTGTTTCTGATTTTGTGCCTTGTTATGGGGGTTTGGTGTAGACAGTTTTTAAGAATCTTTGTGTTTGCAAGCACCCATTTACCCAAGGGACTGGAGTCAACACCTTGGGAGACTGCTTTCAGTCCTTTGTTCCTGTATAGCCACTCTTATTTGTCCAGTTCTCAGACTAGAAGAGCAATTAGCCCTTAAAGCTGTGGTTCTCAACTGGGGTGCCATGAGACCCTTTCAAGGGTGTTGTGGTACCACTATGGCCAAGTAAAACTCCCCTGTGCACCTATTTCCGGGAGGTATATGCAGGTTAGACTGGGAAATGGTTACCACAGCCACTTACCAGTCCAGCTGTGTACATGCCTCTGGAAACAGAAGCCTGCAAGCCAGTTCAATCTGACTCTAGCAGTGATAGCACCCTTGAAAGACATGTTTCAAATTTTTGTCAGGTGTGTTGCATAATGGGGATATGATTTCTTTTTATAAATATATTTGAAGTGTGAGTATTGGAGGAGAAGAGCTATTTAAGTTAAAGGACTACACTGATACCAGATCAAGTATGTCTAAAAGGGTCATAAATAAATGGAGAGTACAACAGTGGTTCTCAACTGGGGTGCTGCTAAATTCAGAAAAGTTATAGAGTGGTACCTTAAGGCTAAGAACCATTGTAGAGATAATTCAGGCTAATATTAGGCACCTGAAGTACAGTGATCTAGTGAAATCGCCATGTGCTAGTTCCAGCAAAGGAGAACACGGGTAACAAGAACTTACAAAGGAAATCTCAGCTTCTTTGGAAGGAACCTGAGTGAAGGCTGACACTTCATCAATGCCAGTGGGAGTCTGAAATGGGTAAGCGAAGATTAAAAAAGCAAACCCAAATAGTAGACATTTCTAATGGTAGAACTATTTGTTCTGACATTGTCATGATGGCCCAGCATGCTTTTTTGGAAATGAAACCAGTGATTGAAATGATGCTGAATGGAACAAGATCTAAAATTGCAACTGTTTAAGATGTTGAATCTCCCTTAGCCTACCTGCTCAGTCACATGGCATATATATTGCTAAAGTAGATGAAAAATTAGCAAATAAAAATACCCTTCACTTCTGTAGTGCCTTCCCTCTGTGGCTCTTAAATCACTTTACAAAAGTTGATTAAAATAATTACTCCCTTTTGCAGATAGGGAAATTTAAAGTGCAGTAAAGACTTTGCCCAAGATGTTGCAGCAAGTCAGCAAAGCTGGTTATAGAATCCCAAGTTTCCAGCCTTCCAGTCCCTCCTCCCCTGCCTCATTTTCTCTCAGGTCAGCTCTCACACTTGTTTCATCACATACCATTGTTTGGGTAGCAAATAGAGCTGAAAGGCTATAGACCTAGTTTTTTCTAATAGGCTGCTCTGTGTATATAATATATGTTCTATACATAGCTACAAAAATCAATTGCTTTTTTAGGGGCAAGATGGAAAGCAAAGCTGGTATTGATATATATCTTTTTTTATATAAACAGCACTTATGTTTACAATGCAGAAGGGGAAAGGGCATCCACATCAGTTGGGGTAAACAAAATTAAAACATAAAACTATAAAAAAAGATTGTTATTGTTTCTTGTCGTGAATGGAAAGCCTTGACTAGCAGTAATTGGTTTCCACTGTCTCGGAAGTGGAGTCAGTGGTCAACAAAGGACTAGTATAATAAAGATCTGTAAGAAATTTATCATTCCCTGTGGCTTAGCAAAAAAAGACTTTATATATTGTTTTGTTTAGTATAAATAGGCTCATTTTACTGTTTACTTTGTGGGAGTATGAGGTTTTTATAGTTTGCTGGCAATGTAAGTGTGCTAAATCCTTGCTTTTGTAAGATACATTTTTTTACCTTTTCTTTATTTACTGTTTATATAGCTCCATGTTGTGTCAGCTCTGACACCTAACTTTGTCATTTAATAATTAGGGCCCAGGCCCTGGAAGGATCTCTTTGCAAGCTGGTCTTATATCACAGAATCTCATTTAGTGTTCCTTGCAGAATTAGGGCATTGACAAGAATTTAGAGGGGTGTAGCAAGAGGCCAGTAGAGCTCCACAGGCTGGAGTTTAAGCCTCATTCATGGCTTGTGCCAAAGGCTATTCCCGAGTCAACCCAGTTGTAAATGAGTATCTGGTCATTTGGCCTAGGTATGGAGTGAAAAGGTGGCTGGATGCGAGTGCTTGCCATATCACTCCCCTGTGCGCAGGGAAGCTAATGTGCCTTAATTATGCTAATTCAGTGGGCTTTTTAGGCCCAAGTAGATCTTTGACCTTTTTCTAATAATAATCTAGGCTACATTACTATCATTTAGGGTAATATTAGGGAAGACAGTATGAAAGCTTTCCTGTTTAAATAAGCCTATGGTTAATAGGATTTTAAACCAAGGAGTGAGAGTAATATAAACTAAGGCAAGGATCCAACACATAACAAAAGCTACAACAGCCCAAATTTCACCTTCCTTTAAAATCATCAGTTTCCCCCACTTTGATCCACTGAGCAAAATCTTGGGCCCACTGAACTCCATGGGAATTTTGTCACAGACTACCAGGGCCAGAATTTTAACCATAATGTGAAGTTGTCTATGAAGCTGGTGAAGTGAAGTATTGCTAAGAGTTTCTGCTTCCATTGGCATTTCAATAGTGGGCTCTCTTACTCTTTTTTTTTTTTTAATGGTTATGCCACAAATAGCTTTGGTTTTACTTTCTGTGTCAAAAGTTTATTTTTATTTGCAACGTCTATTGCAGTGTCAAAATCACAATCAGGGAAGTATCCTGTAATTATCTCACAGATTAAGTTTCACTTGGGCATCCAGATAGTGACAAAGGCAGGCCCAGTTGGGCTGTATGAGGACCAGACAAGGGGCTCCATAAAACTGGTTACTTAAGACTTCAAAAAGTTTTGAGCATGTAGAGTATCAATTCTGTTTGGTACATGGCTAGGCTGTACCAAAGATGGAGGATTTTTTTTGGAGGTTGTCATATTTGAAAACTTTGTGTCTTTTTAATGAACAGTCTAAACCCACAGTAATTTAATGGGGAAGTGAAACACTGGTGCACAAACTGATTTGTGATGGATGAACCAAGAGATACACTTACCAGCTTATACTGACCCAGGTTTTGATCTTGCAAGGTGCTGACTGCTTGCAGCTTTTCAGCACCTGTTTGACATGAAGCATGTGAGTAGTCCCACCAAATTCAGTTATTCATAGTCTCTATCATATTCCCATGGGTCCCCCCACCATCTGACCCTGGTACACCAACATCTTACAAGTTGGGGGCTGTTTTTGGCACTCTGCCCAAAAACGTTGCTCTAAACAGTTGTCAAAAATATGGTAAAGAAACTCTGGTGATGGATTTCTTCCTAATAAGTTATTAAGGAATAAAACAATCTTTTTGAGGCAAGGCTGTTTTGTATTCATACAAGTGAGAAGCTTAAAGAGTTATTTGTGTCACTCTCAAGTTAAAACCTTGATGGGAAAAGTGCTACAGGATTTTATAATAGTGAAAACAATTAGCTTCTCTAAAAATTTAATGGATTGTGTAGAATGTAGTAGGCAAGATTATCTTCTAGAGGATTTTGAGCCATCCTAAAAAATTAAAAGCAGGAAGGTAATAGCCTAATATCAGATTCTATAGGATGGTTAAATGTTTATAGAAAATGTATCCCTATTAAATTCCATAGAACTACTTATAAGTGGACAAAAATCAATCTGAGAAGTCCAGAAAAATTTATAAATAAATATTTAGTGTTTTAAAAATTGAATTGATGTTCTGACACTTAGCAAAGGGAGTAGAGCATACAAGACTTGATCTCTATCTTGTGTAAATTTGTTACAGTTTCACTGAAGTTCATTTATATCTTGCCCATATTAACATTAAAAATTTAGTACCAATTCCAATACTGAGACCAATACCGAGTCCATATTGTATTTAAACTTGGTTATTACTCTAGATATAAACCAGTGAGAGCTTGGTACATATTAAATAAGATAAAACTTAAAGGGCTGGTATTTTAGGATTGCTACCCTCCTAGGATCACCTACTCCCTGGAAAAACGTATACTTTTAAGACGTTGCACACTGAGCCTTTCAAAATCACTGATATATTTTTAAAGTTTTGACTGTTTAAAAAAATATTTCTAATTAACACTGTATAGCACTTCACTGGTTGCTTCTTTACCTTTTTCAAAGCAAATGAAAGCATCTCCTATGCCTTACCAGAAAAATTCACACTTCTCCGGAAGGCATTACCTTTTAGAGGGGTTGTCAACTTTGCACGCTTAATAGTTTTCAGCTTCAAGTGTTTAATAGTTTTCAGCTGTTACACATAATAATACAGACAGGGGCTCACCTGCTTGTTGACAGCTTTGGTTGAAGTGGGTGAAAAGTAACACCAAATGAGCTACTTTGGAGGTTGTCATAACTGTTATAATGCAGTTGATGTCAATAGTTTAAAGCACCCTGATCTCAAGGATTTATGCAGAGGACTGTGCTGCATTTTGTGTTATTCTGGAATAATGTGTACAGCATAGTTGAGTTCTTTCTAGCAGATATGAAACAAAGAACTGAATAGGTAAGGTATTTCTTTTGCATGCCACAATTTCAGAGTACTGTTCTTCAAATTCTTGGTACCCACATACAACTGAATGTGATTGCTATAGAGTCCCAGGTCCTACTGTCATAATATTGGACCTCCTGAAGCACCATGTCACATCTGGAGGGGTACTACCAGCAGCCCATCTCATTCCCCCCTTCATGTTCTTCAAACTTGTCAACAGTCTTTCAGTGCAATTGTGTCCTTAAAAATAACCCTTTGTCCCTCAGCCATTAACTTATGTCTATAATCTAGTAGCTAAGATCCTCTTCAGCCTCTATCTTCAGAGAGAGAGGTTGTTTCCAGCTTTCATTGCAGTGTTCCCTAGCCAAATTCAATATCCCAACAAGAACATAAAGTAAATATATCTGCTAACTTAAGATCTTAGTCTCCCTGTCATCTCCCCAGTTGCCCGTTGCCCCAAGTGTTCATGTCCAAGACATAGCAAATTTAGTTTCTACAGCTTTCTGTTCTTTAACCCCTTCCATTCTGAACACCTTCTATTTTGAGAACTCTCTAGTTCCTCTCCCCAGCTCAACCTCCCCACCTCTAGCCAGGTAAGCTCAGTAGGATCTTAGGTTCCTGTTAACCCTTGATTTATCAGTGCGGTGCTTACACATCTTATTGCCAGAGAAAGATAATACCAGAAGGGCATTGTGTGGATCAAACTTGTACTAACACATACATACATGTGTAGGGCAGCCGCCTTAATGTTCATTGAAAGTGACCCTCTGTCTCAAATAATTTGTAGTGAGGGTATGGGAGAGACAGACTTCTCAAATTCTGCCAAGTGGAAAATAAAGCAAACAGTATGCAAGATACACTGATGGCAAAGACATAATTTGGAGCAAGCAATTTCATTTTTCCTTCTGTTGCTACATTGTGTACAGCCTAGGATTTTTCTCTAGCATATTCATTATTCAGAATTATTCACTAAATAACTTCGTGTGCTCATTTCTGGTCTAGTTTGCAGACAAAGCAGGTTACTGCATATATCTGATAGTTCAAAACATGAACTGTTTATTGTTGATTGGACATTTAGATCACATTTCCATTCCATACTGGATCACTTTTTTTTTTTTTTTTTTTTTTTTTTTAGAATAAAGTTTGCAGTGAAAATATTTGTTTAAAATATTATCAGTCTGCAGAACTTGCTCAAAAAATTCACTGTTCATGAAATTTTTTGATGATAAATTTAGCTAGAGAGCAATTCCCAGTTCTTCCTCTGTCTATCTGAATTTGCAATACCATAATAGTTAGCTTAAATAGGCCAAATCCTGATCTATTGTACTAATATAAATCTAAAACAACTCCCAGGGGTAAAATGGAATAATTAAGACCACTATCTGCACCAGCACTTTTTCAAGGTGCTGCTTTAAAGATTTTAAATTTAAATTAAATTAAATTTTACCAGGTCATTTCAATGTAAGCTAGTTCAGTACCCAGGTTCTCCTTAGTATAGAAAAAAAAATCAAGCAAGCTAAAAATGACTGAGCTGTAGTAATAATAAATGCATTTTGTTTAGGTTGTTTGTTTATATGCTACTTGGACAGTAATTGATTTTCAAAGTTGTGCAATGGTACATAATATATTTCAAGCTCTAATTGCCTAATCTGTTGTTAACACCTTGATCTCTCCTGTTTTCTGTTAGTGTCGTGTAGTTTTGTCCTGTTAGGCTAAAATGTTTTGACTCAAGTTGTTAAGATCAATGCAGAGGCACTAGGGCAAAGCATAAGCAATGTGCAGGATGTCAGATTCAGTAATCTAACCGTCTGTTCTAGCCTTAAATTGTAGGATCAAGCTTTTTAAAGATGAAAATATCACCCAAAATTTTAACATAGGCTTGTGAAAAGCTTCTTTTCACTGGTGCCCTAGGGGCACTTACGTTTATGTCACTGTATGTGTAGAATTCTCTATGAATTTAGGGCTCAGCCTTGTGAGATGCAGAGAGTCTTCAATTCCCATTGACTCCAGTTGAAGGTAAGATACTCATACCCTTTTGTAAAGCACTTCAGGATCCTGCAGAATAAAGGGGCCATGTCAATACTATTACTTCTGTGCATGGTTGAATGCCTCAGTTTTATTAGGCTACAGGCTGTGAACTCTGCAGGATTTCCATGAAAGGCAGCATTATCATTTATGGGGCTTAAAAAAAAAGCATTCTGATTCATATGCTGTACCCTATCTGCTATGTCAGTGGGATAAATAGTAATTTTCTAAATAAGTACAAGTACCAAATGCATACTTATGATATTCTGGAGGAGCCACTACAGAATAGTGGATGAAAAAGGGCTAAATATGTATTTAACCAGATAAACTGCATGCTTTCCTAAAAAGCCTTAATTCATATTTACGCAAGCCTAAATGCATATTTACACAAGCCTAAATTTATAGTTGTCTCACAAAATGAAATGCCTTGCGCTTAAGTTTTTGTGTGTTTGGAAAACCACGTCAGATTAAATGTAGCTTAAATCTTGTCTAAACAGAGGGGAGCTTTTTGTAGCACAAAGAGGAGACAGAAAATACAAAGCTGAGGCCAACATTCTTTGCATGTGCATAGGGTGGTCCCTGCTTCAGGGTGACACTCACTTTGGCCAGTGAAAGCTGGGCATAGCAGCGTCTTCCTGAGTCTGGCTCCACTGTCAGACTAGGTTGCTTGAGACTATGCCAGTGTTTCTCTTTCTTATCTGAACTTCATTAGATTGATTACCCTGATTCCAGAATTGTGCTTTTCCCCTTTATCCCTGTAGAGGCGTGAGATGTTAGCTATATGTGGTATTAATCCTTGCTTTGAATTTCCAGACTTCCTCTGCAGACAAGGTTATTTGGGTAAATGTGATATATTTTATTAGACCAGCTAAACAGTTGGAAAAAATTGTTCTGTGCAAACTTTTGGGCATAAACACCCTTCAGGCATTGGAGAGAGTCTGCACAAAAGTCTGCACTGAGAGTCCAATGCCTGAAGAAGGGTGTTTGTGCCCGAAAGTTTGCAAAGAACAATTTTTTCAACTATTTAGTTGGTCTAATAAAAGATATCACATTTACCCAAAGAATCTTGTCTGCCTATGTCCTTAGATCAACATGGCTACAACCAACAACCCAGACTTCTCTGCAGTAACAAAGGATTGATCTGCCCCCCCACATGCCTCTTCCCTCCCCCATTCCCTTCCACCACACCAAACCTATCAGCTGTACACAGCTCTTCAAGCTGCCAGGCTGTGCTTCTTGCTGCCTATATGCTGTGCTGTGGCTGCACGCATGCACAGGCATTTATTGGTCAAATTATCGGCCACATCAGGTCAATCTCCGATACGATCAATTTTCTTTATATCGGTGCCGATCTGATATCGGACTGATGTAGCAGTGCACCTCTAGTAAAAAACATGTCAGAACAAATATAAACATCTTAGTTCAGTCCTGGAGAGATGTTTGTTCTAAGAGGACTCAGTCATGATAAAAAGTCCACTAGGAACAGTTACTTTTATTTTGTCTAATTAACACCAGTAGTTTAAGCATGATCCTGGATCTCATGCACAGGCTAGGTTTGCTATTGGCCTTCTACAAAAGAATGAATTTCACCCCAAATGCACAAAAGTAAAAGGAATTTATGAGCACCAAGGGTTTGATTTTTTCAAATAGATTACTTCAGTGACTTCAGAAGTATTACTCCTGATTTATACTGGTATAAGTGAGATCAGAATTAAATCATTTCTCACTGCTTTAAGTGCTGGCTCTCAGTGCACAAATTGCATTTCAGTAAAATAGACCCCCTTCCCCCCTCATCCTAGTCATAGATAAGGTATGGATGACACCCTCTGGAAAATGTTACCTTGGATGGATATATAAATATGCATACTAGTGATGAGTGAAGGCAGTTTTACCTCCTCAACCAAACTGCACTTTTTAGAAGCACAGTGGCAATGGACTCCTGGTATTGTTAGACTCTCAGAATGATCCATTTCATGGTTTATGTGGAGCAGAGCAGCAGCCAGAGAAGAGCTAGACCATGAGGCTGGCAGCCTTGTATATATTTTTTTCTTTTTTAATTTTCATTTTTTCAGTTTATTTTGATAGTTTAGGACAAAAGGACAATATGTTAAAGATATTTAGTTTTACAGTTACAAAGGCTTTTTTAATTAGGAGAAACAGTTAAAATATGATGAATTGTTCTGTTGTTTTATTTCCATATGAAGTACATTAGTGCACTGGAGTAAGTTCAGACCATATTCTACATTCAACAGAAATTGTCCTGCTTCAAGAGGCTCAGCAAGCCCCTGCTGACTTCTAAATTCTAACTTCAGTTTGGCACAGGATTTTGACTCTACATTCAGTTACACTCTCTTTTCACTGACATAGCTTCGTTGACATCAGTAGAATTAGTCCTGAATTTACCTTCATGCTGAATCAGGCCTTTGGTTATTTTTACTCCTGTCAAATTACAAGAGGAAATTAGAATCTGGGATGTCCCCTCTTTATTATCCTTGATGTTTTCTTTTTCAATGTTCAGTAGTGCTAAGAATGTTATCAAACTGTAGCAGTGCACAGAAGAGATGTTAAAGCTATTATTATCTATGCTGCAGTACAAGGTAAACCTAGTCACTAGGCCTGTGCCAAGTGGCAAGTATTAACTTCAGATTTGGAATCTGCCAATTCAGAGGACAGTGATTCGATTTGGAGATTCGAATCACTGTCCCTATTTGATTTGGCCAAATCAGATCCGAAAGATTTGGCGTTGCTTCAGAGATTCGGACATAAACTAAACAGGCAGCTGACACAGCTGCCTCCAGCTGGTAAATCTGTTGGGGTTGGGG
>NW_005842398.1:647251-662787 GCF_000455745.1 Alligator sinensis | reverse complement strand
CGCTTGCCCCCTTCTGCCCAGAGCAAGCCGTGCCCACATCCTGCCTCCCCCTCACCCCAGCTGAGCAAGCAGCAGCAAGGCATAGCCCCTGTTCCCAGCACTGCTGAGCCCGCATCCCACTCTCCCCACGCCCCTCCCCGAGTCCCGCTCCCCCTGCCCTGGCTTGGCAGCTTGTCCCAGCTCCAGTCCCTCCCTCCCCTATGCCCCTTCTCTCCCCCAACCCCAGCAGACTTTCCAGCTGGAGGCAGCTATGTCAGCTGCCTGTTTAGTCTATGTTCGAATTGCTGAATCTTTTCCGAATCTTTTTCTGAATTGATTCAGATGCTTCGAAACAATTTGGAGCTTTTAACTGGTCTCCTGATTTGATTCAGATTCAGAGATTCGGTCCCCGAATTGGGCCGAATCTCCTCCAAATCAAATCATCTACCGAAGCTTTGCACAGCCCTACTAATAACCGCATTTTTTTCTATACCAGGGAAAATTTGACACCTCCTAGTAAATGCATATTAGTGAAATTAATCTGTGCTCACAACTTGGTTTTCAGCTGCTAGCTGAATTCACTGCGGGATCATGTACATTAGAGGGCAGCAGCTGGTTGCTAATATGTGAATCTTCCCTAAACAAGTTAGCATTATCCCATTTGCTTTCTTTTTTGCCACCCAGTGGCTACATGGGGAGAGCTGGAAAACATGAAGAGCTAAGATTTCTTGTTGCTAAAGAAAACCTAGGCCCTTTCACTTTGCATTAAACATATCCCGCTCCTGGATCCCAGTGCTTCATTTCCTTACATCTTCTGCCCAATTTTTTTACATCTCCATGTCGCATGAAACATTTTGAGTAAAAAAAATGCTGAGGTTTTTGCTGGAATGAAAGGGAGTTAGGCACCAGATATTCCAAAGCCCTTTTGTAGTTCTTAACCTAAAATACCTGTCTTAGTTTTCGGCATCTCCATTAGGTTGAGACTGATTCTGCTTCTACACAAGTAATTGGCAAAACTGTATTGGCATCAGTGAAACATGAGTTGCGCCTCTGTGGAGGCTATATATATTGAAGGTGTACAAATAATGCTTATATCTACTTAGCAACAGTTTCACCATTAGTGTACTAAAGTGATTACATTAAAAAATTGGTATTCAAGCAGCTATCAGGCAGTGACATCTGCGACACTCCTCAGGCAATACAGTTGCACCAAGTGAGGCATCAGCTCACTGAACTTCTGCGAGTGTGGCTGTAGAGCCCAATTCCTGAGTGACAGTCCCTTCCAGACTTATCATATTTGCCATGGGCAACTGGTGCCTCCCGAGTCTGGGGGGCACCAGCAGGACACGACCTGGGGGGTGGGGTTTCCCCAGTGGGCCACCAGGGAGGGGGAGCCAATTTCAGGGGGGGTGCTAGCAATCTCCATGACCCCCCTACTAGCCAGAGTGCTCGCTCTCAGTAGGGGCACCAGCGATCTCAGGGGGGGCACATGCTCCTCCATGCTCCACCTACACGTTGCCTATGATATTTGCGTTTCATATCAAACAATCATGAATGTGGTATGGGGTTCTTCCTGAGGTTTCTTCCTTCCTCTGCATGTTGGGCTCCTTTTTCCTCAAAGGCCTTCATTCCATGCTTAATGTATCCAAACGCTTTGATCCTCAGCAGTCTTTTCCCTCATTTGGCTTGAGGTTCATCCCTTTCATCTCTCTCTTGCAAGCAACTTTGAAGATCTCTGAATGGAGATAAGGACACTCACATGGTCTTTTTTCTGTAAGGAGTTTGCCATGCAAGAAATCCTTAGGTATACAGCCATCATCCATTCTCCACAGATGACCAAGCCATCGAAGTCAACACTGACTAAGAGGAGAATGGATACTCAGAATATCTGCATGTTCTGAGATCTCAGTGTAGGCAACTTTGTCCTTCCAGGAAATGTGGCAGAGTGCAAGCTGTTGAGGGGCTTTTGTAGAGTAGAGTATACGGTTTAGGATTTGCTGCCATGCAAAAGGGTGTTGATGAAGCAGGCATGATATAGTTTTTGACCTTGGTATTAACAGTCAATTTGTTGTTGTTCCACATTTGTTTGCTCAGCATGCTCATGATACCTAGTGCTTTGCCAATACAAGTATTCAGGTCAGCTTCAAGTGACAGGTTGTTGGTAACAATGGATCTAAGGTATGTAAATTTACTTACAACATCCAATATGTTTTCACCTATTGTGATTGATGGTGATGAATCAGTGTTCTGGCCCAGAACATTGGTCTTCCTGATGCTGATTGTAAAACCAAATTCTTGGCAGGCATGAGCAAAGCAGCTGATGAGGTTTTGAAGATTACTCTCCGTGTGGGCTATCAGTGCACTGTTTTCAGCAAACGGCAGCTCACAAATAAGAAACTTTCTGCCCTTCAGTCTTTGCTCTAAAGCAGGGGCAGGTAATTATTTCAAGAGGAGGGCCGCTTACTGAGTTTTGGCAAGCCATCAAGGGCTGTATGACAGGCAGCCAGGGGCAGATAAATATTAATTTTCTAAATTTTTTAGGGGCCCTGCAGACTGGATAGAATGGCCTGGTGGGCCACATTTTGCCCACCCCTGCTCTAAAGCATGCTTATGTTTAAAAAACAAACAGCTCTGGTTTCTTGGATGGCACTGCATTGCAAGTTTGCAGAGCTCTTTTTTTTTAATGGTAGCCACTGTAAATGATTTTAACACTCACATAACTGCCTCTACATTACATTTAAAAATGCAAACCTCCATGCTCTAGAAAACACCAGTGAATCAGTGTCCTCAATGCTAATGAATGCAAGTGAATTCCCGTCATCAATTTTTTATTAAACTATGTCCAACAATACTATTCCAGGGGCTCTTTTAACATTTTTTAAAGTTCAACATTAACCTAAGGTGTACAATATTTCACTTTTTCTGAGTTTTCATACCACGTGCTCCCATCTTTAAGTATTTTTTCAACCATTATATTAAACAGTAAAATAAAATTCAGAACAGACTTCCTTGGTTTTGAAATGGACTTTTATACTTTTTTGGTAAATAAAACTCATAAAACTTCTGCTTCAGGTACTATTGCTAAGGCCTTTCTAATAACAAATTTAATACATATTTTAATGATTACTTGCCTGAAGTATGTATATGTAATCTCATAGAATTGAAAATACATTGTGATGAAGATTCTTGTTTTATTTTTCATATTTAAATAAGATTTTAATTGTTGAAATCCCTGGTATAGCAGATTTCCTGCAAATGAAACTGAAATAAGCATGTTTATACTCATGCAACACTGTATCCCTCAGTAGAAATTATTACTTCATCTTATTGTCAAGAATGCAGCCTCTAGTTAATGCTGTTTTGCTGTTGCTGTTATTGTGATACTTAATTTTTAATGAAATTAAAATGTAACTTTGTACTTTATTCCACGAATATTTTGTGTTCAATTCCTTGTGGAATCACATACAGGCAACATTAGGTTTGCATTAGTGTTATTTTCACACTGCACACTTTTTGCACTGATGAAGGGTTCAAAGCATGTGGTCCCATGACAATTCAGATAAGGTGGCTATTTGAATGGTATAGGGTTGACAAAGCTGAAGGCTATTTAATATTTAATGATTGTTTTCTGAATCAAAAGAAGCGTGTATGGTTTAAAATAAACAGTTTAACAGAAAACACTTAAAGGAGTGAACTGCCATTGTTAAGAAAAAATAGACTCACCATATAGTTTTGGCAGCTGGAGTGATGGGATTTGTGCCAATTAATCAGTCTGAGTAGGTGACTCAATCTCCAATAAATGCATTAAAATCTGGATATTGGGCAAGGAATAATTACTGTCAGAGTTGAATGTTCTGAGCTAAAACCTAAGGCATTTGCCATTGATGTTTTTTATCTTGCAAATCATAATGCATCAAACTCCATTTCAGCAATTTATCCCCTGACCAAAATCTGGATCTTCTTTACTTTATTAAGTATGCAAGGAGAGGGGACATCGTTTGCCCCTCACTCTCTCCAAGTGCCACTCTGACTACTTTCCCTTACCTGATCTACTGCTCAGCTTTCTGCTCCCTGCCCTCTCTGCCACTGTGCTGCCTGCTCCGTCCCTGATCTGCTGCATGCCACACACAGAGGCTGTCCATGCCATTTGTGGCATGCATACCACAGGTTGGCCACACCTGAAGCCTGAAAACAGGTGATGCTTTTATATTCACTTATGTCTTCTTCACCTGGAAGATGTGTACAGTCTTTATGTACTTGAATCTTCGTGCTTTAAGGCTATACTCAGTCATCAGAAAACCAAAGGCTTTCGATTCTCCCCAAATGACTGCCTGTGGAGAAATTAGCTGAGAGTTTCTTCAAAGTATGCAGCAGTGTTGTCATTTTGTGAGGCTCTATTGTGGAGCTCTGGATTATTGACATCAGCCAAAGATCTGGCCTGATGCATGGTAAGAAAGCTATTAGGCCACCAGAACAGCAGCTGGGATTAGTAAACAGACATATACATTAGGCGTGTGTAAAGTGAAAAATATTTGCTTCGAATTCAGATTTGGTGATTCAGAGGGACAGTGATTCAATTCGGTCATTCGAATCACTGTCCCGATTTGATTCGGCTGAATCTGAAGATATTCGACGCTGAATCTTATTCAGCCATAGACTATACAGGCAGGCAGTGCTGGTGGGAGCAGCTGGGGGAGCCCTGGCTTGAGCCGGCAGCCCTGGGAGAAGCCGTGGCTTGTCTGGCTGCTCCCTCAGCTGCCCCCTGCTGGGGCAAGGCAAGTAGTGCTGGCAGCCCTGGGGGAAGCCACGGGGACTTGTGGGAATGATTGCGGGGGGCTGGGGGATCGAACTGGGGCATCGAACCAGGAGCTGGGGAAGTGAACCAGGAGGTGCGGGGAAGCCTCTGTTCATTCCTCTAGCTCCTGGTTCAATTCCCCAGTTCCCAGTTCGATCCCCCAACTCCCAATCATTCCCCCCAGCCCCTGTGGCTTCTCCCAGGGCTGCCAGCACTGTGTGCCTCACCCCGGCAAGGGGGCAGCCGGGGAAGCAGCTGGACAAGCCAAGGCTTGAGCCGGCTGCCCCGGGAGCAGCTGTGGGGGACTGGGGGAAATGATTGGGAGTTGGGGAATTGAACCGGGAGCTGTGGGGAAGCCCCTGTTTGTTCCCCCAGCCCCCAATCGTTCCCCCACAGCTCCTGGTTCAATTCCAGTTCCTGGTTGGATTCCCCCAGCTCCTAATCATTCCTCCGTCTCTGGATCATTCCCCCCAGCTCCCAATCATTCCCCCCAGCTCCCTGATCATCCCCCCCAGCCCCTGTGACTTCTGCCAGGGCTGCCAGCAGTGTCTGCCTTGCCCTGGTGTGGGTGCAGGAGCAGTTGGGGAAGCTGCAGCTTCTCTCGGGGCTGCTGGCTCAAGCCGGGGCTTGTCTGGCTGCCTCCCCAGCTACTGCCACCAGCACTGTCTAGTGCCTGCCTGTACAGTCTATGGCCAAATCTCTGAATCTCTCTGAATCAAGTCAGAGGCTTGTGATTTAATTTGGAGAGATTAATGGGTCTCTTGATTTGATTTGGATTTGGAGATTCGGCCGCCGAATTGGGCTGAATCTCTTTCAATTCGAATTGGCTACCAAAGCTTTGCACAGCTCTGATATACATGCGTTATAGTGCCTCAGCTCAATAGTATTTGACAATGGATTTCACATGCACCCTTCTTACTTTTCTTTCAAAGGAGAGTTCTGTTTAAACATAATGAAGGTTTATATGCCACTAAGACTAAAGGGCCATTGTAGTCTTGGGTGAAAAAGAAAGACATAGGCTTTTGCAACTGCTAAACCCCTATGTCTTCAGCTCACAGTAAAGATACTTAGTGGATGTGTCTACACGTGGACGTGCTAATGCTCATTAAGGCCCATTAAATTTAGGCACAAATAGCTAAGTCGCATTAGCGCACATGCATACGTGCTAATGCTCATTAACACAGTGTGTATCCATTGACATGTATTCATTGACGTTAATGTGCATTCGCGTGTCTACGTGTGTGCTAATGCAACCTACCTATTCACTTGATTAGCATAAAACAGGCATCAAATTTAGGCTCACATAGCCTTAAATTGCCATTTTAAGGTGCATTAAGGGCATGCACATGTAGACTCGCACCTTAATATGCTTTAAAAATGGTGATTTTAGGCTAAGCCTGCTTAAAAGATGTGCCCAGTAAGAAAGAGATAATTTCAAGGCAAATCCTGGGCATATTTTCTGAAAATTATTTTGAATAGGGAATAACCTGATACAATACATTCACATCACAAATACCAATTGAGAAAGCTAGCTTGTTCAATGGAACACATTTACACAAGTATCTGTTAAAGGAATAGGCCTGCTAAGAGATAATTTTGGTTTTGACTGTGACTGGTTAAAGATAATTTTGCCTTTGTGATGTTAATACCAAATGTTTGCTTCATTTATTGGTAACTCTCTATCCTTAATAATGTAAGTTGTCTTCTTACATGAGAGAAATCCAGCCCAATCTCAAATCTTGATCCCCAAGCAGCTAGGGGACAAAATGTAAAGAAAAATCGTCGAACTGGACATTAGCATAGTTTGAGTTCACTTGGAATACTATGTTTTGGTTACCCCATCTCAGAAAAGATCAAGCATAAATAGAGCAGGTTTGGGTGATAAAGTGCTTAAAAGGCATGAAAAGTCTTCCATATGCAGAGAAGTTAAAATACGTTGTAATTGTTTGTACATGGTGGATGTGCATAAAGTAATGAAATGGTCTAGAGAAGGTAGATTAAGAGCTACTATTTCCTTATCGTACAATGAAAGACTTCCAATAAAGCTAACAAGTAACATTTAAAATTCTTACAAGGAAATATATAATTAACCTGTAGTATTTTCTTTTACAAGATACTGAGTCCAAGACCTTAGCAGAGTTCAACAAAGGGTCAGACTGTCCTATGAAGACTGACAATAACCTCAGTTATAGTAGACTAAAAAATACACACAATAAATCCTCAAGTTTCTGGGCATGAGTATAACTGAAAACCATCACAAGAGAAATTTCACAGGTAGCAGGTTTCCATAATTTACTAGTGGGGACTCTATCATGTTCCTCTGAAGCATTTGGGAGTGATAACTGCTTGCAAAGGGATACCAAACTACATGTATGACTGGTCAGATCTAGTATGGCTATTCTCAAGTTAAATACAGATAAAACATCTCTCATATTTTCATGTATATGGATATACCATTTAAGTACCATTACTTGACTCTTGTGCATCCCTACAGTTAGACAGCCGAACACATTTATATATGGTCAACTGCACTTATATTTTCACAGGAATTCACACTACACCCACATTTAACTGCACATTTTTTTTACATTCATAGAGCTTGGTAGACATTATCACATTTAGGTTTTTTTTTTTTTAATATATGTTTTGCTTAGCATAGCAAATGGAAGGCTAAGTGGGTATATGATTGCTCTCTTTGCATACAGTGGAGCTGGTTGTGGGTAAATGCCAAAGGCAGGAAATTATTTCAGGTGGAGGGCTGCTTACTGAGTTTTGGCAAGCTGTTGAGGGTCGCATGGGTAGCTCCACCCCCTGAGATGTGCCCCAACCCCTGGTTGCCATCTTGGGGCCAGAAGTCCCACCCCTAACCTCTGACCTTTGCCACCAGCAGTCCCCCCCCTTGCTCCTGGAAGTACTCCTTTGGGAAAGAGGGTTTGCCATCTTAGGGGGAAAAAAAACCAAATTACATACTAAAAATCACACACCCATAATAATATATTTTAATTTAATATAAAAAAAAATCTTGTCCTGATTTGTGTGTGTTTGTGCTGTATGCAGAATTTATTGCATTTGTGGGAATGTGTGGATATGGATGTGGGTATGGGAACCATGTAGGGCAGAGTGGCCAGTGGGTGGGCAAGAAAATGGGGAAAGTGACGGGTGGGGGGGTGGTGCGTGGAAGTGAGCGGTGTGCAGGAGTGTGGAGCCTGCACCAATGCCCCAGGGTCAGTGCTGGTGAGGCTCAGAGTGGGGCAATAGGAGTGCCGGGTGGGGGCTGGCAGGGATCTGTGGAGCTGGGCTGGGCTGCACCAGCAGGGAGAGAGGGGAACTGACCTGGCTTCATAGAGCCCCTGCCAGCCAGGACCCTGTGGACCTGCTGCCCTGCTCTGGGCCCTGCTAGTGTGGGACCCGGGGCACCAGCGTGGGCCCTGTGCTCCTGCCTGGCTGCTGCTGGCTCCCACATGCCCACTGACTCCCAGTGCCCCTGCCCCAGCCCCACAGTGCAGGCAGGGACAAGTGCACAGCTCTGACCCCGTGCGCCCTGTGCTTGCCCGTCTGGATTGAGCAGAGGTGGTGGGGATGGTTCTGAGTGGGGGTGGGGAAAGTGGTCCCCTCCTCCCCACTGCCAGCACTCCCAGCTGCAGCCGGCCAGAGCCCACACAGGGCTGCCCTGCCTCTGCCGCGTCATTGCTGCCCCAATGGTGGCAATGGAGAGCAGGAACAGGCAGCCCCACGTGTGCTCCAAGCGGCTGCAGCATGGGGCACTGGCCATGGGGAGTGGGAGCAGCCCCTTTTCTCCCGCACTGAGCACCATCCCTACCACTACTGCTAACCTGGGCCCACGCTGGCTCTGGGCTCACCCATCAGGGCTGAGCTGTGGCAGCAGCAGCTGGGCACAAACTGCTGCTTGGCACAGAGGAAAGTGCCCCCCCCCCCCCACTTGCCACTGCTGGGCAGTGTTTGCTGCTGCTCCCTGCCCTGAGCTCGCACCACACTAGGCTGCAATGCAGCTGCTTTACTGCCGCTTCTGTGCTGCCCAGCACAGCAGCAGTGGCCATCTGGAGATGTTGGGCAGCACAGAGGCGGCAGTGAAGCAGTTGCACCACAGCCTAGCATAGCACGAGCTCTGGGTGGGTAGCCACAGCAAACACTGCCCGGCGGTGGCAAGCAAGGGCGGGGAGTGCTTTCCTCCATGACGAGCAGAAGTTTGTGCCCAGCTGCTGCTGCCACAGCTCAGCCCCAACAGGTGAGCCTGGAGCTGGTGCAGGGCCTAGGCTAGCAGCGGCAGTGGGGATGGTGCGTAGCACACGTGAAAAGTGGCTGCTCCCCCTTCTCATGGCTGGTGCCCCATGCTGTAGCTGCTCAGAGCCCACACAGAGCTGCCTGTGCCTGCTTTCCATTGCCACCACTGCCCCGCAGGGCAGCAGTGATGCAGTGGAGATGCAGGACAGCCCTGCGCAGGCTGTGAGTGGCTGCAGCAGGAAGCGCCGGCCATAGGCAGCACTTTTCCCCCATGCTGACCAGTGGCTCGTTCCTGGCTGCTGCTGCTCAGTCTAGATGGGCGAGCGTGGAGTGCACAGGGTCAGGGCTGCTCACTTGTCCCCGCCCATACCACAGGGCTGGGGCAGGGGCACTGGGAGTGAGCGAGTGCATGGGAGCCAGCAGCAGCCGGATGGGAGTGTAGGGCCCGTGCCAGTGCTGCTGGTCCCAGAGCAGGGCAGCAGGAGCATGGGGTCCCAGCCAGCAGGGGCTCTATGGAGCTGGGTCAGCTTCCCTCTCTCCCTGCTGGTGCAGCCCAGTCTGGCTCCACAGACCCCTGCCAGGCCACACCCCGTGCTCCTACTGCCCTGCTCTGGGCCCCGCCGATGCTGGCCCCAGGACATTGGTGCAGGCCCTGTGCTCCTGCACACTACTCATTTCCACTCCCCCCTGCCCCTGCCGCCACTTTCCCACCCACCCACCAGCTCCTGGCTGCATGGCCTGACCATGGGGCTCAGCAAGATCTGGCCCAGCCCTGAGGACAGGGGCGATCTCCACAGTCCTCCTCTGCCTCCTTCCCCCCGCTTCTAACCTGAATTTCCTGCACCGGTTGAGCCACAAACAGCCCCATGGTCCCAGGCCAGAAGCCCCTGCTAGGCAAGGGTTTCTGGCTAGAGGGGTGGGGCTATGGCTTCCCCTGGGTCCTACTGCCCCTGACTCCTGTCATCTTTGACAGTAGCCGCGGGCAGATAAATATTAAATTTCTAAATATTTAAGGGGTCCCACAGGCCGTATAGAATGGCTGGGCGGGCAGGATGCAACCCTTGGGCCATATTTTGCCCATCCCTGATTTAAGCTAAAGGACAGTTTTGGCACAAAAATGAATGGGGATAAACTGACTATGAATAATTGTAGTTTGAAAACTGGAAAAAGCTTTCTAACCAGAAGTGGGAAGCTCTCAATAGGCCTTCCAGTAGGAATAGTGGGAACAACAACCACCACCACAAAAAACTAACACATTTAAGATGGAACTTGATCCATTTATGAATGGGATTATATAACATGATTGAATACAATTACAAAAGGCTGGCCTCTGTGACTTTGGGGGTCCCGGTTCACTTCTACATTCCCAAATGAGTGCAATAATACAATATGGATTTAACATAAATTTCAAATTATGTACAATCACACTTTTAAATGTGTTAACATGACATTAAATGACCATTTCTCTTGAAATTTTAGTGTTCAGCATATTCATTTTGATAGTACATGTGGGAGCTGTGAGAACAGCTCTGTAAAACTTCTTTGCAAGTTACTAGAGCGATAAAATTGTAGGGTTCTAAAATGTTACAGTTCCCCCTTTGGGTCTTAATTCTCTTGTATGTTTTTTCAGTTACAACACAATACTGTATATTTTACTTGACTTTTGTTGGCTGGGTAGAGAGCTAGTTCAAAACCTTATGAGTTTTGATGCGCATGTCCCTTGTCTTAACTTTGACAGAGTATGTGTCAGCTAATTTAACCTGCTCATAACTTGGTTCTTTGCCATCTCTGCCTCGATCACTTATGTAGATTGCAGTCAGTATGGGGCAGAGTCTGTCCCAAAGTTGCGGCAATTTGCAGCTGAAGGTTGACCGTTATTTTCTAAACACCAGATGCTAAATTCTGTTTCAATGTTGTAGCAGGAACCAGGTCCCAGAGATGGCCATGGCACCCCCTGGAGGCCAAATGACTCCTGTTCTGCTCTGCCTCTAAGCTACTCCCCTTCATTCTTGCCCGCCATGCCTTGATGTTCTTAATATCTTAATAGAAAGGAAGGCTGCTGCATGATCTTGGACCAAACAATGCTAAGTCCTCTTGCCTATGGGTCCTTTGGGACCCCTCTGATCCCTGTCTGTTCCTTATGCTAGGTGGTCCCTCACCTGACCCTTATGTGCCCCAGTGCACCAGATGCCTAATCATGGTCTAACCAGGGCTAATCGTGGCCTCTGACCTCCCCTACATGCCATGCCCATGCCTCCTGTGTTACCAGTCACTCATTAATGATAGCTCAGCTCAATTTCTGTTCAGTCAGTTTTGTCCTCCCTGTCCATATCAGTCTCTGCCCCTCTTGGGGCACAGGCCTCTGTGCCTTTGTCCATCTCTGCCCCTCCTGGGGCTCAGGTTCTTATGATTTTAATTGGTCTCTTCACCTCCTACGCTATGGGACCCCTGTCCCTACTGATCCTTGCCATACTTGGGCTATGGGTCCCACACCCTGTTTCTCACCCTCTTGGGCTATGCTTCTCTGGTTCTCACCCTACTCAGGCTATACTCCTCACCCCTCTTGGGCTACAGGCCCCTGGCTTCTGGTCTTGCCTCTTAGGCTACAATCTTGTCCCTCTTGGGCTAGAGGGCCCTGGCCCCCATTTTGCCTTTCTTGGGCACTGTGCTCATGTCTCTCTCCCTCTCTTTAATCTTTTTGCGGAAGCCTGATCTGTGTGTTGGGGCCTGGCCCCTGGCAGGGCTCCTCACATCAGTCATATGCCTCTCTGGCACCCCTGGGACTTCCTGACCTCCCCTTCAGTCCCAATCCCAAACCACCAGTAACAATAGTGTAAGTATATACACACTGGCTATAACATAAATATGACTCATTCTGGCTGTGTAACTAACCTTCTCCTGTAAACCTGTAACCTCTTGTAGCCTTTATTGCAGGCAGCTCTCAATGGGTTGCTTGGCTATGGTATTTTAAGTACAGGGCTCCTTCCTTGGTTGCTTGTAGTTTTTAGGGCGAACAGCTTCCAGCTAGTTTCTCTGACAGAGTCCTTTTCAGGGCAGAGCTCCTTCCCTGGCTGCCTGCCTGCAGAAGCAGACTAACTCTGTTCATGCCCTGGGCTTTTATACCTCCTAAGCCCTGCCCCTGCAGGTCATGTGGCTCTCCCTGCCACCTGCAGGGCTGGTTCATCAGGACCTGCCATCTAGTGCCATTGTAGCTCCTTTGTTGTTGCCAGGCTAGACTCTGCTCTACTGTCTTACTGCAGCCGAGCCACACCTGCACTAGGCATTCCTAGTCTATGGCATCTAATTACTTGGCTCCTTGCAGCCAGCTCACTCCATGCAGTGTTCCCTTGACTGGTGGCAGGCGTTCTTGTTTTCCTTAGTGGCCAGCCCTCTGCCTGGGTGACAGGGTACTCTTTTGCAGCTACCCTGTATTTAGCTGCCTGGACTCTATCTGCAGCACATTTTCCCTTGAAGTAGCAGGAGCATTGGTGTCCCTGTTACATGTGTATACACCCAAACAATTTTTCAAAACATATAAGTAGCATGTTTAGCACTTAAATGCACAGTTCATGATTCCCTTACCTATAGAGCGTGGATGCAGAAGTGTCCCCATGGCTACTCGGCTTGTAAAGTAGGCTACTCAGTGGATGGGTGGCTACATGTGCAACATACTCTACGTATGTGGCTGTCACATAGGCTGCTGACAGACATGAAAAAACCTCCCGCACTTTACTGGAAGAGGCAGCACGTTAGTTTGACCTGGCTTTGGAGTATCTGTATAGCTTGTGTGCTTCAGCAGGGCTTTTTGGCATTTTTATCTAAAGCTGATTCAAACAGCTGTTAGATAAGTGCCAAAAAAGCTCCGCTGAAGCACTGGATTTATACAGTTGTTGGGCGAGCTGGGTCAAACTAACACAATGCCTCTTTTGGGCATATGCCGGGTTGGCGTGGAGGTGCAGCGAGTTTAAAGTAAAGTGCCATTTTGGTGGGGGGAGAGTTTATACCTGTAAGCAGCCATCATTTTACCCATCAAAAACCCATGACTACCAGGTGCTAATGCAGGGGGAGGGTGGCTCTCCCATGTTTTAGCCATGATACCTGACTGGCTAGGGCACTTCTTTAGAAAGCAGTTTCTAGGTCCCCTTCACCCTGCCTGAAGCTGCATCTCTCTGCATTCCAATGATGGTGCTCTAACCACCAGGCTGTAGGTTAGACATTATCCAGCCTTCCTTTGGAGCTGGCCCCTAAAGCAGCCAAGAAAGAGAGATATGTGGGACCAGGAAGACGAGCAGAAGGTAGATGATGTGTGCAGCTTGAGATGGTTTCTGCTCTAAAAGGGAGTAGGCCTTGGTTTCTAGTGTGGACCCCTTCTAGCAAACAGCAACCTCCCATTTCCTAAGAGTCATACAGCAGGAAGATTAGAAGCCTTAAATAATCCCATCTTGGACATAGACATTCTGGCAGGCCTGTCTAGGAGCAATGAATCCTGGAAGCTGGGGCTACCTGTCAGGTGAGCACAGAAAATCAAGCACAAAAGTAATTGAAAACAAACTTTCTGTAGCACATTTTGATGTTTGCTGAGCGAGTATATATTAAAACCTGTTGAGTCAGAAAATTCCCAACTAGCCATAATTTAGAGTTTTGCTATAGGTCGCCTAAGAACTTTGTGGCAGAGCCAGGAATTGAAAACAGATCTTTTATATCTGCCTTAGCAATAAGAATGATTCCAAAGATTTAGAGATGTGTGGCTAGCTATTATTTCCCTTTACACTAAGAAGGCTTATTTCCCTCTATACCAAGTGATTTCTTTCAGAGGATTTGGTTGTGTTATAAACTCCTTTGTGGTAGTAAATCAGTGTTAAAACTTCATTCCATTCTATTACTTTATGTTGATGAGGACACACAATCCTTAACAAGTAACTTGCCAATTTTGGCACTATCCTCCCATAGATTTCTTGCGGGAAAACAACATACTTTGGTGAAAATGCAGCTTCCATTTTGTTCTGTTTTGTTTTTGTTTTTTTTTAATAAAAAGATGGGGTTTGTTCCTGATGAGATTCTGGAGTATGAACTATGACTCAAAAGAAAATGAAATGTTCTTAATTTTGAGCTAGAGCTGCTTTTGCCAGACTGTAGTGTTGCAGTAAGAGCCTTCTAACTGAGGCAGATTTCTCATCTCTAACTTTGAATATTATGCTTCTTGTTGGAACTGGTCACATGGCATTTCCTCTGTTTTCCTTATTGGCTGACCTAACACTATGGATTTTGGCATGCCATTCGTCTCGTGCTGGCTCTGAAGTAAATGATTGCATTTTGTGGGCTCTCTAAACTAGTCAGGAAAACAGATACTTTTTTCTGTTATTTTTTGCTAGGAGCTTGAGTTCTGGGGTTTCCCCAGTAACCACTCACAGGTGTTTATAAAATATAAGTCAGGTCCAGAGCCCTGCCCTACCAACCATTAGGAGCAATGTGGTGCATGTGCTGCAGACCATCTGGGAGTAGGAAAGTTGTAACCCTGCATAATATTCTTCTCCCCATGCCTCGAAGATGGTTTTAAGAAGCATGGACTTACTATTAACCAGAATGCTAAATGGGGCACTAAGTGACTCCCCCATATCAGAAAGCACCAGGTAAGAATCAATGTCTAAGAAAATGTTTTGGAGGGGTCTGTTGCAAAGCCTCCTGGCTGAAACAGGGTTTATGTGGAGGGAATAGGTTGCCTATGAGGCCATTGTGGACTTGGGTAGCTTGATTTTTAGCATGTAGGTTTATTTAAACATTTGACGTCTCCCTATAGCTGTGTTAATGTGTGTATTGTGAGGATAACTTCACCTATTGCTTGTTATGTAATGGCACACTGTCCTTTTGTGCACTCTGATGTGATTTTCTTGTGGCTGCACAGTACAGACACTAAGCGTAAATATCAGTACAAGGGAAATAACCGGTGCAAAAGGGAGCAGGATAGGAAATGCAAAAGACTTTACTTTGCATTCAAGTAGCAGGAGCACATCATAAAGATTGGAACTGGAAATAGATTGTACCTTAAGAAGGGAATGTGCAGATAAACCTCTCACAGTGAAATGTGCCCATGACTTGTCAGCCTCTTGTCTGAAATCTTCCCTCCTTTTTTTAATTCCTTCTGTTCAAGCAGTAACTGACCCAGACATAACCACCATCCTGTAGAAATGCTCAACTGTATCAGAAGTTATAAACTTGTAACCTCCCTTCCCCAATAAGAAATGACCATTAGAGAGAGATACTCTCCCCCTTATCAAAATTGACGGCACAGATTTAGGCTGTTCTAACCAGTGTTGAGAACCAGCGTAGCAATAGGGCTGAATGCATATGGCCTTCTCAGCTGCCATCTACTCTCCAAATCCTATTCCTGAGTATTAGAAGTGCACTGATACATTGGTCCGAAAAGCAGTGTTTGGTTGGTAAGCCTGTCATGGTGGAAGCTGAGGGGGAAGGGAAGGAGCATGGTGGGGGGCAAATCAGGGCCTCTGGGGTGAGGGGGGAG
>NW_005842398.1:644911-647241 GCF_000455745.1 Alligator sinensis | reverse complement strand
CCTGTTGCTGCACACACCCTGGGAGGGCATGGGTGGGGCTTGTGCCCTGGATCTGTGCAGGGAAGGGTGGGTGCTGCTGCAGGCTGGGATCTGGACTGCGCTGGATTCTTCCTGGCAGGAGTTGGGCAGGGCTTTGCTCAGGGTGGGCGGTGGCATTGGAAGGGGTCTACGGGGAGGACTCCAGCCACCCCAAAATTCACTGGCGGCCCCCCAACTCCCCTCTCAGCATCACTGTCACCCACCCCGAGCCCAGCCCAGCCCAGCCCAGCCCAGCCTCCACTGGGAAGATCCCAGTGCAGCCCCAGCTCCAGGCCACAGTGGCATTTGCCCCACATAGATGCAGGCAGCACATGCCCCCTGTGCCTTCCCAGGGTATGCATAGCAGCAGGGGCCACCCCCCCATGTCCCCCAGATGGGCCGTAGCTCCATCCCATGCCCTGCCCCACCCCAGCTGGGCAGCTCCTGCCCCAGCCCCTGCCCCACTCCCTCCCTCACTGGAGATACCTCCCTCACTGGAGATACCTCCATCTGTCCCCCCCCGCACACCCCTTCCCTTCTCCCTCCCATTCCACCACAACAGACTTACCAACCAGACACTACTCTTCAAGCTGCCAGTCTGTGTATCAGAAATTGGATTGGTATCGGCCAATATGCCTCCTTAAGAATTGGCTATTGTTATCAGCCCAAAAAATCTCTATCAGTGCACCCCTACTGAGTACTCTTATGGAGAATCTTTGGGCTTTCCCCAACTTTGCCCTGATTAGGCCAGTATCCTGTCCCTCTCTAAGGTTTCAGGCTAAGATTTGGAACATGAGGAGTGGAACAAAACAGGATGTCCATGAACTGTTATGTCTTCAAAGTAACATAAAATCCCTGCTATTCCTGCTTAGGCTTCCTACAGTAACACTGCATCAAAATTAAGTCTCTTCTAAGCAGAGGAAGAGAAATCTCTCATATATAGACCTTGTTATTGGGAAGTGTTCAAATTCCACTGGGATCAGCTGTCTAGGATCATAAGAACCTAGACAGCTTTTTAGTTCTGAGCATTTGAAAGAGTATATATACAACATGCACACACATACGTGTGTTTCTGTTTATGAAGACAGCCAGGCTGCTTTCCCAGGCTTTTTTATGAGAGGGGATGGTTTAGTGGATTCTGAGGCTGGTGGTTGGGAGGAGCCATTTGTTGGCTCTGAGACAGTTTATAAATGTTTGTGTTTGTGCAACATTTAAAACATATGCTAAAGAAAGTAGTGATTAATGCTCTAAAAGTAAGTACATTCATTTAGATAAAATCTCTTCACCATCATTTGCTTCTTCAGCCAATTGGCTGAGCTACCTTTTAGTTAAACAATATGGAGCAGAGATTGTGGGCCAGATCCTCCATTTGTGCAAGCCATTGAAGTCAGTGGGTGGATGACTTTTACATGAGCTAGCGATCCATTCCCATGACCTCATCATAACTGCTCAAGATTCATGCAAAGTGTTTGTGTTGTCTGATGCTTACAGAATTTGTTTCTGTGTCTACATTCAGGCTCCCATGTAACACCCTTTTACTCTAGAGTACTATGCTGAAGTGATAGCTTTTAGGTGACTAAGAAGCATCCAAAACCATTTAACAGAGTTAAAAATGCTTTTATTTGTTGTCCAAGTAGTGTGAGGCCTATAAAGGGAATTGGGTTTCATGAGCAAAGAACAAATGTTTCCTCCTTTTTTCACCACTAGAGAACATTAGTATTCGCTGTCTTGGAAATGAAAATAAAATATATTTATTTACTGGGATATTGATCCAATTCTCATTCAAGTCAAGGGAAAGTCTCCTGTTGACTTTAAGGGTAAGTCCAGATAGTCAAAAAAACAGAAGCTGAATCAATTCAATCTGCGGGTTAATTTAAGCTATGTAGATTGAACCAATAAGCAAGTGAACAGACATTCACTTTTGATTCAGAAATGCATCCACATGCCTGCAGTGGCCCAGGCCAGAAGCTGGGGGTGTTAGAGCATGCCTCGCTGCTCAGCTGGAGGAGATAGCTTGGGTCAAGATTAGCCTACCTACCCTGCAAGGGGGACAGGTAATGGGGGAGGTTCAAAGCATGCTAGGATGCTGGGGGACGGTGAGTCAACTTGAATCTTGGATGGGGGGACAGGGAATCTGGGACAGAAATTCAATAAACTGATTTAACTAAATCAGTTAAGTCTGATACTACATCCATCCAGGTTTATTCTAAACCAGTTACAGCCATTTTGAAAGTGGTTTATGTGCACTGAACTTCTGTTGTGTTACAGATTTAAATCAGTTTCTGAACACTTGTACCAGCTTATGTGTAATT
>NW_005842398.1:641186-644880 GCF_000455745.1 Alligator sinensis | reverse complement strand
TCCCTAGCCTGAGGGAAGTCTGTAGGCACAGCTCAAAGATCCAGTTTAGGAAATGGAGCAAATAAATGTATCCCTTTTGACAAGAACAGCTAGTCAGAAAAATGGGATCTTGCATATCATTCTGGTGTTTGGGAGAGAGTACAGATGGGCTGGAGGAGGGGATGGTGAGTGGGACAACCTTTTTGAGATAACCCTGTTTATTTACAAAGATCATGCACAAAATCCTGTTTCCCTGAACACTAGAGGAAGCAAACAAGAAGGGTTAGTTTTCTTGCTCACAGCTGAAATCTTCACCCAGAACTTGAGCAGAAACTTCACTCCTTATGCTTCTGTCATGGTCATGTGACCAGGCTGGGCCTGGCTTTCTCTTTTTCTCACTTTCTGTGGAATTTCTTCTCCATCTATGAAATTCCTGAGTCACCTCTCATGTGCCTTTGCTTTGGGCAGTGACAGATGTTTTAGTTAGGAGATTGTTATATCATAAAGAAGTTTTACTGGTATCTTAAATGAAGGCAACAGTTACACCTACCAGCTTCAGTGACAGATCATCAATGTTTTACATGTTGTAGGTCATATGGAGTTTCTCAGGGCATGTGGGAGGAAGGGTGGATCTGGGCTTTTTTGTGGACGGAAGGCAACTTGAGGGATTGTTTTGACTCATGTTAATCTATAGATTACGCATTAAAAGAATAACGTAAAGAAAGAGTTGAACTTAAATGGGATTTGGCTGGACCTGGTTCTTTTGGAGACTTGGGGCCTGTTCCAAAGTGGCTAAGGCCAAAGGAGTAAAGCTCACATTGACTGCAATGTGCTTCAGATCAGCCCCTTCAGAAAGAGTTAAGAACCTAGTCATGTGACTTCCTGGGTTGGGATAGCTGATTATTATTATTATTATTTGTAAACCAATTTCGTTTCAGAAACACTTAAAGCCTCCTTTTTTCTTCTCTTGACCTACCATAACTAATTTTGTTTGGGTTTTTGATATTCATCTCCTATTTATAGCATAATCCTTCCATCTGGAAACTTAGCACCAAGCCACAATATTTCTTTCTTCTTCCCCCCACGCAATAACCACAAATATTAAACACTTTTAAGGCTTTTTCTTGTGTTGCTTACCACACATTTCAGTATCATTATCAGTCTAGACTCCAAAGGAAAGGCAGAAATCATTGCTGGAAGCTAAAATTCTTTGGGGATTTTATCCAATATTGGAGTAATTAAGTGGAACATTCTGTTGAGCAAGAGAAGGCACTATTTGTGCAATCTACACCCATAATACAATATTAACTATCAACAAAATAAATATTGAGTATTGTGTTTGCTGGAGGAAAGGTTTTCTTTTTGAGACTTTTCTCATTGCTGAAAATAAGACATATCCTAAAGATATTATAATAATGCATATTGGTAGACACAGGACCCAAACATGCAAGCACTTATTATGCACATGCTTAAATTTAGCTATAAGCCTAGTCATTGATTCCATGAGCCTGCTCACCTAATTAAAATCAAATGCATGCACCTGTGTTTTCATTATACTGGACATCCTACGTGGATCCTGACACATTAGTTAGTAAATATACTTTTCACTTTCCAAATAGCCCAGGTATTATTTAGGCATAAAGTTGCCTTGGTCCAGTTACTGGTATGATTTTAAACTGATTTAGTTAGCCGGGTATAAACCACATTTTTACTTGTTTAGTGGACTCCTATAAATATACCAAAGCAAAGCAATCTAATATTAACTCATTTTTAAATCACTGAAGGATTGTATTCTCCTTCTTGTGTGTGAGCACACAGACCCCTCCCCTATTTCTTCCTTTTTCCCCTTCCCAGTTGCACTGGTTAATTCAATCTAAGATTAGGATCCCCTGCTAAACTGACTCATGTTTGTATGTAACCCAGGTCCTTTACAGAAGCCTCTGCTCAGTTGGTAAATGCTACAAAGGAAAGCTGTTTAATTGGGACACTTTCAAGGCCATCCCTTCCATTACTAGCAGTGATTGTTGCTTAAACATTTTAAACAGTCATAGAAAATTAGGGTTGGAAGAGACCTCAGGAGGTCATCTAGTCCAGCCCCCTGCTCAAAGCAGGACCATTCCCAACTAAATCATTCCAGCCAGGGCTTTGTCAAGCCAGGCCTTAAGAACCTCCAAGGAATGAGATTCCACCACCTCTCTAGGTTAATGTGGACAGAACCCTTTCTTAACTAGGGCTAGGTACATACATTACACTTCTACCAGTATAAGTGATCAGAAACCAGTCTGTACCTGTAACAGAACAGAAGTTTGGTGCACACAAATTGGTTAAAAATAGCAGAACCTGTTCTAAGATGTGCCCTCCCCTCACCAAAGGGTGAAAGTGTGTTTTGTTTGCTACTGATCTAAACTGTCGCTTACAAAAACCACATAACTTAAATCAATTCTCAAGGAGTTCATATGCGATAAGCTAGTAGAAGGCAAAATTCTGAATGACAGCCAACATGGTTTTGTCCCGGGTAGGTCATATCTGACTAACCTTATCTCTTATGACTAGGTTATTCACCACCTGGATAAAGGAGATGAGGTCGACATCATTTATTTGGACTTTAGGAAGGCCTTTGACTTGGTGTCCCATGAGGCTCTCTAGATAAAACTAGGGGACTATGGGCTCAACAATTCAATGGTCAGATGGGTGGGAAACTGGCTGCAGGGTCAGACCCAGAGAGTACTAATTGATGGATCTGTGTTGACCTGGTGGAAGGTAGCTAGTGGGGTCCCCTAGAGTTCGGTACTTGGACCAGTGTTTTTCAACATCTTCATCAGTGATCTGGATGTGGGGCTGAAAAGCACACTGGCAAAGTTCGCCGATGACACTAAGCTCTGGGGAAGTGTGGCCACACATCAGAGTAGGCTGATGATCCAGGAGGACCTAGACAGATTAGTTAGATGGGTGGACCAGAACCAGATGGTGTTCAACACTGAGAAATATAAAGTGCTCCATCTGGGGAGGAAAAATCCACAACAAACTTATAGGCTTGCCGGTGCTACGCTAGCTAGCACCACATCCGAAAGGCACCTGGGGGCCATAATTTACCTTAAAATGAATATGAGCCTCCAATGTGATGCTACGGTTAGCAGAGCAAGCAAGATTCTGGCATGCATCAACCAATGCATCTCAAGCAAAACTAAGGAAATTATTCTCCCACTCTATTCAACATTGGTCAGGCCACAGCTGGAGTACTGCATCCAGTTTTGGGTGCCACATTTCAAGAAGGAGGTGGAGAAACTTGAGAGAGTCCAGAGAAAAGCCACTCATCTGATTAGAGGCCTGAAGAGCCAAGGCAGACGAGGAAAAGGTGACAGATATGGGACTATTCAGTAGGCCTGTGTGAAGTGGCTAGTATTCGCTTCGGATTCAGCCAATTTGGGGGACAGTGATTGGATTCGGTGACTTGAATCACTGTCCTGAATTGTTTCAGCCAGAGCAGATTCAGAGATTCGGCTGTTGCTGAATCTCTGAATCTCCAAATCAGCCAGGCCCATCCCCTGCCCACTCTCCCAGCTCTGTCTCACCAGGCGCTGCTGGGTGGGGGGCGATCCCTGCTGCCCCCCACTGCCCCACGCAGTGTGGGGGGCTCTGCATGAGCCCCCTGACTGCCCCTTGTGCCCCCAGCCCCCCCACCCATAGCTCCTGCCCTTTAAGAAAAAAAATGAGA
>NW_005842398.1:637384-640833 GCF_000455745.1 Alligator sinensis | reverse complement strand
CCAAGCCCGGCTGCAGCTCCTTGCTGGAGCCACCGGGGACTGTCCGAATTATTGAAGCTCTCTGAATCTTTTCCAAAGATTTTCCAAAAATCTTTTCCAAAGATTCAGAGAACTTCGAACCGATTTGGACCTTTTTATTGGTCCCCTGATTTGCTTCGGATTTGTAGATTCGGCCACAGAATTGGGCCAAATCTCCGAATCGAATCACCAGCCGAAGCTTCACACAGCCCTACTATTCAGCATAGAAAAGAGAAGACTTCGGGGGCATTTGGTGGTAGCTTACAAACATATCAGGGGAGAGCATCAGGGGCTAGGTGAACAACCATTCACCAAAGCACCCCAGGAGAAAGTCAGGAGCAACGGTCATAAACTCCTAGAAGAAGGTTTCAGACTCGATATAAGGAAAAATTTATTTACGGTTCGTGTGTCCAGACTCTGGAATAGACTCCCAGCAGGGGTGGTGCAGGCACCCATCCTGGAGAACTTCAAAAAGAGACTGGACACGCACGTTGCTGGGGTTTTTTGACCCCAGCAGTCTTTCCTGCCCAGAGCAGGGGGACTGGACTCAATGATCTCACATGGTCCCTTCCAGACCTAAACTTCTGTGAATCTGTGATTCTGTCTCAGGGTTTTTGAATGTCGGTATCTAGCCTAGGAGTACATGTATGTTTTCTCAGTTTCATGTTGTATTTGTCGGTCTGCTCCTAAGAGCTTTTTTCCCCCTTCTTAGAGATGGTACATGCAGAAAGTTTGTGATATCTTTCCTGCTCCCTGCTCTTGGTCACTAGCATAATCCTTCCATGCCACTTAATGAATGTTGAGCTGCTTTATGGGCATCCCACCTGCAACTACTTAGGGCATTATGCAGGCATTGGGATCTGTCTATATCTCAGTGTGGGTAATACTCCTCCCAATATGATGTACTTCTGCAGAAAATGGACATGTCCCATGACTGTCAGAATGGAGTTGGTGCCTGCTTCATTAGCAGTAACAACCATTAACTGAGACGTCTTGATTTAAGCCTAGCCTATTGGATTTGTATTGATGGGCATTCTAATTAATAACACTAGATTAGCCATATGTTTGAAGTCAGCTGCCTAATTCAGGCTTTAATTTTCTTCCCATTGAAGAGATAGTGAAACTTGCTCCTATTTCAGTGGGTGGAATCAGGGCCTTACATATGATGAATTTATAAATGGTTTCACTCATTTTTAAATTTGTGCCAAATGGCCACTGAACTCTAGAACTCTCAAATCCTATGAGCTTTGATTTAGTTAGGTAACTGAGGAAATTTAGGTCCACACTCTGCTTCATAGGTTAAACAGTACCCAGGTTCCTAAATGCAATCCTGTTTCTGCCTGAGTCATTTACTTCAACAGAGCTGAGTGGTACCCGTTGGGGTTCTCAATTTAAGCAACAATGTGTACTACCTCTATGAATGATTCCTGCAGCTTTGCACCATTATGTACTGCTAAAAGAGACACTGAAAAATAACTGTTGATTCAGAGAAGCTGTTTGAATATCTCTTGAATATGTAAAGGAGACTAGTTGAATGTACTAGCCTCATAACTGTCAGAAACAAGTCAATTCCTAAATAAATGCTCTTCTAAGCCACTTGGATATAGGATTATTCACTCTTGACATATCGTAAACATTAAGGCAAATTTAGTGTCCATCTGGACACTATGCTTTTGCCAAGTGCTACCACCACCAGCTGCAAAATATACTGACTACAAGCCATCCAGCTGCCACGCAGAGTCAGTGCCAGGAAGGAGCAAACTGCCAAGGTTTCTTCAAGTGCCTGGGCTGGTATTCAGTCAGCACTATATAGAAGACATGGTTTTACAACAGATCAGTCAGGAGTCTGATTCAAGTAGTAGTAGCTATGTATTTTTACTGTTTTTAAACTAGTCTCCTGGAATAGGAGGACAACCGAGAGGGTAAGGGACAGGCTGGAGTGGGAGGTAGGGGAGAAAGGGGGATGTAGCAGTGCAGGTAAAAGTGCAGAGTTGCCTAGGGTGTCAGATGTCCGGCCGGTCACAGTGTGCCAGAATTCCACTGTGTATATTGAGTCTATGAGTTACTATGAGTCTATGAGTTACTGTACTGTACCTAGGAGGCTGATGAAGTGCAGTTCATAGGCCCAGCTCTGAAAAGTGGTTTGTACATTGAAACAAGCACCTAACCTCAACACCAGAACTGAAGCTGACTTCCTACAGCTCAAAACACAAAACCTGCCAACTATCTCCAGTACCCCAACAAACTGCACACCAGAATCTATCAAACACAACAAAACCCAACTACTGTGGGGACACATTCCTTACCAAAAAAACACTCTGCCTCCAGTCTCTCAGGCCTGATTCTGAGAGGGAACAAATTATAATGCAAACCACTTTTCAGAGCTAGGTCTATGGACTGCACTTCATCAGCCTCCTAGGTAGTAGGTACAGAAACTCATGGACTCCATATACACAGTGGAATTCTGGCACACTGCGACCTGCCGGACATCTGACACCCCAGGCACTTCTGCACTTTCACCTGAGATGCTACATCCCCTTTTCCCCCCCACCACAGCCTGTCCCTCCCCACTTGATGCCTTCATTTCCATTTTCACTGGCTGGCTTTCTTGCCTGCATTGCGGGCCAGGCCAGCCTCTGACTTATTTACTATTCCTTCCATCCAGGACGAACTGCAGGTACTTCCTCAGCCTAACAAAGGGGTTTTCAACCCAAAAACTGGCATCCTGGGCAGCTAAGCTGAGCTCACAGAGAACCTCACAACTGCACTGCAACCAGCAAGCGTCAGGCCTGTCAAAGACGTGACAGGTCTGGGCGTTCCCCAGCCAGGACTTTGTGCGTGCGTGCGTTAGCTGGAGGTTATGGTGCCTCCTCCCCGCCCTTCACCAGGGGATCATTGGTCCTGGCATTTACGGGGCTGCCGTGCCACCAGCAATTCCACTAGGCCTCCCTACCCTGGCAGGGTGCAGTTTTAGTGGTCATGCCTAGGACCTGGGGCCTCCTCCTTCCCCATAGCCCCAATCCCATACCTCCAAGTTCGTCCTGGCAGGGGAATGAGCTCAGCAGGGACATGTTCTTCCCCTGCTGGCTGGTGATGCAGTTACTGCCCCCTCCAGCTGAGAGCGGGGCATTACTTGGCTTTTCAAAACCTCAGAAAAGGAATTGGTGCAGACAGAGTGAGGAGGGTGGCACTCAGTCCATCTGCAGGTAGAGCTTGGGGAACTCTAGCATTGGGAGGTTCACCTTTAGGAACACCAGCTGCTCCACCAACATAGGATCCAAGCAGGTGTGGTGGGGTGTCACAACATCCCCAGCAATGCTGAACACCCTCTCGCTTGGAACACTAGTTGGTGGACAGGACAGGTGTTGCCGGGCAACCATGGCCAGATCCTGCCATATCTGGCTGCAGCTTGCTCAGGAGGCCAAGGGGGC
>NW_005842398.1:633638-637285 GCF_000455745.1 Alligator sinensis | reverse complement strand
CTGGCAGTGAGCAGACTGTCTGGTGCTGGTGCCAGGAGTGCTGGCATGGGAAAGTGGATCCCCCTCTTCCACATCCCCTCCCCTCTGCACTTTGGCCTCCCTGACTTTGTTCACAAGCACCTGCATCCAGTAATCAAGGGTTTTGGTGCTCATGCTCCCCTTCACCCTCAGGTCGCACGTGCCCACCATCATGTGGACCGTACTGGACCGCAAGGGATCCAGCCATCTCCTGAAGCCCTCCTTCAGCTGCCTCACCAGTGCCTGCATGTCTGGTGACAGCGTCCTGCCCCAGCCAAGAACTTTGATCCCCTGGAACTTCTCCATTTGGTTCTCCAGTTCCCTCACTAGGAGGATCACCTGGCTGAGGAGGGCATCACCAGCACTAAGGGTCTCGGTGGCCTCGAGGAAGGGCTTGAGGACCACCACCATCTGGGAGATGGTACCCCACTCAGCTCTGTTCAGGGGGGTGCTGATCCCTATCTCCCCACGCAAGACCATCTCATGTATGGCCTTCTGTTGCTTCACCAGCCTCTCAAGCATCAGGTATATGGAGTTCCACCGAGTCTCCACATCCTGTATGATTCTGTCCTGCAGGATGCTGATCTCTGCCTGTTTCTCCCGCAGCATCTTGCCCTCCTTGATGCTGCGGTGCAAGTAGCCCGCCACCTTCCTGCATTTTGAAATCAGCTGGCTTGTAGTATGCTGGTGGCAGCACCGTCACCAGCAGCCCTTCCAAGGCATCCCTGACTATTAGGTGTGGCCTGTGTGCCACACACCGGATGCCAACAAAGTTGGCATCACAGACAGCCTTCACCATATTCGCTCCGTTGTCGGTGACCATGAACCTGCAGGTGAACTCAGCCTGCCCAACGAGCCACCCCTGCACCATGCGGTTCACAGCCCCCATGACCTCCCTTGCCTTGTGGGACTCATCCAGCACCTCGGCTTGCACTAGAGCCCACCGATGGCCTGACTGATCGCACCAGTGCCCTGTGAGGGAGAGGTAGGCATGATTGCCATCCCAGCTGCTCCAGATGTCGGAGGTGAAGTGCAAGGCTACCTGCAGACCTGCCTTGCGCAGCTCGTCCCTCAAGTACTCCCTGCATGCCTGATACAGGGAGGGCACCACTGCCCTGCTAAAGGTGGTGCATGTGGGCACTTTGTGAAATGGGGCCAGAAGTGCTATGAACCACCTGAACTCTGGTCGCTCAACTAGGGAGAAGGACTAGCTATCCAGAGCAAGCGTCTCCCCAATGCTCTGGGTGATCTTGCATGCCTTGGAAACGTGCTCCCCTTTCTGTCCACCTTTCCCCCACTGGTCCAGGGTGGCCTGCCTCTACTTTGCGGGTAAGGGGGCTTTGCACTGAGTGGGGGACTTCTCTTTCAGCATACTCGCACTGGTGCCAGGCTGAGCAGCAGGAAGAAGGGCAAGGGGGTGGTGCCGCCTCAGATGCAACAGCATGGCCGTGGTGAAGTGTCTCATGTCCTTGCCATGGCTCATGTGCCTTCAGCAGTGCTGGCAGATGGCAAACCTGGGATCATCTGCCACCTCAGAATGATCCCACACTACACTACTCCCTGGCTTCTGGGTTGAGGGCTAGGATCCTGCCTTTTCCTCCTTCTCAGCAGGCTAAGGCTGAACAGCAGGAGGAGCTGCCTCAGCTGAGCCACTTGCCTCCACAACCTCAGCCTCCTCCGAGGTCCTGCTTTCCGAAGGAGACCTGGGTTTAGGGGAAACGTGAAGGGTGTGGAACACTAACTCTAATTCCCCCTCAGTCCCCAGAATTGCCTGAGCCGGCGCACTCTTCATCCCTGGTTCCCGCTCCAGCTCCTCCTCTGGCAGTGGGAGGCTCATGCTGAGAGCTGAAATTGCCTGGAAGAAGCAGTGATTCCACTGCTGGTGCCCACTTCTGGACTGAGCGGAGGTGGTGCAGGGATGTTGGGTGCAGACACTGCTCCCATCGCCTGGCTTCCACTGGCAGCACTGATCTCATGGCTGCTTGGGAAGAAAATGCATCTGTATTTGGGACCGGGGGGTGGCTTGCAGCTCTAGCTCTCTCCTTACCCCCTCTCCCTCTGCTGCCAGAAGACCTGGCACCTGCCTTTCCAGCATGCTTCATATTGATCTTTCCTGTGCTGCAAAAGGTGTGTGTGTGTGTGCGTGTGTGAGTGAGTGAATCTTTTTGTATATCTGTCTGTCTTGTTCTCCTGTGAATATCTGTGTCTATCTTGTGCTGTGAATGAAATTATTTGTGTGTTTTCTTTCTGGCTCTCATATTGTCTATCTTGTGGTGTGAATGAAATTATTTGCGTGTGTTCCTGTGTCTCAATATATTATCTGTGTCTTGCTGTTCTATAAATATCTGTCTGTCTTCTTCCGCTGTGATTTTTTTTCTATATTCTGGGTCTCTGTGTATGTGCGTGTGTATGTGCATGCGTGTCTGCGTGCGTGCAAACAAGCAATCTGTGCCTCCCTGCACAGTGATAAATAACACTGGCTGGGGAAAAAACAAGTTCCCAAAAAATAATTCAAAGAAATAAATTGAGTTGTAATACTACTAATAATTTAACTGAATAGCCAAGCTAAACCCTAACCACTCCTTTATAACATGAAAAAGCAGTAGGCAGGTCTCAGTCACAGTGTTCCTCTCTCTCACAGCTGCTGACAGGGAACAAGCTGCAAAAGGCAGCTTTCAGTTTCCAGAAGGGCTGGAAACAGGGGGTTTTTATACTTTTTTTAGTCGCATCCCACAGACCTTGCCATTGGAGAGGTAGCCAGGGAGAAATCCTTCTCACTGGCTACCTACAGACGTCAGTCTTCCTCCCTGCCCCGCTCCCCCTCCCTCCCCTGCTCCCACTGTCTGTCCCTCCCACACTCCCCTCCCTCTTCTAATTCCCTCAAAATGGCTGAAGCAGCTCTGAAGCATCCGAAGCGGGTGCAAAGTGCTTCAGATGCCCCCAACACACTCCGGACACCATTACTGGTATTCTGATTCAACCCAGAAGTGCTGCTTCGGATGCTTCGGCATCCGAAGCGGGTCCAGATCTAAAGCGGGATCCAAAGACTCGCACAGCCCTACCTGGCAGCACTTTCAGATCATAAAACATTTTGAGCGCTGCTGTTTTGGATTGAGTTTATGCTCTTTAAAATATGAGGACTCTCCTTCTCTTTAGAGCACTAGACCACTTGATTTATCCTGGAGGCTTTGTAAAGACTCTCCAGCTTTTCACTATTTGGCAAAGCATGTCCATGTCAATCTGGAGGAACTGATGAGGTCCCTAGGTTTGTAAAGTGAAGTAGTACTATGCAGTAATTTGCTCTACTGTGTAGTAAAGTGTCTCATGAAGACATGCCCTTACATTTCTCCCAGCAACTCCTGCAGGGACGGGAATTATTCTTCTTTGTTACATAAGTGAATGCCATGTGGCATCTTATTTGGGCAACTAGCATCAATATCTTCACTTAAAGCTATGAAATACCTAACTGTACTCCTGGGTAAAAAACATGTAAAAGCTCTGATTCAGACAGCTTGCTGTGTTTTTTTGGTAAGAGTAACTTAAAGTTTTCCTTCAGGTCACTTGCATTACACTTCATAAAATGGGTTTCATTTTCTAAGTAATCAAAGTGCAATGTAAATTGCCCCCTT
>NW_005842398.1:623833-633628 GCF_000455745.1 Alligator sinensis | reverse complement strand
CTGGGGCATTTCTGGAAACTAGCAGCATATCCAAACTGTGGTCCTACTCCTGCAATGAGAAGCTTACAGGTGGTCTGCTGCATTTATATGAAGTCTCTTGTAGGACCAGGCAAAAAATACAGCTCTGAATGCTCAGACAGAAAGAAGCCCATGCCTTCCTCTGGATCCCAGTGCTGTGGTCTTCCCTGCTCTCTAAATAAAGTCTCTTTATCCACAATCCTGAATCCAGACATTCCCAGACTTTGAAGAAGTTTGAACTTCACAGCTTGAGCTCATCTCTAGTTTGTGTTTTATTTGATTTACTTCCTGTGATGTAAAGGCCAATTCTTCCTTCATCTTCTTGAGTTCTCTTTTTCATTTTGCTTTGTGAGCTTGTTACTGTTTCACTGTTTAAGCCCTTCAGTCTTCTAGAACTTAACTTGGTTTCATTTAGGCCAATGCTTTCCAGCAGTTATTGTATAACATATATATTATTCATATATATTCTGTTTTGACATAGCTGTTATTTTTTTATTTCCTTGCAGTCAACTCAGGGATTTTGGTGGGGTTTCTTCCCTGTCCGCGCGTGCAAGCAACCCCTCACCACCTTGTGTCCACTTATGATCACTGGGATGTCTGTCTTGTTTTCCCTCCTTCTCTCCTGCCACACCCTGTTTAAAATCAGGAGTGAAATGCACTGGGTGTTGGCGTAGTGGTTCTTTCACCTGTTCAAAAGCTTGTTTAGCAGCCTGGGTCCATTGTGGGGGGTCTCTTCTTATTGCCTTTTGTCAATTTGGTTAGGGGTTTTGTGTGGTCAAGGGTGGATATAAAGTCGGCTTGCCCTATTCTCTCCAGCATCTTCTTGATATGGGGCATGGGAAATACATCAAAGGTGGACACAGCGTTCAGATTCCTAAAGTCAATACATAGCCTAATATTGTGTTGTGGTTTTGGTATGATTACCATGGGGCTCCTCCATGAGCTACAGGACTCCTCAATGATACCCGTCTTGTGTGTATGTTCTAACTCAACGCAGACAGGTTCATACAAGTGTCAGGGTAAGCGTCTCCAGTGCTCCTGGACTACACAGCCTAGGGAAGTATTGTGATCTTATGTTCTACCCCTTGTGCTTTCCCTGGTTCCTCTGTGAATACATCCCCAATTTCCTGGACCAGTCATTGGAGTTGGGCCCATTGGGGTCTGGAAAGCTGTCCCCCTATATTCAATATCTTATCCTTTCCCTTAACTTCCTCCAGGTTCCCTTCAGGACCTAGCTCTGAGTCTGCTCAGATGGAACTCATGAGCCACCGTTCTGGCTCAACCCACTTCTTAAGGATGTTAATGTAGTAAATTTGTAACTGGTTCTTCCTCCCTGGTTGCTCGACCTCATAGTTTACCTGGCCTATCTTTCTAGTTACTCAGAATGGCCCTCATCACCTGGAAATCAGTTTGCTCTCACTATCAGGGAGTAATACTAGTACTTTGTCTTCCACTTGCAATTTTCTCTCCTTTTCTTGCTTTGTCATACAGTCCCTTTTGGCAGGTCTGGTTTTCACTCAAACGTCACCTAGCAATCTGTCATACCTGTTCTAATCTCCCTCTCAACTCCCTCACATACTGCGGAGTCCCAATGTTGGTCCATTCATCTCACCATGCCTCACACATAATGTCTAAGAGGCCCCACAGCCAGTGGCCATATAATAATTCAAAGGGGGAGCAGCCTGTTGATGCCTGGGGTGCCTCCCAGATGGTGAATAACAGGGGTGAAATAAGTAAATCCCATTTCCTGGGGTCTCCCTATATGCAGGTGCGAATCATCCCCTTCAGGGTTCTGTTGAAACATTTGACAAGCCCATCTGTCTGCGAGTGGTAGACAATAGTGCACAGGTGCCTTATTTCTAATGTTTCACAGACCCCTTTTAAGACTCTGGACATGAAATTTGTGCCTTGGTCCATCAGAATGTCCTGGAATAACCCCATTCTCGAGATCCACTTTATTAACTCCTCTGCTACTTTTGGGGCAGTGGTCGATCTCACAGGGTAGGGACAGACATTCAAAAAGCCGGAGCCTGAATTGATTCAACCTTTGCAGGTTAGATTAACCTGCAGAGAGCGAACCAGTTTGTAACAACAGACATGCGGGCACATGCCTGCAGTTGCTCAGACCAGGAACTGGGAGTGCTAGACCACACCCTCGGCTACAGGGAAGCTGTAGGGGGGTTGTGGCTAGTCCAGGCTGAACTGGCCAGGGAGGGGTTTCATTCCCCCCTCCCTGCCCCACTGGCAGGGACCCGAGCTGGGTCTGCCAGTTGCTCTGTCCTCCTGCTGCAGCTCCAGGCACCGTGGCCCTGGGGACAGGGATGGGGGTTAGTTTCCTCCCTGTCCTACTGGCAGCCTGCAGCCTGCTGTCACCGCTGCGCTGACTCCCTGTGGTGGAATAGACCCCTACTGTCCCCTCCACGGGATGATGGAGGGAGGGGGATGATGGAGGGAGAGGGAATAACCCATTCCCTGCCCCGCTGGGCCACTGCAGTGGAAGGAGGTTGGTTACTTGGTGGAGACAACAGCCTGTCATAATGTTGAACAGCACGAGCTCCTTCCCAGTAGGGGGCTGTGCTACAAGGCAGGCAGAGCTGCAGTGGGCTGTGTGCAGCAGCACCAGGGCCCAGAGAGGGCCAGAGCTCCCCACGGTGCTGACACCGTGGCACCTTTTCTTGCCCCGCAGCGTGGCCCCCCCACACCGAGAAGAGGCTCCTGCCTCATCACAGTTGCTCCCTGCATGTGGCTCCAGTGGCCGCCCAGCCAGGAGCACAGTCAGATGCCACAGGCTGGGTGGATCTAGTCTGAGGAGGGGTTTTATCTGGCCCCCGCTGGGTCCCTCAGTCCTGCTGAGCTGAGACACCACTCCCTAGGCATGCAGCAGGGATGGGCCTGCTTGGCAGCGGGACTACCTTTCTCAGCAGCATGGCCACAGCAACTCCTTTGCTGCTGCCGCTGGCTGCTGGCCCCAACCCTGCGGTACAGGAGGGGACCAGTGTGTGCAGCCCTGACCCTGCGCACCTCAGGCCAGCTCCAGGCTTGCCCGTCTGGGATGAGCAGCTGCGGTGGGGGAGAGAGGCTGCTCAGCATGGGGGGAAAAGCCCCTCCCCATCCTGCTGTCGGTGTTTCCAGGTGCAGCCACCTTGAGCCGGCATCAGGCTGCCCTGCGTCTCCACTGCATCACTGCTGCCTCTGGGCTGCCCTGCAAGGCAGTGCTGCCAGCAGAGCAGACACAGGGCAGCCCCGCATGGGCTCTGGGTGGCTGCAGCAGACACCAGCAGTGGAAGGAGGAGGGGCTGCTTTCCCCCTGCAGCCGTTTCTCTCTGTACCGCCACTGCTCAGCCTGGATGGGGGATCTTGGAGCTGGTGCAGGGCAAAAGTGGCCCCTCCCCCTCTTGCTGCTGGCATCTGCTGTAGCCACCTAAGCCTGCATGGGACTGTTCTGTGTTTCTGCCATGTCACTGCCGCCTCTGGGCTGTCCCATGGGGCAGCGGAAGCAGCAGAGCAGACACAGCGCAACCTGGTGCTGGCTCCAGGTGGTTGCAGCAGACGCTGGGAGGGGGAAGGGCCATCCCAGCTAGGCTAGAGCAGAGAGCCCAGCCCAGAGAACATGCCAGGATGCTGGGGGACTCTGGTTTATCTTAAACCAGCAAGGGGTCTTGGACAGACAATGTATAAACCGGTTTGAGTCAAATCAGTTAAGTCTGATACTACATTTAACCAGGTTTATCTTAAACTGGTTTTGGCCATTTTGAAATTGGTTTATATGCACTGAATGTCTGTTCTGTTACAAGTGTAAACCAGTTTCTGATCACTTAAACCGGTTTATGTGTAATGTCTGTCCCTAGCCATAGGGATGTCCTCTGGGTACCAGGTGGCATAATCAACAAAGACTAAGATGTACTGATACCCTAAAACACTTTTTGGAAAAGGACCTGCAAACATCTAAAGCCACTCACTTGAAAGGGGTCTTGAAAACCAACGGGACCCAGCTGTAACACCTCCCGTCAATACTTGTGGGGGACCAAAACCTGGATCACTTCCTCCTTCATCTGACCTTGGTCAACTCAGTACAGCCTTACCTGAAAGAGGGGATAGCTATTGGCTAGGTTGGGGCATACCATCTTGCCTTCCATCTTGGCCATCCCATCTTTATACACATGGCAGAACATAGGCTCTTCTGCTTGTTAATCTCTGAAACTTCCTTCTCCGATGATTCCATCCAAATCTATCACCTCAGGTTCTTCCTCACTTTCACCCCTGGGAACATGTTCATTCCCTACCATCCCTTCCAGCTGCCGCAGACCTTCCTTTTGTATACCCGTACCTTGTCTTGTGCCCATAGCCTGATCTGACACATCATGGAAATATGGCCAGTCTCAGCCTAACAACATGGGACATGGTACCCTCTGGATAATTCCCACTGGTAATTCTTCTGTCTGGCCCAGGATGGTCAATGACAGGCGTCTCCTTGGATACGCGTATGACTCCCTGTGCATACATAGCATGCTCGCCAAGTTATTTTCCATACCTATCTGGGGAGATGCTACGTTGGCTTTCAGTATCATCTGCACACAGCCCATGGGCGACTGGTGCCTCTTGAGTCATGGGGGGGCACATGCCCCCGCCCCCGACACCAGTCATAGACTGGTGGGGGGGGATCCCCTTAGCAGCCAGTCGTGCTGATGGCGGGGAGTCCCCTGGCTGCTGATCTCACTCACCAAAAAGTGGCTGCGCCACTTCCAGAAGTCCGATGGCCACTTCCAGAAGTGGTTCACTTGCTTTTGCTGGTGGCCCCGCTCCCTGGCTGGTGCTTGCAGCAGGGGCACTGACACTCCTGCCTGCCCCCCTGCCCATCACCTAAACAGGGAGTATGGCCTGACAGGGTGCACCAGCACTCAGGGGGCCCCCTGAACCGCCTATGTGCACCCCCATGCGTCGCCACTGACACAGCCTGAATCCAAGACTGCCAGGATGATCACGGTCCTGATCTTGACATCTACCATGGGCTTTGTAACCCCCAGGGCCCTCTTCTGCTGGTCAAAGCTGCAATCTTTCATCTCATTGTGGGTGTCCTGTGAGGCTTGTTCATTGGGAAGGCACAGGGTCTCTTCCCCTGGGCACCATTCTTGAGCCCTCTGTAGACAGTACTGGCTGATATGTCCAGGGGGCCCCATATTGATAACTACTTCTTGTGTCTCCACCCTCTTGAGGGGTCAGGGTGGAGCTGACACTGTTTTAGGTTTCTTTCCCGAGGTTACTGGTCATTTCATCTGATGGACTGAGGCAGGTCTGACCCTTGTGATCTTTCCCTTTCTGGCTTCTCCTTCGGCAGCTGTAAAAGCTTCAGCTAATTGCAAGGCTTCCTCCATCCTTTGAGGCTGATGTCTCCATACCCATCTCTGAGTATCTTCTTCCAGGTCCTCCAAAAACTGTTCCAGTAAGAAGATCCCCAAAGTTTCTGTGAGAGTCTTGCCTTCCAACTTAATCTATCTGTCCATCAAATCTTGTAAGACTGGGTCAAGAGTTGGGGCTGCCACTCCTCCTGCCTCTTCTTAGCCCAGAATTGCTGCAGCAATATTCTGGGGAGATTTCCAGCCAATATAAGATGGCAACCTTTACCTTCTCATAGTCTGCAGTCTCATGCCTGGACAAGGCCCTGTAAATGACCTGAGCAGGGCCTATTATGAATGGCCTGAACTGACTAGCCCACCGGGCCTTGTCTCATCTAGCCACTAAGGCCACCCACTCAAATGCCTCCATGTAGGCCTCCACATCATCTTCTGCTGTCATCTTCAGTAACTTCAGCCCCTCTGTAGTGTGGATCATTGCCATCTGTTGAGCCTCAGTCTTTTTGCTCAGCTCCCGTTGCCTCGTTAAGAGCATGATCCATGCATCCGCCTTCTTTGTTCTCACCCAGATAAGCTCCTCCATCTGAGCCTGTTGGCCTGCTGGAGTTGGAATACCAACCTGTGGACTTGCTGCCAATCTTGAGGGGCACTAAGGCCTGCTGTCCCTGGGTCCACTTCCATGTTGGCTCATTCCTTCCAGCTTGTTTCGTCTTGGCTTTACTGCGTTTCCATACACCACTGCCTGGACAAGGCCCTGCAATACACCACTGTGGGCGTGTCCATCCCTTTGCCTCCCTTTGTCCAGTTATGATCACCAGGACCTCTGCCTCATCTTCTCTCCCACCTGCCATGCCCTGTTGTTATAATAATCACTGGGAGGATGGATAGTATAATGCGAGTTAGTCTATCTGACAAGAGGCTGGTCTTCCACAGGGCTCTACCACCCCTTTACCCTGCCCCTTTTCTCTCAGGTGACAAGTTGTAATGTTCTGTGGGTATGGTATGTGGAGAGGGGAGGAAAGATATGAATTTGGGGAGAGGGAAGGAGAGAGGCTGTGAAGTGCCCCCTTAGCACCTGGGGCTCATGCCCTAAGGTCCGTCCCTACGGGGGTGCGAATTGGAGTGACTGCCCCAGGCCCTGCACTTTGGGGGCCCCTGAGGAGCCAGGTTGGCTTCACTTCTGGCTGCTTGCTGCACCCCCTCACCCTCCTGCATCCAGGGTCCATACAGGCTGATTTGCCCTGGGCCTCACACCCTGCTATGGTCATCTCTGCATGGCCTGTTTGTCTACCCATCGTTATGCTACTGGGCAAGTCTGTGATAGAACAGGGACAAAAACTGGGGTTCTCTAAACCCTAAGTCCTTTTTTGTGAGGTTGTTTAAGCTTACAGGTAAAAATGTGATGTTACTGTGCTAAATCAAGACCACAATTCTGCAATGCAGCCATAGTCGTAGTTTGTCTTGCACTCATGTCTCATTTATCAGAGGGAAGAGAGAACACTCCACTATTCTCTGGCTATTCTGACCTCTTGTCTTTCTGAATCCATCTGACAGCAGAGTGTATTCTCATATTCTTCTGTGGCCTAGTTTGGAAAGGAAACTTCTAATGAAGGTAAAATTATTATAAGTAAGAGGGGAAATACCAGCACCTCAAATGACAGGAAACACAAAAGCACAGCCTGGAAAATGCAAAACACACAGGTATCAAAATGGAAATGAATACACATAAACACAAATGATCTTTAGATATTTAAAACAGATGGCTAAAAGGCCATGGGCCCAAGGACACCCACTGTGGGTTCCCCCTCCCATTTGAGGAATAGAAGCTTTGGCTTTGTTCGCCTGGCAGTAAATGCTATGAACAGAATGTCTTCGGACCCTGCTTGCTTGCTGCCACTGATTACTATTGTGTGGGGTTGGCCAATTGTATCCTACTGTCCAGGCTGCAGCACTAAATGCTCACAGCACCCTGGAACATGGCTGAAAGGGTAAATGGGGAAGACTGGAGCCTGGGAAAAGAGAGAGACATCTTTCTGTCACATGTAGCACCTTCTCCCCAGGGATTTGAATTGTGCAAATTGATCCATTTAAATTAATATGATCTGTGCTTTCTTATGTTGTAAAACAAAACCAAAAAATGGGAAAATGACTGCAAATGGTTTCCCAAAGCAACGTCCTCTCTTAGCCATGAGTGGGGGCACCAAGCAGGCGGATATAGGCTTATAGATATCAAAGGGAAAATTGCCAACACAGCAGTGTAGTTTCCTCCTCATCCTTCCCCAGACTCTGAATTAGTGCTTCCCTGGTTGCTTTACAGGCCTCAGGATTGGCTGCTTTGTAGAGGACAGATTAGGCAGACTAAAGAAAGAACATTTTTTTCTGCATATAAAACTGAAAGCCAGTGAAGTCTTGGTAGGTTTTGGGGCATCAGCAGGTTTGAAGGAGCCATGACTTCTTGCTAGTCTGCCTCTTCCTTCCTCCACTGAGTAATGAATGTTTCTCAAGCTGCATTTTGGGACAGCCTGTCTAAGGGATGATCTGTTCCTTGGTTTATGTTAGATTTATCTGTCTGAAGATGCTGGCATGTCAGATTCCATGTGCTTCAGTCTGTCAGACAGAAAAATGTTATCAATTAAATGCCAAGAGTACAATTACCTTGCCTTCTGGAAGCTGTCACCATCAGCTTGTATTCCCTGCCTTCGTGTCCTCATTAGGAGCTTCCTGCTGTCTTTCCAGAAGTGGCGTCAGAGATGGATTGTAACTTCTTTGTGAATGAGGCCTGGACAAATTGCAAATTTTTGACAGTGCAATTCATCTCTCTCTCTCTCTCTCTCTGTCTCTCTCTTTTTGTTCTTTAACTTCTTGCATGAATGATAGTTTCAGTTGCTCTTTTACAAACGCCTCAGCAAGCAAGCAAATTTCGCAATTTGAAGCAACCCAAACCATTGGATACACACTGTGGTCCCTGCTATTTTAAATCATTTGCTTGAAAGCAAGCTACTCACTCTGTGAAGATAAGTAGACTGTTTCTTTAAATCTGTAAACAGAAGACAGGAAGGAAAGGTGGGGCAGAATGTAGGCAGAAATTCCTATGGTGACAGTGAAATCATGGGGATAATACAGTTTTCCTTATTCTAACAAAGTTATGTGTTAAAACAGTTCTTCCTGTAGTAGGCTACAATTGTTGCATGACACTAACATGTTGCATTGGAGAGTAACTACTGACTTTTACTGAGGAAATATTTCCTAAATAACAATGAGGGCACTATAGAATATACCAGGTACTTTGTATGTATACGAGGTATGATTCCTTATTTGATCCAAGGAAAAACAAGAAGGTGAAAACGTAGCAGAACTTTTAAAGGACTGAGCCTGAACTGGAACTGCTCCCCCCAGCTGTGGGAGGTCTGATACATAGGGACATGGACCCAAACCAATCATTTAGTTTTACAAAATAAACTCAGATAACATGAGATGCTTTGAGCTGGCTGGTCTATTACGCTTTTGCTGAAATGCAGTACTGTAGCTCAACAACATAAGCGGCCAGTACTGTATCCTGGGTGGTGGCTACACATGTTGCAGTAGCTGGATGTTTCCTGCTGTTGGGGGAGATGTGTTTGTTGCTAAGCGGTCAAAAAATCCACCAGTTTTTAGTGGCAAAAAGGAGAAGACATCTCCCTCCAGCAGCAGTAAACCACCACCTGGTGGTGCTCTGCTGGAGCCAGAGCTGCTGCAAGGAAGCTGCGGAGGAAGAAGAGAAGGGATGGGAAGGTGAGGCACACTCTAGCTCCATTCCAGTGCTCCTAGCCTTGTGTCCCAGTCATCTACCCATTGGTACGCTACTGTTGTAGCAACAAACAGGGAACACCACCTTACAGTGGTTATGAGACAATATAAAAACGGATACTTCATGTATTCATAATGGACTGTACCAAACCCCCAGACCTGAGCACTGTTGGAAATGGTGCTCAGAATATGTTACCTGTCCCTATTGCTCTCTGGGATGCTTAAGACAATGCTCTGAAGAGTTCTGATGCTGTTCTGTAAGATTGTGTGAACTAATGGTAACATGAGCTTAGACTGCATGTTAGTCTATTGAGATGTAAAACTAATAAGATGGAGACTTCAGGACTGACAACAGGGTGGGTACTAAAGTTTTTGTGTGTCCTGATGTCTGGATTGCTGCTAACTGTCAAGATATGCCATTATAGAACCTAATACCTACTCTGGAGAGTTTTGTTGAAACTATCACCTATGGCTATCACAATTTCTAAAAAATTATAGTTAGTCTCAGGTTATATTTCAGGAAAATGCTGCAGTTGAAAATAGCTAATTTAATAGTTTAAATCATTAACACTTTAGGAAACATTTTTAATAAAAGAGGAAAAAAGAATTGTTTGTTTAAAGATGAATCTGCCACCTTAGT
>NW_005842398.1:576628-623823 GCF_000455745.1 Alligator sinensis | reverse complement strand
CCTCTTCTTTAAACAGAGAAAGATTGGACATGTGTTTCAGGATGTAATCCTACTGCTGTGAAAGGAGTGGTATAATTCCTTTTGATTCCCAGTGTTAATCAGCTACCTGCAAAGAAGGAAGCAGAGAAGATGTGGTGAAAACAGGAATATCTTGCAGCTCCTCAAGGATTCCTATGAACTGCTTAGCAATGCCAGTGTGGCAGAGCACAGGGTGTGTCTGCCACTTTAAGGGCCTGGAGCTGGCAGCCTCCAGGTGCCTGATTAGGGCAGCCATTTTGGAGACAAGGGCTGCCTATATAAACAGGGCAGTTTGGCTGCTGGAGGTGAGGCAGTAATATTGTCTGGTTGTAGGGCTGCTGCGAATGATCTGGAGGTAAGGGGGAGCTGCAAGGGGTTGGTAAGGAGGCTCCTGGTCCTGGGCATGACCTGAAACTGCACCCTGCCGGGAGTGGGTGGCCTGGTGGGGCTCTCAGTGGTGCGGGAGCCCCCAGGAAATGCCAGGCCAGTTATCACCCCGGTGAAAGGCGGGTCGGGGTGCCTTAACCCCTAGCTCCCACCACCACCGGGTGGGTTACCCTTGTGTTTGTTGGGGGGCCCAGAGGGCCAGTGTTGTGATGGGCCCAGAGAGGGCAGACCCTGAGAGTGTGAATGAGTACAGGGCGTGGTGCTGCGGTTGCCCCTAGGAGAAAGGGAGTAGTGGCATGGTGAGGCCTGAGGATGTGAGTGAGGGGCTAGAGAGACCCAGCCTGAAGAGAGAGTACCCTTGACTGGCCCAAGCTGGGGCCAGGACTAGGAGAGTCAAAAGGGCCGGGGGCCCACCGTGAGGGACGCCCAAGAGCCGGGGGCCTGGGGTCCTGACTGGCCTTGAGGTGGGCCAGGGCAAGAGGCCGAAGGTTCCGGGGGAACCACACCCGAGAGGGGAACATGGCTTCAAGGGGGCGAGGTAGCCTGGATGACGGCGGAGAGGCCGCCTGATAGGAGAGGATCATAGTGGGGTCCTGTACGGATGATTCTGGGGCCCAGTATGGGGCCGGTGATTATAGGAACACCATAATGCCATCTGCAAGGCTTGGGCTGCGGTATTAGGGGAGGTTGGAGCTGCAGAGCGCCCCCTGGCATCGGGGCATTACAATGGGTAGCCTCCCGCTTAATTGACATCAGATCGAATCAATTATCATCAAAGGCGTGGTGGGCAAGATAGGCGGGCAGTTGCCCAGAGACAGGTGGGCGGGCCACGAAGAGCTCAGCCCTGAGTAGGCCCCCTGTCACGGTGACAGGCGGGCGGGCCATGGAGTTCGGCCCCGAGGAGGCCCCCTGTCACATAAGCCAGCCAGTGTTAAGCCAGTTTAAAATGAGAGATAAACAACAATAAAAATAGTAGCAATATGTTGGGGTTTTCCACTACTAATTTTTGGAGGTGGGGCTGTATGGGCCTGGGAAAAGGCATGGATGTTGCTACACAAGATATAGGAATGAAATCCTGGCTTCACTGATGTCAGGGCGAGTTCTACCTTTTACTTCAGTGAAGCGGGGATTTTAGCTCTAGGTTCTGTTTGTGGTTTGGCTATAAAGTCCTGGGCCAAACTATTTAATTGTTGTCTGTTTCATATAGAAAATAGGGTTGATATTTGTTTGCTCCATAGGAATGTTGCAAGACAAGCTGTTCTGTTTGCAAAACAATTTGCAATCACTGATGATACAGAATTGCAAAGAATTATGATTCATATTGATGTGGACATGTTCTGAAATGTGCCATTCATCTAAGGAGAGCACCAAATCTGCTCTTGATTAGCCATGCTTCCTCTCAGCCACCCTGTTTGTAAGAGCTTGTTGAAAAACAAACCAGAAAAAGATTTTAAAACATAAATATTCCAAACTAAAAGCCATTTCAGAATTTAAAACATTTTATTAAATATTTTTAAAAGTTGATATTTTGATCAGTTTAGTCACGGTGGGGGTTTTTAATGTGTCAAATTAGTTTAAAAAGTCACTTTGAAAAGGCTGATAACTAACTGAATGAGTTGGAGAAAATTTAAAATAAGAAATTTCACAGTGTAAATGCAGTTGACACTTTGAACAATTTTGATGTTGAAAGTTGTGGGGGGCAAATTAATTTTTTTTGAAAAATGTTGGCCCCTGCTAATATACATCATAGAAAATGGTGCTCACCTGTAAAGGGTGGGGGAGGGCGGAATAATTTATTTCACTCTAACTGTTCTTAAGATTTTCAAAACAGTTGCTTGAAGGGATGTTTTGATTGTGGCTTCCTCAAATGAATCAAACTCATCATGACCTGGACAGTCATTAAGTCTGAGATGGTTATAAAACACCTTGATTTTCCTCCAGTCATGGCATAGTACAGAAAAGTATGGAAGATCCCTGTGAAAATAATTATTTCCACTCTTGCAGCTGTCCTAGTCATATTCAGAGCATAAATCCAAGTTATGAAAGCCCCTGTAATATGCTGGATTTGGTAAGGTGGTTAAATAAATCACCATTGGATTAAAGAACTGATTGGGTAGACTTTCATAGCTATGGGGAGTTGCTGATTATGATTTTTCTCATATAGTAGGATTAATTGTCAAAGTTCCTCTGGAGACAATGGAAGTTTAAGTTGAACTTAGAATGAGGCTAGTGATTTTAGTGTTTTGGTGGTTTTTTTGTTTGTGTTTTTTTTTTTTTTTTTCAAAGCTACTCAAGACATATGGGTACCCACTAAAATGAATAAGACCTGGGTATGCAAACACCACAGATGGCCATTTGAGCTATAATCTTTTTTTCAGCCTTGGGATACCTTTTATCAGAGGTATGGAAGAAATAAGCAGAGGCTCCAACTTCATCCTGTCTTTTTTGTAATGACAACTCATTTCAATAACACGTGTAAACTTGCAGATATATCTACATATGCTACAGAATAGATCAGGCTATGTGACATCTAGTGAAATGCAGTCTGTAGAAGAGAGCTATTGATCCAATGAGGAGCTTTTAGTATATCAATAGGCCAGATAACAACAGGTGGCTTTTATTATGGCACCCTCTGTGGTCCTACAGTCAGCTATGTAGACATATTGGCAGAGAAACCACAATCACTCTCACTTAATTCTGATATTAGACAGTAGAACAAACAACATTTTATCTTTCAAATGTCCACTTCATCGTTTTGCTAAGCATTTCCTTTTCAGAGTATTTTAATAAGTAAAATCTTAAATAATATTTTGGGACTGGGGTATTAACTATTTGCATGTGGACAAGCCAATCCTAGTATCAGAAAGATGTGTTGCTACCTTTTTAAAATTTCATTATGTAATAAAAATCCCCAAAGTAACTGTACTTTTGATTTAGTGCCTGTTAGCACTCTGGTGAACTTCAAGTATTACAACAGTTAGTGACACACACGCACACACCCCCGCCTCCCTCCATGATTAACTTGTATTGTGGAGGAAGCAGATCACATATAATCTTAAAGTGTTTTTTTAATTATAAGAAGAACAAAATTAAAGGTGATTTCTTATTTTAAAAATACTGAGAGCAGTACATGTCCTGGCCTATTTGAATACTATGTACTGGTTGTTTGTACTGGAAATACAGAGGATGTGCAGTTTGTAGAACATTAAAAAAAAATTACTCCCATCTTGTCACAAGACTTGTTTTTCAGTTATAGCCCTTGGAGTCATGTGGCAGAATCTTGGATTCTTTTAAAAATGCTCTAGTTTGTACAGCTGCTGCTAAACCTTGAATATATGAAAAGTTTAAAAACAGGACAATGAAAGTGACCCCAAATCTACTTTATTTGTAAACATTTTGATTTGGGACAGCCTGCCTTGAGACTGCTGTTGACCTCTTGGGCTTGGCAATGCAGTTTTACATCATCATTGTGCTTTACAAATGCTGCTAACTCCTCTGAAGGCCCCAGTTAGCTCTGGTTACAAACAGGAATACTGAGGCAGAGAGCTGGGATGAGTCCGGGAGTTGGCATAAGTGTTCCAACCTAACTGAGAAGCATTTGGCTAATTGAGAACAGTGCCTGCTACTCTTTCTTCCTATTTGATGTGTGTATTTCAGTTCTGTGCAGGGTTGCTTTCCTTCTTCCAAACTCACTGCATTGCTTTTTACACAATATAATTGAATCTTCTTCCAAGCTCTGAAATGCATCTCATCCCCCAAAGAGCCCCAAAACAACAAAATATTTTAAATATGGGAAGAAATCCACAGCACTCAAAACATTTTGTGTCAACATTTTCCCATGCATTTTGAAGCCTGAGCTTTATTTTTGTTTTTCTGAGGTGCTGAGCTACCACAGCTTACATTGCTGTTAATGAGCTGACATCACTCAACTTTAAGAGTCAGATCATTCTACTTAGATGCCTAAGTGAGGATGCAGGAGCCTAATTTCAGACCTCCAGAGGCATGTCCTCAGGAGCAGGATTGTGGGTTCCCCAGGGACAACTAGCAGCAGCATATATTTGTTCTATTGCTAGTTGTTCCCAGGGAACACCACTGCACGCACGCTCTGGTGTGCAGCAAGTTGCCCCAAGTCAAGTAGGTGAGGCTGGGGCCAGCAACTGGGCTGGCCCCAGCAGCCTTACCTGGGGTTCCTGGGGCTTCCCAGGGCTCCAACAGCAGTGATCCGGGTGTGCTGAGCCTGGCCGGCAGTCGGAGCATGGATCTGGCCAGCCAGGCTCTGGTTTGGGGCAGTGGACGCTGCCACCATATGCACTGCCCTGCCTTTTTTTGGCGTGTGAGGTTTTTTTTGACTCTAGGATCTCCCAGTGTCAGAAAAACCTGTCATGCTGCAAATGAGTCTGGGAAATGCCTGCATATGCAGTGCGTGTGGTTTGTGGTGCTGCAGACGGGTCTGTGGCACCACAAACTGCACGTGCGTGCTTGAACGTGCCTTTGGTTTGTATAAATGTAACCCTAGTTGTCTAAGTTCCCAAAGTTGTTGGTAAGAACTGAGCCAAGTTTTTTGTTTGTTTTTTGTTTAAAACAGGGCCATCATAAGGGATTGGCTGCTAAAAGTGACGGAGTAAATTTTAGGGACAATCCTGTTTTTCTGCCTTTCCCCCAACAGCCAAGGCAATTTTTGGCGGGGCCCATCTCTTTATGGCATCCCTGTTCCCTCTTTGGCTCCCAGGGTACCAAGGGCTCTTGTGCCAGTCCTGCCACTGAATCTACTTCTTCAGATTTGCCAGTATCTTTTATTGCCTGCTCCAAAACCACCTTTGTGATATTTTTTTTTTTTTTTTTTTTTATCCCTAATTCTCTAAGGCCAGTTTGGACACAAACACAAAAATGGAGTCCTTTGGGGTCAATAGTAAAACTTAGCCCTCTGTACTCATTTTCATACTTAGTCCTAAGTATCCTTGGTAGTGACTTGCAGATGATGCATGACTTCAGCTGCATCCCAGATGTTCTAATAAAAGACATGAACATATCATTGACACAATAGTCCATCTATAGAAAACAGCATGAAGTGTTCATTCAAACCACCTGTGGCACTGTCAAGTACAGCCTTTCTCATGTTGATTATTTGTAGCCTCATTTAAAACTACTGACTTCACTTGAAGTCCAGGTACTGACTGGCTGGGAGAAGCATTTGATTTCTGCAGTTTCTGTGTAATGCATTTAACTATTTTTAATTGCTCTCCAAATAAAATCTTAAAGTGTTTACTGTTCCAAAGGTCTGATCCTGCGCCTGATCCTTGCATAGGTCACTTATTTTTAATAACATTTTGCCAGGTGCTTTTGAGTTTGGTCAAGCTAAGCCCACTGAAATGGAAATGTTTGTATTTTATTAATTGCTCCCATGCTAATGCAGTCAGGACATAAAAAAATGTGGTGGTTTCTGTTTCTGGTGGGTTACCAGTTTGTTTGAATGCAAAGCTCAAAGCCAACCTGGAACATGTGAACCAAAGGAAAAAGTTTACAGAAATTCCTGTGAGCAAAAAATGGCATTTTCACTGTTTTAGTCTGAAAGTAGACTACATCAAGAAAATACTTTCAAAGTACCACTTCAGTGCAGAAATATGCATGATTTTGTTATCCAAAAAATTGATCTATTTTGGGTGAAAAGCTCCCAAACTCAAACACAAACTCAAGCTCCCAATCTGAAGAGCTCAGGAATTTTGCAGATTGACAGTATCAAATCTTAATACAAACCCACACGAGCTTTAAAATCTGACTTTCTATCCCAGTCAGCTCTTGTTCCAGGCTTACAAGAACTTTCAAATCCCAACCAGGAATTGGATCCAATTTTATGGGTGTAGCTCCATCACCAAGCAACACTAAAACAACACTTTTTTGGTCTGAATGACTTGTTCATATAAGTTCCTTTTAGGAAGCCATCCCATGGAACCCTCTTCCTCTTCAGCTTGTCACCTCGCAGAGCAGGCTTGTCTCTTATTCATTCATTGTCCAAACATATGCAGTGCCATATCATAAACCCCTTGCTACAACTGAGGTGGGAGGGAGTGGTTACTCATACTTCATTCATTTAAAGTCAGTAATCTAGCAATTGGAGTAATTGTTTGCCATTCAGAGTAAAGCCTCCAAAAACTTGTCCAGAGCAATTGGATTGCCAACCCCCTCCCCACCCCTCCAAAAAACCCCCACCAAAAACCCAAGCAAGGTAATTCTGAAGGGAAAACTCCCCAAACTTTTGTAAATAAAGGTGCCTGTACTGTATTAACATGTAGGTGCCCCAGTCTTGGGTCCTGTGTATATTGTGTGAGGTACAGTCCAAACACAGAACTAAAAGAGAGTTCTCAGAGCTCCTCAACATATAAAACAAGTGTGTATAGATAGATACAAGCAGAAGGGGGCACAAGGAAACAATGAGATCATTGTGGTCAGCATGATGAACAGTGGTCCCAGCATAGCCAGGTACCTGTGTTACAATCTTTTGTAGACTTCACTGCAGAGAGAAGAGTTTAAAATGAGATTTAAAGGAGGACAATAAGGTAACTTTGGAGCTGTAAACAGGGACTTTTGCCAATGTGTGAAAGTCAACCTGAGAAAAAGCATGAAGATGATGATAGAAAAATGTAACAAGTAAATAGTGAGGACTTCTATCATGGGCAGAGTAGGGGCAGTAGCTGACATTGAGATAATATATGACAGGTGATAGATAAAGTAAGGATAGAGCCTTGAATATGAAGGCATGTCTTAACTGTGTTTCCATTTGATGTGATCTGCTTTTATTGGAGATAATTTTATGACTGACTAAATAAAATGAAAGAACGGTGACAGACAAAGAAGAAAAATATTTTTATCTGCTTGAGCTCTGAAAATCAAGGAAGTGCTTGTACTATTCTATTCTATTCAGAAGAGGGCAGCATTAAACTTTAAATCAAGTGAAGAAATCAGCCTAAAAAGCCAAAAAAAGTGGAAACTGAGATCTAAGGATTGCAATCTACATGGGATAGACTCCAAAAGTTTGCTAAACAAATTTCCTGAACATAAATCCTCTGGTTTGGTTTGTTAAAACTAGAATGTAGTCAAAATTCTGACATTAAAACAACACAAATTCACAGTCAAGAATTACAGGAGCATTACAGTGTCATGTAATGTTATCTTTTTTTTTGTGTGATGATATGTTTGTAAGATGATAAACCAAAATATTATAAAACAATCTCAGCAGTCATAGTTATAGCATCTATTGTAACTATTTAAATAATAGAAATGTAGAGCTGGAAAGAACCTTAGGAGGTCATCTAGGGGTCAAGTGCTTGCTCAAGGTAGGATCATCCCTGTGTAGCCATCCTAGACAGGCATTTATTTAACCTGCTCTTAGAAATTTCCAAGGGTGAAGATTCTACCACCTCTCAAGGCAGCCTGTTCCAATGTTTAGCTATCCTCATAGTATGAAAGTGTTTTCTAATATCCAAGCTTTTACCCTCATACAAAGTTTGCAAAATTGTACCTCTTAAGCATGATGCTTGAAATAAAATCTAAAAGGACTAAATCTTGTAAACTCTGTTTCACTGAAGGCCTTGTCCAAGGCCCATTGAGCACATAAGGAACCTTTTTTATTTGTCACGGACAGTTCATTCAAGCTGGATAAACAAAACAACTAATAATACTTGTCCCAATCCTGTAGTCATGATGTAATTCATTGAAAGGCTCTTACTGGCTTCATTTGGCTTTGAATCAGGTATGTAGCTGGATTGCCAGATTTGGTCTAAGTATGCATGCTTTTGACCACCAAAATACTTAAAGGTTTGATTCTTTTAGTTAAAAAGCATTTGTTCCTTTAGTTAAACTAAGTGGAAATGTTGCCTGAGTGAGGGCAGTGGGATCACGTCCAACATTAACAGTTTACTCTTACCTCTCATGTCTCCCTGTAACCAAGTAATGCAGTAGGACCACTGTGGCTTCATTTCTCCCATACAGTTACTCCCATGTGGTGCAACTGCACACGTGTAACAAGGAAAAAAATCTGCTTTAGTGGCTATGGCCTCTATTCAGCAAAGTATTTAAGCTAGAGCACAAGTCCCTTCTTAAGTGCTTTGTTGAAGAGGGAAGAACTGTTGAATCATGCCCAAGTCACTGGATAATCAGTACAAGCGTGTCTGCTACATCTGCATAGAGCCTTTAAGTGGTCCAGGAATGACAAGTTCAGTAGTTCCCCTTGTCATAACCAAATGAGTTGAGTGCCCCTGTCACAATAGAACTGCCCTGAATAACCGCAGTTACTTTCAAATTTGGTATGTTCTGCCTCATTAGCTATTCCCACCTGGCAGTCTGTTATTGGCTACTCTAAATGTATAAAAATCCGTTCAGCTTCCGCCCAAGTCAGAGAGCTCTGAGCACGTGGTAGAGTGCGGAGAACTTTGCCACGTGGCGAAAGGCTGGCGGCCGGGCCATCCTCCAACATCCCCCCGTCACCGTCTGTTCCCGACGTATCCTTCATCCTGCATGCTCGTTTCTGTCTACAAACTTGCCGGCTCGTTTTGTTGCCAGTTACCTGTAACTACGTAAGCAACCTTACCACCTGCGTCGCGGCCACCAGCGGCGTAAGTAAAGTTAAAGTAAAAGTTATTTTGCAACCAATACGCTGTGTCCCGCCTCTCCATCCACCAGCCCGCCTGACGGCCGAGTAATCGGCAATCCTCCTCAAGTCGGCTCTGGCCGTCTGAGACACCCCTCTCAAGGGTTAATTGTGTTCTAAGTCAAGATGCAGAAAGTGATGAGGAAAGTACATTGCAAATGCTATTGCTTCTCTGCTGCCTGTATTTCTGAAGTAGTGCTGGGTTAATTAATACTTTTTTTTTCCGGATGTACTTCACTGGTTCTCTGGTTGGTGAGGTAGGTGTTTCTTTTTTTTACTTGATTTCCTTCTCTAAGAGCAAAAGTACAGGAGCATTTTAAGGTGCTGGGTTTTGTGAATCTCAAAATGGGTTATTTAACCTTGAGTTATGTATCAAAATCCCGTTTCAGCATAAAGGTTGCATATGTACATCTTTAATGAATAAGACCCTTAAGATTTGTAAAGAACCCAGATTTATATATTCCATTAAACATGATCTTCACAAGCTAATTAGCTTGAAATTTCACCCTTGCTTATAATATACAGCATTTTATGGTCAATAATAGTAAAATCTATGTAAGCCATGCTCTTTATTAATAAACATTATGTGCTTCTGGCTTTCAAATAAAGTAATGGATTATTTCTCTCTGTCATCCCTGGATTACTTGCACTGTAATATAAAGCAATCAGCAATATTGATTGAACATTTCATGTACAATTTGAAAACGTTACAAATTTCATTTTATATAAAAAAAGAAGACCAAGACTCCAGCAGAGAGAGTGTTACAATAAAGAAACTGGAATAAGCCATATCAATAAGATACCAGGCCTTTGCGGCTCAAGGGATCATTATTGTGCATCATGACTCTCCCCTGAAGGTTACTGATTTAGATCCAACCAAGATTAGTAGTTAGTAAAATTCACTACCAGCTGGTTGTTATTGATTTTGTTTCTGTGATGCTCTTGGTGGACAATGTTCACATCACATAAACCACCTCTGCAAATGGCACTTCCTGGCAGTTATTTTCAAATGATTAGTTTGGAGACCAAGGATTGAATGAACATGGAGTCAACTAGCTGACCTACCATCTGTAAGTGGCCCCTCCATGTCAAAGTTTGAAATAATTGAAATAATATAAGAAAGAATATAAAAACAATTATCCTGTGGGATTATAAACATACCTCATAAACTATGTACATGCAGTTTGACCTACATTGTCTTTATTGCTGTAGTCCTAGGACTTTCTTGAATGGAAACTGACAGTGCTTTTGTGGGACTTTTGGTGTGTACAAATGGCTGAACTCAGTTCACCTTGGGGCTTGATAAACATTTCAGTGTTGGCCTCCAGGGAAAGGCTAGTGACCTATTGTAGTACATCACCTACCTTTCCAAAAATAGCATTGTTGAAACTAAGGGGCTACTCCACATATAATAGCAAATCTGTAATATAAATTGAGAGAGAGATTAAAAAAAAATATAGATACCTATTAACAGACAGACAGGAGTATTCTGGGATCTGGCAGGAATAATAAACATGCTTTATCATTGTGGTTTAGGCTATGGAAGTGTGATGTTTTAGAATATAAGATCATAGGAAAGTAAGGCTGGAAGGGATCTCAAAAGGTCAACAAAATGGTGGGGGAGCTGGGGGACATGACTGATGAGGAAAGACTGAGGGAACTGGTTTTATTTAGTTGGGAAGAGAAGAGAAGACTGCGGGGAGGGGGGGATTTACTAGCAGTTTTCAATTACCTGAAGGGAGGTTCGAAAGAGGATGGAGCTAGACTGTTCTCAGTGGTGGCAGATGACAGAACAAGGAACAATGGTCTCAAGTTGCAGCAAGGGAAGTTTAGGTTACATATTAGAAAGAATTTTCTCACTAGGAGGATAGTAAAACACTGGAACAAGTTACCCAGAGAGGTGGTGGAAGCTCCATCCTCGGGGATTTTCAAGACCTGGCGAGACAAAGCTTTGGCTGGGATGATCTAGTTGCGGATGGTCCTGCTTTGAGCAGCGGGGTAGGACTTTCAATGATTCTATGATTCTAAGGTCATCTAGTCTGGCCCCTTGCTCAAGGTAGCATCACCCCTGACTAAACCATCTGAGTGTCTGTCTCGCCTCCTTTTGAAAACTTCCAAGGATGGAGATTCCACAGTTTCTTTAGATAACCTATTCCAATGCTTGACCACTCTCATAGGTTAGGGACAGACATTACACACAAACTTGTTTAAGGGATTAGAAACTGCTTTAAACCTGTAGCAGAATAGATGTTCAGTGCACATAAACCAGTTTGAAAATGGCTGAAACTGGTTTGAGATAAGCCTGGTTGATTGTAGTATCAGACTTAACTGATTTGGGTCAAACCAGTTTATGCAATGTCTGTCCCAGACCCCTTGCTGGTTTAAGTTAATCCAGACTCCCCCAGCATCCCGGCATGCTCTCTGGGCTGGGCGGTGCTCTCTGTTCCACAGCAGGGCTGGCCCTTCCCCTCTGCTCCCTGGCTGGAGCTCTGGCAGAGACTACAGGCATCTGCCTGACTTCCCCCTGCTTCCCCCCGCAATCCCCTCCCCACTCCCTGCTAAGCAGGGATTCCCCTGCCCTCTCTGCCTTACACAGACACCTCTCAGCCTTAGCTAGCAGACCACATGCTAGTTATGGTCCATGCTATGGCAGATGGGACAAAGGCAGAATCTACAGGTAGCTGGTAATGCCCCTCTGTTGTTTTCTTAATGGGGTTATAAACACTAAGTTGGGGTGATAAACACTGTGTTATCAATCCCCTGCCAGGCTGATTAGAACTGGAGGGGGGGAGACCCCTCTCTAATCAGAGCATCCTGCCAGGACATGGCCCACTCAACTCAGGACTGTGGAAGGGAAGGGACAGCTGCTCTAGCGCCCCCCTGTCTTCTAGCCTGAGCCACTGCAGGCATGTGCCTGCATTTCTGGGATGTCTGTGTAGTTACAAACTGATTCAGCCTAGCCAGGTTAGACTAACCTGCAAAGATTGAATCAATTCAGGCTCAGGCTTTTTGAATGTCTATCCCTAGCCCCAGTCAGAATTCCTCTTAATCTCTAGCCTAAATTTCCTCTGCTGCAGCTTGAGTCTATTGCTCTTTTTCCTGTCCCCCAGTTCTAGCTCCTAGTTTTGCCATAAAGAATAGTCTATCTCCATCCCCTCTATAATTGCCCTTGAGTTATTTGAAGACTGTTATCAAATCCCCCTCCCCCCCAGTCTTCTCTTCTCCAGACTAAATAACTGTAGCTCTTTCAGCATGTGAGGATATGCTTCCCAGAACTTTTTTTTGTTGCTGTCCACTGGACCCTTTCCAATCTGTCTGCATAATTCTTGAAATGTGGTGCCCAAAACTGGACACAGTACTCCAGGTGAGGCGCCTCCAAAGCTGAACAGAGTGAAATAATCTCTTCTCTTGACTTGCAAGTGACACTCCTGATGATACAACCCAGTATGCTGCCTTTTTTGCAACAAGAGCACACTGGCTCTTATTCAGCTTGTGGTTTGCTATAACCTACAGGTCCTTCTCTGCTGTACTGCAGCCTAGCCATTCATTCCTCGGTCTGTGTTTGCACCTGCAAGTATTCCATCCCAAGTGCAGAACTTTGCCCTTGTCCTTGTTGAATTTCATCTGGTTAATTGCAGATCATTTTTTCAGAAGATATAAAGTGTTTGAATGTATTGGGGACAGGCTTATTTCTTCTATGAGTTCCTCCTGCTAAGCAACTCTATAGCACCTATGTGGGGAGCAGCTGCTGAGCCTTGTCTCCCTCATTTCCACACCAAGCTAGATGTGCCATAGATTGGCTAATTCATCGCACAGCTGACTTATCCAAGAGTAAGGATTTTAATAATCCATCCTGTGTAATAATAGTCTACTGTCTGCTCATTAAAATGGGTTTTGTTTTTAAAACATGCTTAGTTGGGTTTCCTGTTTCTTAGATCCTGACAGGTGTTATGGGTGAGAGGTATCACTCATGTTTTGTGGATACAATTGATGTGGACCTGAGTACTGGGTAGATGAAGTTGTCTGTGGGCTTCAAACTGTTCTCACTGTGGCCTTCACATTCTTTCTTTTCTATATCAATCTTGTATTTTTCTAAAGCAACACTTCATAAAGCAGATTTCAGATTAAACCACCAAACTAACTGTCCATTCTTCCAAAAATACTCCAAATAATGGTTCCCTCCTTCCAAAACTTCCTCCAGAATTTCTGAGCCTCTAAGCTTCACAGGTCATCTATCCACTTCAAAGTTTCCATCAAAAGCAGAAACATCTTTGACTGTGACCTCACTGCTGAAGTCCTACTGAAGTTTGTATTCTCCCAAGTACACATGATCTAGTAAACCTAGAAGCATATTGCAAACCTCATCAGAGTGTAATTTTCTAATAGAAAGTAACCATGTGCATCTAGCCAAACAATGTTTATGTGTCTACATTTTATAGGAAAACGTCATCTTCTGAAGTGTATTTCAGAACCGCATCTTGTGAAATTTAATATGCTGTACAGGGAAGTTATGGAATCTGCAGCACTGGCGATGTTCAAAAAGAGGTTGGATAAGCATTGGTCAGGGATAATCTAGGGATACCTGTGCCTATGCCCTACTATGGGTATATCCCATGTTTCTGGGCTTTTATGGTTGCCACTTGGGGCCAGAAAGGATTCTTTCCCCTCTCCTGTTTCTATTTGTGTTGGGTGGGGAGTGTGCAGAGGCTTTGCCTTCCTCAGAAATGTTGGATGCTGGCTACCATTGTTTTTTTGCTTTACCTATGCCAGTTTAGGATGTTATGACTTGTGATTGTGTGTCAGGGTTGACTTTGTAGTTTTGTATAGGATGGTTTGGATAAAGGATGGATGCTCCTTCCTCTGATAGGGAGTTGGACTGGATGATCTCTGGAGGTCCCTTCTAGCCCTACTGTTCTCTGATTCTGTAAATTGCTTTTACAGTGGCAAAAGGCAGTGTTGAAATTGCCAGATGAGTTTCTGTCCAGCAAAGACATTCTTAAAGAAACAAATAAACAAGTAAGGCCCATATGATTGTTTTTGTGTTGGCCATACAAGAAAGAGCCTGCTGCCACTTAGGTGATGTATTTCTCTTAGTAGGCAGCCACCATCTTGTTTACAGAGAAATCTCAACCATTTGTATGTATACAAACTGCTTATGGTTGGTTGATTGGTTTTTAGCAAAGATGATACACAGAAGAAATGAGACATCTATTGGGTTGAGGTAAGCAGTCTCTGCTACCACAGGCAGATTACTAACTTATGTTTAATTGTGCAGCGTTTGTGAGGTTCATAGTTTATTGTTTTTTTTGCCACACAATAGGCTGGGCAAGTTAAAAAGCTCTAAGTTTCAAAGGCTACAGTTTTTGGGTGCCTGCCAGCACTGATCTATTTAACAAACAAGCTGCAGGGTGCTTATTAGTAGGTTGTGGTTTGCAAACCATGAAGCCCATGGGGCCAGATGCACTGATCAAATAGTGAATTTATATATCAGTGAACCCATTAAATGAAAAAGAGAAGCACCACTGAGTATAAATATGTTTTTCATAGGCTTCAATTAGGCCACTGTAAATGACTCTTGTAACTCTTTCTGTTGACCTAGCAGTCTAAATATTAAACGTTAGTATAAGCAACATTTGTTCTAAATTGCTTCTCTTAGAATTTCCTGGTGAGTTATAATTATATAGTATTCAGTAGAAAAAGAATGTGTCAAATTGTTATCATTATTTTTACTTATTTCAATGTAACAAATAGTGTCTATATCCAACCCAAGATATTATTCATAAAAGCACAACATAAGTAACGATAAGGCTGGATGATTAGCTGGTCTGGGTTGGCCAAGATGATTTTATGGCTCTCCAAAATACCTGGATTTATGACAACATCCAATAGCTGAAGGTCTGGCCCAAGAACTCTAGAAATAAAATTCCTTCTCCTCAATTAATTCATCTCTTCATTTTAACTAGAGAGGCACAAACTATCATAAGTTGTATTCATATTCTTTGATCATTTATGTAGCCATTTTCCCTCCTATGAATTATTTGCAATGATAACTATTGTAAATATTTGCTCCTCATGATGTGTGATTGATCATCTAAATCACAGAATACTGTTTCCAATTCCAAATTGCATACCCACTTAACACTTAGAAATTTTAAGATGTCTGCATGAACATTGTCAATATTTCTTCTTTCCACTAACATTTTTGTGGACAAGTAATTGCTTTGCGAAAACTAAATGAAAGAGGTTGCAAATACCATTGAACTATTATTTTTATTTGTACAGATGCTTGTGAATGCTCCCTTTTTAAGTCTGCATCCAGTTCAATTTCAATTTGCCACATCAGGGAAAACTAGTAAAGGAAAAAGTCCTTTAAGTATTTTTTTTTTTCGTCCTTCACGGGCAAAGACAACTGCATGGGCGGGGGGCGGGCAGGGAAGACTGAAAAGAAGTGGCAAAGAAACAGGGAGGGAGAAAGGAGGAAAAAGGAGAAAAGAGAGAGAAGGGCAGGGGGTAGAAGCTAGGTCACATGGGTACATAGGTGACTTATATGCCTGATCTTTGCCTTGAACAATCTGCTGGTGTCACAGGCTGACGAGAATAGGTCTATGGACCATTGCATGCCAGCCTGTCAGCCTGTGTATAACGCACAGTCATCAGAGAAGAGGAAGTTGAGAGTATCTTGCTGGCAGGGAGATACCCATGTGGTTGTCATAGAGTTGGTGATTTCCCTTCTTCTTTTACAGGCGGACAATGGAGAATTCTTGAGGGACTACCTCCTGCGCCCACGTACTGCAGAAGATCTCAGTTAGTTTCTCTGTGAGGTTGTGACCACCTGGTTTGTAGACCTCTGCTGGAACTGTGTCAGCTCCAGGAGCTTTGCCACTAGACATTTGTTGTATAGCCTTTTGGACTTTTACAATTGTAGGTGGAGCTTCAAGTGAGGTGTTGACAGCAATTTGAGACAGCTTGTGTATGGTGTCCATGTTGACGGAGGAGGTCCGATTGAGGACAGCACTGAAGTGTTCAACACATCTCTGAAGGATTTGGGCTTTGTCTGTTAGCAGCATGGTCCTATCGGCAGACAGCAGAGGAAAGGATCTGAGGGCCTGTGGACCATAGACAGCCTTAAGGATGTTAAAGAACTTCTTTTCATTGTTTCAGTCAGCATAGTGCTGGATCTTGTCTGCTTTGTTCTTCAACCATGTGGCCTACATCCCTCACAACTTGCATTGAATGGTCTTCCTTATTGAGCTGTAGGCGTGATGTGCTGATGCAGACTTATCATAGAGTTAAGCTCTGTGGAAATGTTGTTTCTATTCCAGCAGCTGTTGTATCTCCTCATCATTTTCATCAAACCAGCTTTGGTGTCTGCGGATGCTTGGTCCCAGGTTCTGATTCAGATGGTTTGCAAAAGACAGCCTGGTGCTTTCGTTTATCAGTTCTGCAGTGTTGAGGTGCTTTGATCCACTTTGTCCTTGCAGATGCCGCCTGGTTTGAGTTGTGATCTTTAGTGAGGAGATGAGTCGATGATCAGTCCAGCATTCAGCGCCACACATTGCTTTGGTTACGTGGACATTGTTTCTGTCCCTCCTTCGGACAATGACATAGTTGATACAGTGCCAGTGCTTGGAGTGAGGGTGCATCCACAATGACTTCTTCCGGTTGGGGAGACAGAACACAGTGTTACTAACCAGGAGCTCATGTTCAGCACATATTCTGAGCAGCAAAAGACCATTGCTATTGCAGCTTCCGATCCCGTGCTTGCTGATGACGCCATCCCATGCTTGGCAATCAGAGCCAATCCTGGCGTTGAAGTCGCCAAGGAGAATGAGACATTCAGTCTCTGGTACAGCAGCGATCGTGGAGTGGAGGTCATCATAGAACTGGTTCTTGATTTCGTTAGAGTTGGTCATGGTAGGGGTGTACGCACTGATGATAGCGATGCACTTTTTGCCAAGCAGGGGGAGCCTGAGCACTATCATTTGGTCATTCTTTCCCTTAGGCAGGTAGGTCAGCTTCTTGACGAGGCTGTTTTGTATAGCAAAGCTGACACCTGCTTCCCATTTGGCTTCGCTGCCATGACCACTCCAGAAGAATGTGTAACCAGCTTTTCCTTCATCAGGTAGGTGAGTCTCGCTGAGGGCAGCAATCTAGAGGTTGTATCTGCTCAGGTCTCTCTTGATGAGGGCAGTTCTTTCAGGTCTGTTGGTGTTTCCGTTGATCAACATATTTACATTCCAGGCACCCAGCATGAGAAGGATTGATTACTTTCCTTTTTGACCACTGAAGTGGGACCACTGCCAGCTGTGGTATGCTGGCCAGGGTGAGGTGAAGCAGACAGTGTTTGGGGCACCTTTTCTAGATCCTTCCTCATTCTAGGAGGGGAGCAGTGCAGTCCTGAATAGGGCTGCTCAGTCACTCAGGGGGCTGCCGAGTTCTACTGTTGCTTGTGTCCAATAGAAAGTGACCCAAAGCCCTGAGCTGCCTGTGTGCTGGTCTCTGGCTACAACTTCCAGTGTGTCCATACCTGCTGCTTCATTGCTGGCCCATCACCACAGGGCTTGTGCTGAATGTGAGTTGCGTGGGATCTAGATTTAAGTGAGGAAGAGTTGCGCAGCGTTGGCTTCACTCTCATCTGAGCCAATTGGTAACCAGTGGCAGGACAGTGTCAGGATAGCTGGAGATTGGCCCAGATGTAGCAGATAATCAGGTCGTCTTTTTTGCCTTGTTCTGCTCTGTGCAATCCACAGTGCATTGCTGTACCACCATCATGGCCATTGGACTATACAAGGGTCTTGTCTGCCCAGTCAGCCAGAGTCAGACCTTGCATGCAGGAACAGGGTCCCTATCTCCCCAGAGGTCTAAGGTTGACTGGGTATCCTCACTTGGTTTGGCCCACCCATCAAGGCGGTTTGTGGGGTGTGGCGGCTGTTGCATGCAGACAGCTACTTGGAGCCACAGGTGAGAGTTGAGTGCTGGTGAGGACCAACAGAGGAAGAGTCACTCAGGTGAGCGTGATGTACTCTTTCTCTGGAGGCACTACCTCTCCCAGACATCCCAAAGTATACTTTATAGGTTAATTTAGGCTTTACTGGATCAGTGAGGAAAAATGAGGCTTTTGGGGTTCCTTCACTGAAAATGAAGGATCCAGTGATTAGAGAAAAAGCAAAGAACTCTTCTCCACCAACTCATTATCAGTTTCCCCCTCCTTGATTTTCCTGGGATTGAGCAGCCCTCAGTTTCTCAAACAAAACCTCCATCTTACCTGCTCCCCTTCATGCTGGTCCACCAGCCCACACCTTCCCTCCCTCCTGGCGGGCTGTGAGGCCAAGCAGCAGTGGCTGTAAGGGCCATTTTTTGCAGTGATTGTGGAAACCACTGTTTTTTTGCTGTTTCCACAAAAATTGCAAAAAGTACAATTTAAATAGGTCCCTATTTATGGTTGATGTATCTCACAACAGTTGGAAAAAGGGTTGGCGGAAACAGTGTCCTAATGCAGGAGCAATGTGTAAGAGTTACACAAGGGTGCGTGTGCACCCCAACTGCAAAAAGGCACCACTGGCATTGTTGGTGACGCTTGTGGGCAGTGGCACTTACCACCCCACCACCAACACTGCTGGAGGCGTTTGCAGGCAGTCTGCGATCCTTACTGGCCGCTGCTGATGCTGTCAGTGGCATCTGAGAGTAGTCGCCAACCCCTGGTTGGCGCTCGCCAGCCCCCCCACCTTGCTGCCAACAGCACTGATGGTGTCTGTGGGATCTCCCCCACTTACCGCCACCATGCTTCCACCACCGCCGTGCCCCCCCAGCTGCCAGGTGCATGCGTCGTTCATGGCTTAATGCGTAGTTTCCTTGTCAACAAGAGGTGAGATCCTGAACACATTTGGAAATTAATCCACTCCAAATAATATTACTCTAAATTATATTTATATGAAGAACTCTTTCCAAAGACAGAAAAGCATAAATGGGGCTTTGTATTAACAGGAATCAACCTATGACCATTATTTTACACTTTATGAGACTGATTCTCTCCTCTTTTAAACTCTTTCTGAACCTTGGTGGAAGTAGTCTTGCTTTAGGCTCCAAAGTCAGCAAGATACTTAAGCATATTGTTAACTTCGGGCATGTAAACAGTCTCTCACTGAGGCACCATTTCATCCACACGTGGGGTGACTTAATCCCTGGCTAAATGTAGGTCCTACACGTGTGTAAATGAGCCCCAGTATCAGATCAAAGGTCACCAGTTCATGAGAAAAAGTAGGAGTGACAGATTTAGAAAGTAGTCTTTAACTACATGTTCCTCACTCCTTTGGTTAAGAACGTAATTTAGGTAAGACCATCTAAGGGTAACATTGTCTCCTTTTAGTTAGGAAACTGGAGTCTACTGCTGTGTGAGTAAATTAGGATTAGAGCCAGATTAATAACATGATGCATTTCTAAGAATTCTCAAATGTTGGTTGACAAGTTTACATCTGGGAGGTTTATTAGTCTCATTTTTTCCTGCAAAGAACTCATCTAAGACCAAAGCAGGAACAAGGACTAACTGCAGTGATCTAATATACACTGAAATACAGGTTAATCCAAAAGCCCACCACTGTCAGTTGTACCATTGAATTTCAAGTGGTTTACATTCCAGGAAACTGTTCCAGAAAAATCACAAAGTATCTATTATTTTTATTTAAAGGTGTCCCCAGATTTTCAAGAATTGTGGTCAATTTTGGTAATAGATCCAGTTTTGCATTATCTAATGGCAGAGTCAAATTTGATGAATGTGATATTCAGGAGAGGACAAGACCTGGAGTCCTTACTCTGGCAAAGCTCCCACTGATTTCAATAGGAGCCTCTCTAGACAAAATACTACGATTTGTGGTTCCTGCTCTCATTTACTAAAGGCCAAGTCCTATACAACTTGCCAAGACTTTCATGTATCCCTTCACCTGCTTGAAGAAAGCTCATATCCAAATTGAAAGGATGTCTCTTTCAGGGGACGTCTAAAAAGTCAATTCCATAGGGTGGACATGGGATAGGAAACCTCCACTACATTCTCTTCTCTTCCCTTCTTGTCTCTGATAGAAACCAGTGTAGTGACCTCACACCAAGCAATCTCTAATACAAAGGGAGGTTCTGTCTCTGGGTACACTGGGAGTCACAGGAGACACTGGCAACATGGTACTGCTGAACCTCTGCTGTCTGGAAACTAGTAGGAATTAAACATCAGTGAAGAGGCAAGAGAACACACTGGATGTGGCCTTATGTATATCACAGAAAAGCTAAGAATGTTTAAGTTTAATGCTGAATTACCCTATAGGCATGAATTGAAACTGCTAACATAAGTAAATCCCTAGTTGCCTTTTCTTCACAGCTATCTTACCCTGACTAGCTAACTTGGATTATTTAACCTGTGTTAAAAATAAACTTTTTTGCACCATAGACATGCTTTTAGAACCTACTCTTCAGAAAGGCTAAGTGCCTGCAGCTCCCAATGACTTCAGTGAGCTGTGATTGCTCAGCATCTCTGAAACTGAGACCCTTTAGTGATGCAGGTTGTAGCCATGTTGGTCTAAGGACATAGGCAGACAAGATTCTTAAGGTAAATCTGATATCTTTTATTAGACCAACTCAAATAGTTGGAAAAATTCTTCTTAGCAAGCTTTCGGGCACAAATCCCCTTCATAAGGCTGCGGAAGCGTCTGGTCTATACTCTTCCTGGATGGAGTGGTAAAGCAGCCAGAGGCCAGTATGTATGCAAGAAAGCCAGTCAGGAATTTACAAAATACCTTTCACAGACAAGCTTATGAGCTTTACTTCATCAATCTACTGGATACAAAAAATCATGGACTGGATATAGACATTGGATTTATGACTCATTATAACCTGCCTAACATTTGACTCCCCAGGTAAACCCTCCATGTTTCAGGGGTGTAGGTTATAGCTGTGGTGATCTAAGGGCATAGGCAGACAAGGTTCTTTGGGTAAACCCAATATCTTTTATTAGAGCAACTCAAATAGTTGGAAAAATTTGAAGGACATTTGTGCCCGAAAGCTTGCTACGAAGAATTTTTCCAACTATTTGAGTTGGTCTAATAAAAGATATTGGATTTGCCCAAAGAACCCTGTCTGCCTCAGGTAAACCCTCCACTTTTTACCAGCTATTCTCATTCCCTTCCCCCCACTCCTGTCTCTCATCCTTGACTACAGCTACATTCATTCCCTCCCCCCCACCACTACACACACACACCTCTCTCTCACCTACTGACCACCTCAATTTACATTTTAACTGACTGGCTTTCTTGCATACATACTGGCCTCTGGCTGCTTTACCACTCCATCCAAGAAGAGTACAGACCAGATGCTTCCTCAACCTGATGAAGAGTGGTTGTGCCCGAAAGCTTGCTAAGAAGAATTTTTCCAACTATTTGAGCTGGTCTAATAACAGATATTGGATTTACCCTAAGAACCTTGTCTGACCCTTTAGTGATGCATAGAAAACGGAGCTTTTCCTCCAACAGGGAATATCAACACTCCCAGGGGTTCCATATGCTATGTGTTTGTTGGGAATAAGAGGATACAAACTCTTTTCTTCTACTAAAACCAATGGATTATAGATAACTCCATGAAACAGGATCAATGTTTTCATGAAAACAAATCTTTTTTGAATTCAGTCCATCTTGCTTTGCCTGAAATGCTTTGTTTGGCTGGAGTTCAGGAGGGGTATTAGGAGCTGCTGCTAGCTGAAAACAGAGCAAACTCTCACAACCAAAATTAAGAACAGTGCTGTCTTCTGTAAGGTTTTAAAAACCCAATTAAAGCAAATACTTTGAAATGATTAAAAGGCACACACCATTTTTAAGATAAAAGTTTATTATAGTAAAAAAAGGAAGCTCTATAATTTAAAATGGAAAGTTTATGAAACTGCAGGATAAACCTCAGCTAGAAAAAATAACAGGTTTCAGATGTTCAAAATATCATACGTTAACCCCAAATGATCATTCTATAACACCAGTTTCCTTAGTCCATGGTCTTGGAAATTAGAACACCCACTCTGCTTAAAGGCACAACACTCACTACAGACATCAGTTAATCACTCAATTCCTGTCCTGAATCAAGGCTCCAAATGTCATGATTCAGTAATGTAATTATTGTATGTCTAATAAAGTCAGCAACAGCTAGAACAATACACAATGAGACTGAACAGCTATGAAACAGATAACAGGTCTTGCACAGTTGTTACTCTTCCAACTAACATGTATAGAGAGGATACTCAAATGTTATTTACTTAGAGTAGCTGTTGTTTAATCTACAGAGCTAGATTTATTTGGAGAGTTACTATAATTAAACACCAACTGACTATTAGAAACATATTGAGACTCAACTACTATGTAATAAACTTTCCAAGCAATGATTAAGTGTGTTGGGGAGACATCTGTAAATCTTTTAAAGGTACAAATACTAAGGAGACAGAGACATTAGTATCTTTAATGGGGTATGATGAGGAGTAAAAGAATGAAATTAAGAAACATTTTTCCCAGGTGAAGGAGGGGAAGCTTTGTGGCAGTAAGCTGTATTGGGCTGTGGAACAGACCCCCCTGCCTCTTTTCTTGTGCCATAGCTGAAATCACTAGGAGCACCTGAGCTGGTGCCTCCTTGCTATACTGTGGAAGGAGTTGCTGGTAGAGAACACTGTCAGGGCTGCTTCCATTTTGGAATGTGTTACCCCAGTTTGGTCTACCAGAACTGAAATTGGATCAATTTCTAGGGTATGTTGCATAGTCCAGCTATAGTCCAGACATAGTGGAAATATCCCTCACTGTCACAGGGATCTCAGATTGCTGATCTCAGATCACTGGCTGATCTCAGATGCCTATACCACTTCAGACTTCTGTGTTCCTTGACTTGTATTGGTCCTACACTATAGTTGTGGATGCTAAATGTAGAGATTTTAGTCAACTCTCAGGTTTGTGTTTGGATGGCACTTGGTTATTGTGACGGGATTGGTGCCCAAAGGCTGCTATGATGCCCTCTAGTGGCTTCCCTGATCTTGTCAGGCAGGCCCTTGCTCCTGCCTCCCAGGGTCTTGCCCTACTTCCTCGCATGCTATGCCTTATTGTTGAAAATCGTGACAGGGGCTATCCTCAGCGGCTGATGAGCCCAAGTGCATTCTCTCTCTCTTTTGCAGTATTCATTTTCTCAGGCCCGACGTGCCTCTAGGGCTAAATTCATGGCCTTCTTCTACCCCTACAGCCATGCCCATGTCTTGCATCCATTGCTATTAGATTCTTTGTTAGGGCTTGGCTTTACTACCTTTAGCCTATGAGTTACTCTGGTTATTGACAGATGGCTTAAGTACACTTTCTCTGGCCTGGCCTTTCCAGTCTCCACAGCCTCTAATCAACACCTGACCACCTTGATCATCTGGTCCAGTCTCAGGCTCCTGCCCTCTCTGCCTCTAGATTCTGGGCCACTTGGCCCTAACTTGCTTCTAGTCCCAGCCTTCCTGGCACCCTGGACCCAGGGCAAAGCTTTACTTGGGTGCCATGCAGCATCCCTGCGGCTTCTTTTTCTTCCCTTTCAGCCATACCCAGTCCACCGGTTATACAACAAACATAAATAAACACATAATAGCACAACTAAAACATATGCATCCCATCCCACAAACTATAACCCCCAGGGTTAAACCTCTCTTGCCCTTATGGGTAGCCTCATTCCCTGGGCACTGCTTTTCCACAGTCGCCTTCCCTGTGGGAGTGCCTTTCCCTGCAGCCTGCAGGGGCCTGACTGCCTGCTCAGGAAGGTTGCCAATCCTCCCAGATTGGCCAGGAGTCTACCAGAATTGGCATCAATCTCCTGGTGACTATTGAAAGCAATCTGGGAGATGGATATTGTGAACGGGTTGAACAGTACAAGTAATGACATTATGTCATGTTGGAAAAAACAGTCTCCTGGAATAGCTTCAGTCAGAGTTGGCAACCCTACTGCTCAGGTTCAGGGATGGTGCTTATGTGCCCAGGAGCTCCACCTCCTCTTAATCACCTGGTTTTTCCTCCTGCTACCCACAGGGGTTTTACAACTCTTAATTAGGGGGTCAGCCTCATAAAGTGACAGGATCCTTGGCTCCCAGGAGCAGGTTCCTTCTGCCTGGATCGGCCGCTTCAACCTCCACTCCCGTCACAAGTGTGTTTCACAGTTCTCTCCCTTGTGTCTGAATAACAGGGTTCGGGTCCCCTGTTACAGTTGTACTTTGAGTTGCAGTGTCAAGTTTGGCCACCCTAGCAGTAACATTATATCAAATAAAGGGAGAGATTTTTACAAGGACAAGCAATATTGTACATTGAATGCTTCTGAAGACTTGGGATCAAATTTGAATGAAAAGATACTAGATGAAAATTCTAAAACATAAATGCACTCCTAGGAGAAATATAAATATCAAATAATATAGGACATGTAAAGCAAAGAGTTCTCAGGAGAAGGAGCTTCAGTACAAAAAGCCCTCAGATACAATATGCTTCTGCAACAACTTGTATGGATAACAGCAGCAGGACGCGTTCTCAACTAGCATAAATCAGGGCACCAGCTTTGAGGATCTAATTAGCATCTGCACTTATGCTGGCTAAGGTGGATACCGTAAAAATGATTCTACATTGGAAGATAAACCAGGGTCAAGAAGAAACTGACCCCATATTCTGTGCCCTATTGTTGTCCCTGGGCTTCTTTTATTTTCCCAGAAGTATTGATACGAGCTGCTGTTGGAGATGGGATGCTGGAGCAGATGAATCACTGGTCTACTCCAACATGACAGTTGTTATGTTTTTTTGCCCTCTTATACAGTTAAAGAATTTGTTTTTTCTGACTAAGATTCTTCCTTTGCTTATACACAGATAGTCAGGATAGTCTCAACTTCATCTCATCGCAGTAGTGAAAAAGACTTTTATTCAAGAAAGCCTTTATGAACATACTTAACTATAAGCATGTGCTTAAATCCCACTGATTTCAAGGGTCTTAAGCAGATGCTTAAAATCCTAAATTGGGGTCAAAGTTTTTCTTAGCTTGCCACTCAGCCATCAGTCAAGTGTTCAGCGTGGGAAAATGAAGTTGCCTATTTGTGGTGAGATTAGTTCATTTTGTTTAGGGTCTGGGGGAGAAAGGATTAAATCCTGTTCCTCTTAAACCACATGGCCGTCCCAAAACTGAAGGTCTGGCATGAAAAAATTATACACGATCATCAACGTGCTTGAAATCAGTCAGCTAGAACAGGTGAATCAACTGAGTTTGAACAGAAGGCTATGAGAAGACTTCTTTCTGCAAGAAAAAACAGGAAATGCTTATGAGCTAGTCCATGAAAGAGGTGAAATAGTTAATCCCTCTTGTGCTCTCTGGGCACTATGACTGAGGAAGATGCCTCTCAGTGTGTGCATTGAAGCCTGTCATAAGTTTAGGTCTAAAATTTTTGGAGTTCCTTTAGAAGTTGGCCTTCTAGTAGTGGCCAACTGGCCCGCTACTGTGACTCACTCTTGCAAAACCTGGCAGAACCAGTCAATATAATTTAGCCCTTGCCCTAGCTTTTATATGTGCATACATACAGGTGCTAAATTCCACGTAAGGATTTGCCTGAGGAAGAAGGGGGTTCCTTATAGTCCTGTTGCCCTTACAGTCCTCCGGGATGGAAAAATGGCTGCCCCTGTCTGTCCCCCTGAGCTTACTTAGGTGGATAAAGTTTATACAAAGCTAGTTGATCAAGGTAAAGGGGACACCTGAGAGGTCCTTTTGTTTGGGGTTAATCCATTTGTTTTAAATAAAGTCCTAGATATAATTAGATGAAAATACATGCCTAGGCAAAATATCTTTGTAGAAAAGATCAATCAGTCACCGGAGAGAGGACAATGTGTGCTCTAAAGCTTGTCAAGCCTCTCTCCCAACAAAGCAGTTGATCACATAAAAGATAATACAAAAACTGCTCAACTCGTATACTTCCTGGACTGTCACAGCTATAATAGCAGTACTGTATCCCCACTCTCACTCTAACCCAGCCCTGCATGCAACCAGTCTTACATGCTAGATCTGGCTGCATCCTGACCCAACTGTGCATGTCAGATCTCGCTGGCGCAATCTAGTGAGCAGGGCTATGTCATCTAGCCCACGGGCACTCCCCACAGGCACAGAAATTTGGCAGAAATTGCAAATTTCTAAGTGCATGATCTGCTGCCCCAACCTCTTAGCCCGAGAGGTCTGCTGCCTCCTGGGAGCCCGTTTCCAGGACGTAGCAGAGAGGATCCCAAAGCTCATATCCGGTCCACTGACCACTACCTTGTGCTCCTTACCCATGTGGGCACAAATTACACGGCTCAAAGCAATCCCAGCCAGGTCATGAGCGGCTACAGGGCTTTAGGAGCGGGGATTAGGGGGTCGGGGGCTCAGGTGGTGTTTTCCTCGATTCTCCCGGTTTTGGGTTATAGGCTGAGGAGGGAGAGTAGAATTGAGGTAGTCAACCAAAAACTGTGGTGCTGGTGTCATCATGAAGGCTTTGGCTTCCATGATCACAGTCCACTCTTTGGTGAGAGAGGCAGTGGTTTTCTGGGAAGAGATGACCTCCACCTCACTTCACTGGGGAGGAAGCTCTTAGCCAGAATGGCTGACCTACTCGAACGAGCTTTAAACTAAGCCCACCAGGGAATGGGGGGACTACCGCCACAGCACACCCACTGGGAAACTTTTGCAAAACCAGCAGGCTAAGGCACTCAAGGGAATCTGTCCCTACCCCAGCCTTGGAATGATGTCCTCCTGGGAGTTAAAGGGAAGATGAGAGCCTCCAGTGGGACACTTGCGTGTCTGTACACCAATGCCAGAAGTTTGGGGAACAAACAGGAGGAGCTGGTTCTTCTGCTAAACAAGAATGACTACGATCTCATAAGGATAATGGGGACCTGGTGGGACTCCACCTATGACTGGGCCACAGGTATAGTTGGCTATACCCTGTACAGGAGAGATTGTGCAGACAAAAGGGGCGGAGGTGTAGCTCTCTATGTCAAGGAAAGCTACATGTCCCTGTAAGCCAACATTGGCACCCAGGGTGGATGACTGGAGACCCTCTGGGTTAAAATCCATGGTGAACATGGCACAGGGGACACAATGGTAGGTGTCTACTACAGACCTCCTAATCAGGAACAAGAGCTTGACCAGGAATTGGCCAAGGAACTGGCTGAGGCTGCACACTCCTGGTGCATGGTTGTCATGGGAGACTTTAAGTACCCAGACACCTCGTGGGAAGGGCACTCAGCCAATTCCGAATGGTCACAAATCTTCCTCACATGTGTGGAGGTGCTGTATCTGACTCAAGAAGTCTATGAACTGACAAGAAGCAAAGCACTGCTCGACCTGATACTGGTAAAGGGGGATGATCTAGTCAGTGACCTAATGATGTAAAGGAAGCTGGGAGACAGTGACCACAAGCTGATCACTTTCACTATCCACTGCAAAACTGGCAAGTCAGTCAGCAATGTGGAAGTCTTCAACTTCAGGAAAGCTGACTGTGACAAGCTCAGGAGGCTTGTTGGCAAGGCCCTAAGGGACCATGACTCGACGGGGAGGGGAGTTCAGGATATGTGGTTGCTCCTCAAGGGAGCGATCCTGAAAGCACAAGCAATGTCAATCCCGTCTCGGAGGAAAGGTAGCTAAAGGGCACAGCAACCCCCTTGGCTCTGCAGGGAACTTGTGGATCTCCTGCATCTAAAAAGAAAGACATAAAGGATGGAAGACTCGAATCACCTCAAAGGAGGAGTATTCTGCACTGGTCTGGACCTCTAGGGAGTGAACCAGGAAAGCCAAGGCTGCAATTGAACTCCAATTAGCTACACGTATCAAGGACAATAAAAAGTCCTTTTTTAGATATGTGGGGAGCCGGAGGAAAAGCAAGGGTAACATTGGACCCCTGCTAAACCAAATGGGCAACTGACAACTGACACCCAGGAAAAATACAACCTGCTTAATGGGTATTTTGTATCAGTCTTTTACCAGCCCCAAGGGACAGTCCTGCTCAACACAGTATGGGACGGCCAGGGTGAGGGAGACTTGTTACCCTACATCACTGTAGACCATGTAAAGGAACACTTTGAGAGGCTGGACACCTTCAGGTCAGCTGGCCCAGACAATTTACACCCCACGGTACTTAAGGAGCTGGCAGACATCATAGCTCAGCCACTGGCATGGATCTTCGAGAACTCGTGGCGCTCAGGTGTCGTGCCCAAAGATTGGAAGAAGGCCAATGTGGTGCCTGTCTTCAAGAAAGGGAGGAAAGTAGATCTGGGGAACTACAGGCCTATCAGCCTGACCTCTATCCTGGGGAAGGTCTTGGAAAAAAATATCAGAGACCATTCTAGACAAACTGGCTGATGGCAACATTCTGAGGAACAGCCAGCACGGGTTTGTTGCAGGTAGATCTTGCCTGACCAATCTCATCTTCTTCTATGACCAGGTGACATATCACCTGGACAAGGGAGAAGAGATTGACATCATATTTCTTGACTTTAAAAAAGCCTCTCATCTAGTTTCCCATGATCTCCTCATGGAAAAATTGGCCAACTGCAGCCTCGGCCACATCACAGTCTGATGGCTGGGGAATTGGTCTGAGGTCAGACCCAGAGAGTGGTAATCAATGGAAGTAAGTCATCGTGGTGCACCGTGCCCATTGGGGTCCCTCAAGGCTCTGTCCTTGGGCCCATACTCTTTAACATCTTTATTAATGATAAAGATGATAGCATTCATCACCAAAAACCTGATGGCATTCAACGCCAAAAAATGCAAGGTCTCTACCTTGGGGGAAAAAAACCCGCAGCACGCTTATAGGCTCGGCAGCACTACGCTTGCTAGCACCACGGCCGAAAGGGACTTTGGGGTCATGATTGACCACAAGATGAATATGAGCCACCAATGCAATGTTGCAGCTGGTAAAGAGAGCAAACCTCTGGCTTGCATCCATAGATGCTTCTCAAGCAAATCCCAGGGTGTCATCCTCCCACTGTACTCAACCTTGGTGAGGCCACAGCTAGAGTACTGCATCCAATTCTGGGCTCCACAATTTAAAAAGGATGTGGAAAAACTTGAGAGAGTCCAGAGGAGAGCCACGCGTATAATCAGATGGCAGGAGAACAGGCCCTATGATGAGAGGATGAGAGCCATGGGACTCTTCAGCTTGGAAAAGTGCAGGCTCAGGGGGCACCTGGTGGCTGCCTATAAGTTTATCAGGGGTGTACATCAGGATCTGGGGGAACACCTGTTCACCAGAGCTCCCCAAGGGTTGACAAGGTCAAACGGTCACAAACTCCTCTGAGACCATTTCAGGCTGAACATAAGCAAAAACTTCTTTACTGTCTAAGCCCCCAAGGCCTGGAATAGATTCCATCCAGAGGTGGTGCAAACACCTACTCTGAACTCCTTCAAGAAACATTTGGACATCTATCTTGCTGGGATCCTTTGACCCTAGCTGACTTCCTGCTCCTGGGGCAGGGGGCTGGACTCGATGATCTTCCAAGGTCTCTTCCAGCCCTAATGTCTATGAAATCTATGAAGCAAGGAAGTGGTGATTAACACTGCCATCCCTTCCCTGCCACCAAATTTCTGTACCTGTGGGCCTGAGCTTGCCCAAAAGCTGGAGGTTGAACACCACTGGGGTAGCCCATTCTATCTTTAGTTATGTATTTCCTCAGTCAGCTTTAAGGACTTAGGGTAAGGTTTTGTGTGTGCATGCGTGTGTGTGTGTGTGTGTGTGTGTGTGTGTGTGTGTGTGTGCATGTGTACACACACATGAACTTGAATACCAAACACCTTAAAAGGTAACCTCTCCACCAAATTAGTCTAAATGGTAGATATCACTAGATAGGCCTGTGGCTGAACTGCTTTGGTCTTTTTGTGTGAAGGAGTCTGTAATAAGAATCCAATGAACCTCAGCAGTGTGCAAGAACACTTTAATTCATAACCACAATGGGCAGAGTAGCAATGTTTCTTGTTTATTCCATCTCTGTAACCTGATAGTATTAAAATTCAAACTTTATAAACAAGAAGATAGTGAACTCTTTAGTCAGTTCAGCTCTGCTGTGATAAAACCCGAATGAATTTCTTGCTGCAGACAATACGTCGAGACCACTTAATTTGTTTGTCAGATACAAAATGTGGGGGTTCCAACAATGGTTGTTTTCTCTCATTGTGGGATACACCACCCTACTGTATAGTATGTTAACATTTGATTCCAGCCCTTTGAATGTGGCTTTGTTTAATTTACAATTAGAACTGGGATTTGTCTCTTGTGGCCGAACCACAGATTGGTCGGGCCCTCTGATATTGTGGGATGTTAATAAAGGTATGATGCAGGGAGCCTGATCCTGCCTCCCTTAATCAGGCAAATTTCCACTGACTTAATGGGCTACCTCTGCAGTTGGTGTAAACTGGCTTAACTCCAGTGAAATCAGTGGAGCTTCACACTGGAACTGGCCCACTAAGTTTTTGTAGAATGTGCAATCAGTATATTTTGATGATGATTTTCTTAGGGTTTTCAAGAGAAGAATAGCAGTAACTTATTATTCACAGAAACACTGTATGACCTGGTAGAAGACCAAGTGTTGCCTGACTTTTCAGTATGCACAGGATTCTGCACATAATAAGTAAGACTAAAAAGTCACATGCTAATATCACTGGTTTTTGGTGCATTCCATATGTTGTCTATGTAACTAGTTCTCAACATTTTAGACTTAAGCCACCCCTCATAAAATACCAGTTCTTAGCTTTCACTCATTTTTTGACTATGGAAAAATAACAGAGCAATTTTTCTGTGGCAAAAAATTCAGAAAGATCGTAACAGGTCAGAATGTTTTTTGATGCTTATGGATTCCTATTTGATATCTCTGGGTTTATCTTATGAATCATGTGTGGATGTCTGCACACACAAAGTGCTAAGATTGTGTGGTACCCAACAGTACCCTAGTTGTCTGTGTAAGGCTTGATTTTAACAAAATCTTAGCAACAGGAACTATTCTGAGTATGATGGGTCCTTTACAGTAGCAAACATTTGTAGGATTGGACCTTTAAAATGTATCCTCCTTGAAGGCTGAATCTTGTCTGATAACCTTGCAGTGTACTAATCATTTAATTTTTTTTAATATAAATAATAACTTGGAATAAATATTTGTACCTAGGCAGTTCAAGACTACACAACTGCAGTATCCATGGCTTGGTAGGGTACAATAAACTAGCTCACTTGGAGGATGTCTGGAAATTGCAGAACTTCCCCTTAATTCATAGTTCTGACCCCAGTTGGAAATTTTTATGAAAGGATCTGTTATTACTTCCCTGGTGCCCAATCAGAAGAACTCCTTTAGTGCCAGTGCCCACTTTAAGAATTTTCTGTTTCCTTGACGGCTCTTTCACTGTCTATTTTAGTGTGAAATCCTTCAGTGTCAGAATCCTTTTTCTTATCTTCTATCACAGATGCTTTACTTTTTCTGCTAACATATGAAGGGAAGTATAGCTCATGGATCTCATAGGCTGTTAAACCTCTCTAGTCCCTTCTAGTCTTTTTTCTTTTTTTGAGTTCTGACTGTCCCTTAGACCCATGCAGTCCATGCCAAATACTCTCAAGGCCCAAACTTGCACTGGGGCAGGAGTCTGCTTGCACAGATCTCATTTCAGGATCAGGCCTTGGTCATCTGAAATTTAAGCTTTTAAGCAAATAGAGCCAGAGAGTGCACATTAGCCCCGCACAAAATGGCTAGTATTCATTTCGGATTCGGATTCTGCCAATTTGGGGGACGGTGATTTGATTTGGTGATTCAAATCACCGTCCTGAATCAATTTGACCTAATTTAATTCAGAGATTTGGCCGCTGCTGAATCGGACGAATCTCCAAATCAAACAGGCCCCATTCACCTCCAGCTCTCCCAACCTTGTCAATGGCTGCCCTGCCCAGTCCCAGCATCCCGGCTCTTTAAAAAAAACCCCAAAACCCCCCAACCCAGCACTCACCAGCTCCTGCCAGGTGGGGGATGGGGCGATCCCTGTTGCCCTCACTGCCCCATGCTGCATGGGGGGATGTGCTACAAAACCCCATCCTCCACCCGTTCTCCCAGCCCCAGTGTCCCAGCTCAAAAAAAAAAAAGAAAAAAAAGCTCCGCACTTACCAACTGCTGCTGGCCCAGGGGAGCGGGGTAATTCCTGCTCTGCCCTGTGCTGCATGGGGGGCTCTGTCACAAGTCCCCAGAAGCCCCAATGGCCACTGCACCAGCCAGTGAATGTGGGGCTTTTTCTTTTAAAAAAAAAAGAATGGGGTGCTGGGGCTGGGAGGGGAGCTGGTGAATGCAGGGGGGTTGTTTTTTTTTAAAGCACCAGGACACTGGGGCTGGGTGGGGCAGCCATTGGTGGGGCTGGGAGAGCAGGTAGGGGTCAGGGGCACTCAGAGAGAGTGGGGGAGCAGGCAGGGGATGGGGTCTGGTGGTCCCCCCCTACCTCCTACTTACCGGCACGGAGTCCGGGTCCAGTTCCCTGCACCAGCAAGTGGAGACTGCCTGAATCTCTGAAGCTATCCAAATCTTTTCTGAATTGATTCAGAGAGCTTCACATCGATTCAGACCTTTTTATTGGTTTCCTGATTCGATTCAGATTTGGAGATTCGGCTGTCAAATCAGGCCGAATCTCCTCTGAATCGAATCAGCACCCAAAGCTTTGCACAGCCCTATTGCACACCTAACCCATTACATGGCATGTGACTGAAAACTCTTACTTAAGGCTTGTTTCTTACCATCTCTGTACTGTGCCCACTTAAACCCATTCCATATGTACCCCATCCCAGGAAAGAAACAATGTTGCCACCTTAGAATGATCCAGTAAATGTGCTCAAGACAGAGATTAAGGGTACCTGTGGTTACATGCTTAAGAGCTGCTCTAAGGTGGATAAGTTGCCTTATATTCAGGAGCTAGCTTACACACTTTATGATGGTGGTCATGTGTGATACTGAGGCTAAAAACAGATGTTGCACTTGTCCCAGGACCAGTTGTATCCATGTTTGTCCTGGAATAAAAAAAATTACAAGATTGGTGTGTATACACATTGCCTCTCTAATCCCTAATCAGGATTTAGTGAGTGGCTGAATGCATTGCTGCTTTTCTGACAGTAATGCAGATTTTCTAATTTAGTAATGCAGTTCTGGGACAACCATTCAAACGCACTCTGTGCTGTCCTAAGAAAAACTGTTATGGTTCAGTCTCTGGTATAGACGCCTATAGAAAAGTCAAAACTGACTAAGGTAATCACCTGTACTTAAGAAAATATATGTGAAAGGATAAATGAAACTTTGGGTAGATTTCACCATTCAGTGCATGGAATGTGGGAGAGTACCATCTTTGAACATGGTGACAATTGCTCTTTGGTGACTGGTATCTCCTCTTCTACATATGGTACAAAAGGTAATCTTGGTGTATAACCCAATGTTTTCAAGGTCAAATAATCCAATAAAGATGTTTCCAATGTCATAGTCAGAAAAGAAAGTAGGTTCCCAAGCTCAACATCTAAGTAATTGAAAAAAATTGGTACCATATATTGTCCTACCAAAGTCATAAATGAACTTGTCATATGTGTGTTTGCTACTGTCTTATTTTAATAAATAAATAAAAGTTATTGAACTCCTTAATTTATTGTGTACTTATTTATTGTATATTATTTTAATGACCAGTTACTGTTATTGTATTAAGGCACAGAAGGGAATTGGTGAGTATTTATTCACCAAGGCGCCCCCGGGGGTTACAAGAAATAATGGCCACAAGCTAGCAGAGAGCAGATTTAGACTGGACATTAGGAAGAACTTCTTCACAGTTAGAGTGGCCAAGGTCTGGAACGGGCTCCCAAGGGAGGTGGTGCTCTCCCCTACCCTGGGGGTCTTCAAGAGGAGGTTAGATAACCATCTAGCTGGGGTCATCTAGACCCAGCACTCTTTCCTGCCTATGCAGGGGGTCGGACTTGATGATCTATTGAGGTCCCTTCAGACCCTAACATCTATGAATCTATAACTGTAGTTTAATGGGTTTAATGTTTTTTGTTGAGTCATTATGTTTGCAGCCAAACTCACAAGTGCAGTGAGACAAAAAAGTAACTGTTTTTGTCTTCTGTTTTTTTCAGACTGAAGTCTGATTGAAATACTGTGAGACTATGGCAGATCACATGGGGAAAATTACTGCAATTCCTGGGAAGTCATTATCTGTCAGGCTGAAAATGATCAAAAAACTACTACAACTTCAAATGGAAGAAAATGAGTCATGGAAGCAGCAGAGATTAGTAACCATATTGTCACAAAAAGACTGAGACAAGTGTCAACTGATACTGAATTTGTGTACCATGTAAATAACCCGTGTTTATAAGCAATATGTATTGGAAAAAAAAGTCTGGAGAAGGCTACCTTGTGCTTGGAAAATAAAGTGGCCATCAACCTACCAGTAGCTGTTCTTCTGAAGAGGAGACACAATGAAGAACCTACTCTTACATGCAACCGAGAGCACATCCATCCTCATCTAAATCATCGGCAAGTCTTCCTTGTGTTATATGCAGGCAGCAAAGCCATAACAAAATAAGAGATAAATTCCATATCTGTGAAACACAAAGGACTTGCAAATTTTTGGCAGCTGCTCTTCATCTCTGGGATGATGTCTTCTCTCAAGTTGCAGACCTGGAATTAGAATCCCAACTGTTTGGATCACATGTACTTTTTATCACTAAGTATGCCTAGAAATGTGCCTGAAGAAATCTTTGGCTATCTCTTGATACAAGGATGATGTCTGCCAGGGGGGATTATTGGTGAGTTTGAAGATGGTTGAAGAGTCTAATCTGTGCTCTGCAAGTTTTTTCACAGACATAACAGGTGATAACTTGGGGGGAGGGTGGGGGCAGGTGTTGGCCAGGATGTTGTGCACTTTCCTTCCTCCTCTGCCATTTCTTGGCTCTTGAGCAAGATGGTTCTCTTTAAAGTGAGCTGTAGCTTGGTGTATGGTGCAGCACCATTGAGACCTGTTATCAGCCAGCACTTCCCAGTGTGTAAGGTTGATGCCACCCTTCTTAAAATATGCTTTCAGGGTGTTCTTGTTATTCAGTTATTCTTACCATGAATCAGTTGAGAGAAGAGAGGTGGCTGCCAAGGTCTGGGAAATGCTTGACATTTTCCAGGGGTTGTCCACCAACAGTAATTTGTGGGAGGCAGGGGGACAGCTTGTGCTGGGGCAGGCTGATAGAGTACCTTGGTTTTCCCAATATTAAGGGGGAGTCCCAGGCTATGATAGGTACCTGAAAAAAGGTCAAGGGTGGACTGCTGATCAGTCTCAGTGTGCACAAGGATAGCATACTGAAGGTTGATGATACCCGTCTTGGTAACTTCTGCTTGGCTGTAAAGGCACTGTGGGTTGAAAAACTGACTGTCTATTCGATACTCAGCCCCAATTCCAGGAGGAAGGCAGTCACAGATGAGAATCTGGAAGGACATCTTTGGACATCTGGAAGGATATCCTTCTGGAAGGACATCTTTGGCAAGTGGGAGGAGGCAATTCAGAAGGACATGAGCAAATCTTCCAGGCAATGGAGTGGAGGGCAATGCCTCAGTAGTTCCCACACACTGACTTGTCCCCTTTCTTGAATGTGGTCACAATGCTGGCATTCTTTAAGTCGGGTGGGACTTTATCCTTAACCCATATTTTGATGAGAAATTGGTGACATTTTTGCGCTAGTACTCAAAATACGACAAAACTCTTATGCAGTCTGTTACCCAGGAAACACCCTCTCTTAAGGATACAGCTTTCGAGAAAGAAAATGAAATCGTGGGGGCCATGTTGAAAGATGGTTATGATTTCACACTTTCTGAAGTAAGAGATCTCAAATAATTTGGTGGATGGTGACATAATAAGGAATAATTAAGTGAAGATGCATTTACAAAAGTGCCTTGGAGATGGGATATGTTTCAGTTATTCAGACTGCAAAAATGAGGCTATAATGGTGCTTTCAACCCGATGAAATTAAGCACATCAGAAAAGTGGATACCATTAAACAGCAGCAAGGACATATGGGAATCCTTTAAGAAAGTATATTTTGGACTAGAAGATAAGTTCTATGATTCTGAAGAACTGAATTCAGCGTGATCAAGAACTCAATTGCTACATGAACTTGTCACATTTTTCTCAGCGCTACTCAATGTAAGTAAGGGAGTGTTAATACAACCAACCCCCGCTTAGCGCTCTTTATTGGTTCCAGAAAGACCAAGCACTAAGCAAAACTGTGCAAAGTGAAATCCATTTGCCCATAGGAATTAATGTAAATATAGGTCATTGGTTACCACCACTTCTCGCCACCACTTCTTGCCACTGTTGCCGCTCCCCATTAGCCCGCTGGCTGCTCCAGTCCCACGTGCCAGTCCGGGCCTGCACTCCTGCTGCCCAACCCTGAGCCCCGCTGGCCCAGGCCCCGGGCACCAATGCAAGCCCTACACTGATACCCATCCCCCTCCCTACTTCTCACTGCTGCCACCTTCCCCTACCCACCCGCCCCCCCGCCTGCCAGCCCCACGTGCTAACCTGGACACTGGCACTCCTGCCCCGCTCTGGGCATGGGCCGCTGCTGGCCCTGGCCCCAGACCTCACATTCGTGCTGCCCCACCTTGGTGCAGGCCCCCACTGGTCCTGGCCTCGGTTCTGGGCACTGGCACAGGCCCCACACTCCTCGCCATCTCTGCTGCTTCAGCTGGTGAACTCAGGCGGTTTGAGCATCCCACGGAAGCAGGGTGGATATTTGCAGCTGGCTAGGAGCAGGGGGGTTTGCAGCATCCCTGCTATGTGCCTGGCCAGCTGTAAACCCCACCCCGCTCCGGGCTGGCTGCAAAACCGCCCCCCCTCCCATGGGACACTGCACTGCTCCACCAGTCTGTATTCACCAGCCATGCCTGGCCCACTTGCTGCCACTCACTGCACTTGCTGCCGCTGCCACCACTGCTTCTGCTCGCCTTCCCGCCAAAACTTGCTGATTCCACTGAGCACTATAGCGAAACTGGCTGAGTGCTCAGTGAAACCAGGTATTAATTTTAAATGAGCACTATGGCAGAATAGCACTAATCAAAACCGTGTTAAGCGGGGGGCTGCCTGTATCCAATATGATGTCCAAGGAATACCAGCATGATCAGTTAGAAGATGTCAGAGAATAGCATTGTTGAAAGTGATAATGAAGAGTGTAAGGAAGGAACATCTAAAAAACTTTCATATCAAAGCAAATCAACCCTAAATGCTAAAGTATGGTTTCAGATCCTATATTAGTGGTGTGCAAAATGGACTGTATTCGATTCAGATTCGGCCCAAATCAGGGACACTGATTCAATTTGTTGAGTGTGCAATGGCTTATAGTCCTTAAAAGCCTTCAAAGTGTTTGCTCTCAACTGAATCAGACATCTCTACCTGTCTTTTGTGATGAGAGAGTATTCCATCTAATCACAGATATAATAATATGTAACCCATCAGAGTTTACAGACATTGTTCCAATGATGGAAAGTTTTCATTGTGCTGAAGTTGTCATGCACATCACTGGGAAGTACCTGCATGGGAGTGGAGCAATTGGTGTTAAAGTTGTAGAATCAGTTATGAAAGGTAGTCACTATGTGAGGTCATTCAAGGGATTTCTCATCTTGTCAGAAGTCATACAAAAACTGAAATGGGATGCTTTCTGGAAAATCATTCCCACTGACAAGTATTCTGCAGTACTCAAAAATGCGCAAAAAACTGAAGACATCTCTCACAGATAAGGATGCAAATACATCTCAGGACACCTATGAAAACCTTTTACTGTTGATTAATGATTTCTGTGAAGATTACAAAGCTTTCAGTGCTTCCTGTCTGGCAAAATCTGCAATGTGCAAGTATTGGGACAGTTTCATTGAGCTACTGTATTTCACAATGTATAAGTCGAAGTTTGAAGCCCAATGTTTAACTCTTGAAATTCAACCTCGACTTAAACACTATATCAATATCCCCTGCAAGCAGTGCTGGGCTTGGCTGGCACATCCCAGGCAGCACCACACACAGGGAATGGGGCCGTGCCAGCTGAACGCGAAGCCTGGCCTCGCTCACAAGGGATGGGGATGGGCTTGGCACTCAGTGCTCAGCTGAGAACGCTCGTATGTGTTGGGGACAGGGACGGGGCCAGGCTTGTCACTCAGCTGGTATGGCCCCGTCCCCTGCAAGTGGTGCCAGACTCACAGGGGATGGAGCTGCACTAGCTGGGTGTTGAGCCTGGCCTTGTCTGCTACAAGCAGTGCTGCCAAGTGCCGAACCCAGCACCACTTGTAGGAGCTGGAGCTAGGCTTGGTGCTCAGCAGTGCCACTCGCAGCAGACAGGGCCAGGTTCAGCGCTTGGCTGGTGCAGTCCAGGCAGCACCGCTCATGGGATGGAGCTGCACCAGCTGAGTGCAGGGCCTGGCCCCAACTTACACTATGCCTATGAAAATCCTAGCTTTCTGCATTGGAAAACCGGGGATCAACCTATACACTGTGTCAACCTATACATCATGAAATACAGTAGTTCAGATGCTCAAAAATCTGGTAGCTGCTGATAGAGAAGGTGATTGGGAATCCCATCTTTAAGTTGTATAGGACCTCCTTCATACATTTAGAGAATTTGACGACATTAATTACTTACGCTATGCATCTTGTTACCTTGATAATATGAGAGATCTCCAGGTATGACATGCATATGTGTACCAAGAATTTTTAGATGACCATTTTGTTGTCATTCCGTGCAGTTTCTCCTGATACAAACCTGGAACAAACTATTCACAGATCTTTAAAAAGTCCTGGTGGAGGTATAATTGGACAGACTGGGCAACAAAAATATGTTAACGAATGGGAACTTGTTTATCGTGAAGTTCTCGCAATCAGCAATACATTCTGAGAATTAACAGGATCTGACAGAACTAGATATTGTGAGACATCCACTCACCATGAGTTGCCTAGGAGTTCAGCCTCAAATACTGCATCACGTATTTCCTGTGTGTTCCAGTTCATGGAGGGTAGAGGGAAGCCATATATCACATCCAGTCAGATGCAGCTTCACAATTTCATAAGCAATCAACGTGTCCCAAGAGAGGTAGCTGAAGGACTGCTTTCAGAAAATCAAGAAGTTTTCAGATACCATTAAGAAGGTAAAATGTCCAGGATTTGTTTCTGATGGAGATAAACAGGTAGAAAAACATAAAACAACTGCAGCATCAGAAAATAAATCCTACTCTGCAGCTGAGAAAATCCTACACATAGCAAAGGATTGAGGAGAGTCTGTTAAGAACATACTGAAGTACAATCTACTGCCATCTAACACGTTATTTGATGATTGTGGCCTTCTTACTAAACCAACCAAGTCAGTTCTTTTAGGGGAGTTTGAGAAGAAAATGCAGCCATCTGATTACAATTTCCATCAGAACAGCAACAAAAAAACTGTGGTAATTGTAGACTTTATGTCTCAAGTATACCAAGTCTGAAGCAAAAAAAGGAAAACTTTTTCAAGAACTTTTTGGTACCGTATGGAGGAAAGTTATCCAATTCCAACTGGTTCAGAGGGTAGATATTGTGTTTGACAGGTATGTGGAGAAGTCATTGAAAGAAGGTGAATGAGAGAGGAGAAAGAGTATGGGTCTTTGTACACGCCACAAAATTGGCCTTTAAAGCAGCTTAAATGTCCTTTTGAACTGCTTTAATGGAGTTGCTATTTACACGCTCAGCAGTATATTCTGCTTTAAATGACTTTGGAACGTAGCAGGATAAAACACCTCGGAGGTGTTTTAGTTTGCTACCTGGGCTCTGGAAGCTGACGTACTTGGAGCTGGGCAGGCTTCCAGTGCCCCATGCACCACCCCCACTGCCTTCTCCTGCTGCCAGCACACGCAGTCACAGCAGCCTGTGCAGGCAGGCAGGCTCAACTGAAGAAAAAAAAAAAGTGGCAAGGAGCCTGACCTTTTTTTTTTCCCCCCCTCTCAGAGCCTGCCTGCCTGAGCTGCACGGGGGCCCAGTGCTTCCCTTCATGGCAGTGGGGGCCTGGTGCTTCCCTCTGTGGCTGCAGTACCCCCTGGTTGCCAGCAAGTGGATGATGCCTGGAGGGTGCTGCCCCTGCCACAGAGGGAAGAACCAACGGAAAGTGACACCTGGGAGCCCCCTGTGCAACTCAGAGACCACTCAGCCCATTGGCAGCTCACCCCCCACTGAAGAGGCAGATAAGGATTGGGCCCCCACCCTTGTGTACACACTACGGGGGGTTAGTTCAGTTTAATTCTCCCTAAATTGAAATAGTGGTAAACAGTAGGTTTTTAAAAACCCACCATTTCAATTTAGGGAGAACTAAACTGAATTAAACCCCTATGGTATGTACAAGCACCCTATCACACCAATAGAGTTTGTAAAACTGGATCCTGACACTCCTTTACCTGTTCAGATGGAGAAGTTTTGGCCTTCTTCAACAAACAACAAATTATTACAACCGTCAGCCAAACAATACTTTTGTGAAAAAGGAAGAGAGAGTAGCATACATACTACAGAGTTAAGCAGAACTATGACAGGAGAAAGTGACAGAAAGGAGGCCATAATGATCACAGATGATGGAATTCAGATATGCAATCATGTGTTTGCTGCTCTAGAAGAAGCAGACACTTGGCTGGTCATCCATTTATTTGATGCAATTTCATCTGGTTTCACACGTCATAGTGCTGTCTAATGATACTGATATTTTTGTCCTTTTTCGATATCCATTTCAACTGTTTGAAAAAGGACTTTTGGAACTTTCAATTAGTAGGCTTGTGTGATAAAGATTTGTTCCTCTTCACACGCTTCAACATAAAGTAGGACCAACTTTGTGCAGTGTTCTTATTAAGGCTCACATTCTCACAGGATGTGATGTCACAAGCAAAGTGGGAACAAAACTGGCAGGACTGAACACATCACCAGAGAAATTCCTTTTAGGTTTTGCTGAAGATAGTGCACTTTCTGAGGACATAGTTAACAGAGATGAAGAATACCTTAAGGTCCTACAGCCATCACTTCACTGCAAAACATTTGATGAGTTTCGTTTGCATTGTACAAAAAGTAAACTGATCTCATAGCTTCCCCCGACTTCTTTCTCTATTCAAAATGAATATCTCAGGAAATGCTTCTTTGTGGTACATGAATGCTTTAGCCTGGATGATAGCAGCTACAGAAATATGTTAAAGCTGAAAGATTTTGGGTGGTAAAAGGATGCAAGTGAAGCTCTTTTTCCACATAAATGTCTCTATTCTGTTCCTGGTGAATTATTGCTGACATGTAACTGCAACATGCAAAACTGCAAAATGCAAGTGCCAAAAAAATTACATTTCTTGTATTGAATATTGCAAATGTGGTGAAAACTGTATAAGGAAAACCAAGGAGTCTAATGGATGATATGTAAGAAAAATTCTTTCAATAGTCGCATTAATTTAATATCATTTGTATGTTGTAGCAGTTCTTATTAATTCCATATTGGTATTTCAGTTTTATATACATCATTTAGATTTCAACTGGTATGTAAGAACAACTTGCATAAATAAAGTAATATTTAGATAATTTGCCTTTTGACAGATAATAAAAATAATTGATAGTTTGACAGAATTGTGAACCCTACTTTCTTTTGTCACTATGACATTGGAAGCATTTTTATTGGATCATTTGACCTTGAAAACATTGGGTTACATACCAATTACCTTTGTACCATACTTAGAAGAGGAGATACCAGTCACCTAAGAGCCATGTTCAAAGGTGGTGCCCTCCCATGTTCTGTACACCGAATGGTGAAGTCTACCCAAGATTTTTTATCCTTTCAAACATGTTTCCTTAAGTACAGGTGGTTACTTTAGTCAGTTTTGACTTTTGTATGGAGGTCTATGCCAAGGACAGAACTAGTTAGCACTTCTTATCCTGTGAACCCTTTCAGGGTTTGTTCAGGATAACTTTATCCCAGGACAAAATGGTTTCTCCTGGGACAAATGTAACATCTGTTTGTGGCCTGAGGCAGTATAAACACATCTGCTAAACAAGCTACTCCCTAGCTCCCTCCAGTAGCATGGAGAGGTGCACATACGGATTAATCATCCTACCCTTTTATAAGAACGTTATGTAAATCCAAGATTGGATAAAAGCCACAAACAAAGCAAGCTTGCTTTCTGCTTTCAGTCAGAGTCAGTTCTTGAGTTAGAGTTGCTCCCTGGGAACAGGGCTTCAGTGCTGATCTGAGAACCTTTTAAGGAAGGATTTCCTGCATGCTCTTTAACAACCTTTTTTCCAGAACCGGTTTATATGTATAAGTAAAAAGAATTATATTTAGAATATGCCCAGATCCAGCCTTACTGATTTTTTTCTTTCACTGGGAAGCCTACCTGTAAGGTTCTGGATACTTCTTCAGCTTAGTAAAGGGGTAACTTATGCTTGAATCAGGGAACTGATTTTGACAGAAGAAACAACCCAAACTGTCTGTGATTAAAACCACAATCTGTCCACTCCCAAAACAAGATATTTGTCCACTTCCAAAACAAGAAATGTCTTCAGTACATTGGCCACTTTTGCTACATTTTCCAGAAGACCTTGTGATCAAGAAGCAAAATTCACATGACCTTCCCTGTAATAAAAAGCTCCAGCTTGAGCTCAAAACAAGAGATCAGGCACCAAGGATAAGTAGTAGCTTTTTATCCCTCCTACTGTTTTATAGGCAATCACTTTATAATTTATAAAACATGCTAAGGTAAACAATACATAATTGGAGAGCATCCATTCCAGGTTGCATAATTTGATATTAACTCTAGTGTCAGCGTCTTCATTTTTCCTCTGAGAAATTAAGCTGTTTCCATCAAGTCAAAAATCCACTTAAAGGTGTAGGACCTCATGGGTTAGGGACACATATTCAAAAAGCCTGAACCTCAATTGATTCAATTTTTGCAGGTTAGTCTAACCTGCAGAGCTTGAACCAATTTGGAGGTGGATAGACATTCCCTTTTCATTCCATAAATGCAGGCACATGCCTGTAGTGGCTCAGGCTAGAAGCCAGGGGACACTGGAGCAGCCCTCCCTTCCCTTCCAAACTGCTGAGCTGAGGGGGTGTGGTCAGAGCCTGGCAGGGCACTATGATCAGAGAGGGGCGTAAAACCCAACCCTGCTTGCACTATCCCAGGCTTTTTCCCACTCCCTGTTCAAGGTCCGGGAGTGTTGCCCAGTCCCTGGCTAGCACTCTGAGGCAAAGGTGGGGTGTGCAGTGCATGCATCTGTGGATGATACTGAGCTTTTCAATCTCCCTCTCCCTGCTTCTTCATACTGTCTGCAGCAAACCTGACAGGTGAGGGAGCCAGCAGGGGGCTGATAACACAAAGCTTATCACAGCCCATCAAGAAAACAAAAGCTTCTTTCATAAGTTCAAGCTCTTCTTAAACAGCTTTTTCCAAGGAAGAAAAGTAGGGACATTATCAGCTGACCTGTTGATTCAAAACTCCAAAAAGCTCTAAGAGGACACTGTTCTTTCTGCCTTTGGAGACACACGCACAGACACCTCTAAGCATTAGCTAGCATAAGGGTGGTACGACCATGACCACATGCTGGCTGGATTCTGTGCTGTGGGAGAGGGGAGGGAGGGGGGGATTCCTGCTTGAGCAGTGAGTGGTGAGGTGGGGTGGGGCAGGGGGAAGCCTGGCAGACCCTGCTGTGCCTGCAGTCTCAACCAGCCAAGGCAATGATAGCGCTCCAGCTAGGGAGGAGAGGGTCATAGCCAGCCCTGCTCTCTGCAGTAGACAGCCCAGCCCAGCCCAGTCCACCCAAGCCCAGGGCTTCCAAGCCTCTGGGATGCTGGGGACTCTGATTTAATGTAAACCAGGAAGGGGTCTGGGACAGAAGTGCCATAAACCAGTTTGACCCAAATCAGTTAAGTCTGATACTACATTCAACCAGGTTTATCTTAAACCAGTTTCAGCCATTTTGAAACTGGTTTATGTGAACTGAACTAATATTCTGTTACAGGTTTAAACCAGTTTCTGATCACTTAAACCAGTTTATGTGTAACTTCTGTCCCTAGCCTTGAACATTTCTTGCTTTTCAGCTGCCTAGTGCTATGGCAAAAGACTTCCAGAGACACTCCAGGAAGGTCCTGGAAACAAAAGGGAAATGATTTCTGTCCAGCAAAAGAAAACCTGTTTATAAACACCCACATTCAGGCTTCCAGTCACTTCTCTCTCTTGTCACAAGTGTGGCTGTATTCAACCAATGAAACCAAGCTACCGAATGGTAGCCTCCCATACTCTATGCTCAGGAATGTTATTCAGCCACACTGGGCTGATTCATCAATGTCTACTCACAGTATTACCAGCTTATAGCACAAAGAGAAAAATGAATAATAGTCATATAGCGAAAGGGAGCATCCCTATAGTTACACTATCCAAACTCTGTTTTGTGCAGCTAGAGGCACAGGGCATTTCCAAAGTTCCACTTTTTTATGCTATAGTTCTCAACCTAGGGGCCACAGTGAATAGGCATCAATAGTTTGCAGCCACTCTGGCCTTCCCTTGTACAGGAGTTCAAATATTATGGGTTGGGAGAAATCTTGTATGGAAAAAGTAATTTTACATTTCTCAGCATGTGAAAAATGATCGCCTGGATTCTGCGATAGTATTCCAGGAATTCCCTGCTACTTTAAGGGTGACAAACAGCTGCAGGGAGCCCCAGGTGCAGGGAGTTGCTTAGCAGGAGCCAGAAAAGGCTGGGCAGTAAGAGACTGATAGGCTGTAAACACCCAGTGCAGAATAATGGGCTCAGGAATAAGGTGACAGGGCAGAGTGTCCTGGGCACCGGAGTGCCAGTTACAGTGTTGGTAACACAGCAATAGTATTGCAGGACAGAGCTCAGCCTGGAGAAGAGGGATACTGATGCAGCAGTTAGGCGAGCCTGGGAACCTAATGGAGGACACCTGCAGGTGGCCAAAGGAAAGCACGTGACTCCCAGGGGCATGGTTTAGATATATAAGCCTGGTTTAAATATATGAGCCCAGAGCTGAGCCTGAGGAGGCAGTCTGGTCCTGAAGGCTGGAGGAAAGAGAACTCCTAAGCAGAGATGCTGCAGAAGACTACTGGGTTGACATGGGGGTAGTGCAAGTAAGGCATAGATGGTTTTCAGGGGAAAACGACTAGGGCGGGGGCAGGCTTGGGTTGTATTACCAAGGAACTTAGATTTATGTTTGGACCAATAAGGCATGTCCACACATGCAGGCAAGTGCACTTGCAGCAGCTAAAATAGGAGTGGCACAAATTTGTGCTGGGAATTTTTGCCTCAGTGCACATGCCTGGACATACACTTTGATATGGGGCAAGTTGTGCTACTTGGAGCAAAACGACTGCTCAGCTCCTCCCAGATCTGCAGCCAGGGGGAGCTAGAGCCTGGGGCCAGCACCTGTGCTGGCCCCAGCAGTATAAAAAGCTGCCCTGGGAAGCAGCTCAGGGCTACTTGCTCTTAGGAGCTTCTGGGGACCACCTGAGCCGGCTGGAGGACACCAAACTGTTCCACTTTTCCACCATCCATCGCCGCCACTGCTACATGCTCGTGTGCCACACAATCCATCGTGCTGCCCTCACGTCCCGCCCAGACACCTAGTGGCAGGACCTGCTCGGCGAGGGCATAGCTGGGGCACCCCAGTGGCTGAGTCTGTACTCCCCCCTGATCCCACAAGCCACTGGGGACCTCAGCTGGCAGCTCCTCCATGGAGCCATTGCCACAGGCATGTATGTGGCAAGCTTCACAGACTCCTGCCCCTTCTGGGGGCAGAGAGAGACCCTGGCACACATGACCCTCGAGTAGGTTCCGGTTGAATTTTACCTCCCACTTTTTTGTTTTTGGTCACCCCATCTGCGGCCCCACCAAGTCCCGGGAGCTCCTGGTCAACCTCCTCCTGGCCCTGGCCAAGTGGGCCCTGTACTGGACCAGGGAGGAGGCTCTGGCCAGGAAGGTGCCCAGAGACTGTGAGGCCACTTTCTTCTCACTTGTCCAAACACATTTCTGGGCAGAGCGCTAGTGAGCAGTGTCCACCAGTTCCTTGGATGCCTTGAGGACCAGTGGATGCGACCCAGGGGGCTCTGCTTGGTGTTGCCCTCTGGAGGACTTCTATTTACATTTTGAACCCTTGACTCACACATCGCTCCTACCCTTTTCTTCCTTAGTTTTCTCACCAAAAAAAATAAATTAAAAAAAATTATCAGTTGTATCTTTCAAACTTTGGCCTCACACAGTGGGGGCTATTAGTTAACTAGGTGGGTCTTAAGACCCATGATCTCTTGAAGATACAAATAGACAGGAGCTTCTGGGGCCCGGCCAATTGGTATCTAGTGGCACTAACCCCCTGTGCCAGCTGGACTGCTGAAGCAGCCCTAACCTAGAGTTCCCTGCACACGCTACCCACTGCAGCAGTCTGGCAGTGGGGACTGCTGCCTGGATATGACCTGCTACCACCTGTGAAAGCATCCGCTTCCTTGGAGCTGCAGCCCCATGGCTGCACACCTGCCAGACGTGGATGGGGTGCCCCCACTCTGCCCTCTGGGCAGCTATCACCCAGAAAATGTGCTCCTTGCGGTGGCCCACTTTGAACTATCAAAACATGTCCTCTTGGCCCCAAATGGCCAAGAAGTCAGCCACCTTGTCTGCCCTCCAGTTGGGTCCCCAGTGCTGGCCGTGGACAGGCTCCTCTCCCCGGGTCTTGCCATTGTCTCATCAGTAGAGATCCTGCTGTTCCCTGTTTAAAAATTGCAAAATCTTTGATAAGAAACCCAAAATCTCTTATTAAAATACCCCAAATAGTGTTCTTTCGCTATTAAAATGAAATGCCACTATGGCACGGATCTTTGAGAGCTCCTGGCGCTCTGGTGAAGTGCCCAAAGATTGGAAGAAGGCCAATGTCATGCCAACATTCAAGAAAGGGAGGAAAGTAGATCCGGCAAACTACAGGCCCATCAGCCTGACCTCTATCCCGGGGAAGGTCTTGGAAAAGATTATCAAAAACTCCATCCTTAACAGACTGGCCGATGGCAACATCCTGAGGGATAGCCAGCACGGGTTTGTTGCGGGTATGTCTTGTTTG
>NW_005842398.1:541991-576287 GCF_000455745.1 Alligator sinensis | reverse complement strand
GTGCTACGCTGGTTAGCACTACAGATGAAAGGGACTTGGGGGTCATGATTGACCACAAGATGAACATGAGCCTTCAATGGGATGCTGTGGCTAGTAAAGTGAGAAAAATGCTGGCTTGCATCCATAGATGCTTCTTAAGCAAATCCCAGGACGTCATTCTCCCATTGTACTCAGCCTTGGTGTGGCCACAGCTGGAGTAGTGTGTCCAGTTTTGGGCTCCACAATTCAAAAAGGAAGCTTGAGAGAGTGCAGAGGAGAGCCACACGCATGATCAGAGGTCAGGAAAATAGACCTTATGATGAGAGGCTGAGAGCCATGGGACTCTTCAGCCTAGAAAAGTGCAGGCTCAGGGGTGATCTGATGGCCACCTATAAGTTTATCAGGGGTGTTCACCAGAATCTGGGGGAATGTCTGTTCACCAGAGCGCCCCAGGGGATAACAAGATTGAACGGTCACAAACTCTGCTGAGACCGATTCAGGCTGGACATAAGGAAGAACTTCTTTACTGTCTGAGCCCCCAAGGTTTGGAATAGACTGCCACCAGAGGCTGTTCAAGCACCCACTTTGAACGCCTTCAAGACACATTTGGATACTTCTCTTGCTGGGATCCTATGATCCCTGCTGATTTCCTGCCCATGGGGCAGGGGGCTGGGCTCGATGATCCTCCGGGGTCTCTTCCAGCCCAAATGTCTGTGAAATCTATGTATAGAGAGATCAGCTGAGCAATGTTTTATTGATATATTTACAAGTTTAAAGCAATTTGGAAGCCTACTAGTGCCTCTATCATCATAATAAAATGGATTCTAAATATTTATATAGCATTTACTTTTGGGTTTTTTTGTCATAGAAAAATCAGAGCTGCCCTGTCCCCCTCATTCACCAGGATGTGCGGTGCTGAGCAGCACTGGTATGCCAGTGCCCTGCCCCTGCCCTTGCCTCTCACTCTTAACTCACAGCCCGCCCCACTTTCCCTCCCCTGCCCTCCCCTCCTAAGTCCCCTCGCTCCTGACCCGCAGCCCCTGCCTGCCGCCACTACCTCCCTCTCAGCCACAGCTCTGCCCCAGCACCAGGGCATGAGTCCAGCTGCAGCTGTCTCACCTGATGCTTTGTGGCTCTGAGCAGTGCCAGCCCTTGCTGTTCTGCTCCCTGCCCCATCCTGGGAATCTCTCGACTGGGGATCAGGGACTGAGTTGGGCCCTTTCCTCTCAGGCTAACCTCCCCCTGCACAAGCTGCTATAGAGGGCAGGGGAGCTCTAAGCCTGGCTCTGGCAGCCCTTCTTACCCAGAGCACTCCCCCACTCGCAGCCCCCATCTCTCTCACACACACCCTGATGCAACCTCCAACCCTCCCCCCAGCCCATTACACACCCCAAGTGGCTCCTGGGATCAGGATTCCCCCTCCCCAGCCTGGGGCTGCATGTCCCAGCACCAGTGTGGGCACAGGGCAGGTCTGCAGTGTGGCAGTTGCCCCTGCAGCCACAGCTCCCGCCATCAAATCCCGGCCCATCCCATGTGGCTGGCTGGGCATGCAGGGTGTGAGATTTGTGGAGGGATGTGGGGTTTGGGGGGGTTGGGAGGGGTTTGTGGGGGTGAGGTTTGGGGGGCATGGGGATTGTGCCGGAGTTTGGGGTTTGTGGCTGGGTATGTGGCTGAGGGGATTGCAGGAGTGGTTTGGGGGTGTGGGGTTTGTGGGTAAATTGTGGGGGGTTTTGTGGGTGGGGGGAGAGGCTGCTCAGGAGGGGTGGATCCCATGCCCCCTGAAAGGCACAGCCCCCGCCGCAGCTCACTGATAGCTCCCCCCAACATTGTGCACAGCATACATGCCCCCCCACAGGGCACACAGCCCCTCCCGCACAGCCCACAGCCCCTCTGCAGCAGCCATTGGGGCACTCAGGGACCTCCTGGCACAGCCCCCCACACAGCATGGAACAGTGTGGTGTGGCCTGGGCTGCCTGGCACGTGGTGCTGCCTGTGACACAGCATAGGCTCAGCCCAATGTGGAGCTGTGCACCTTTGGGCAGTGCTGGGCTGCTTGGGCTGTTACTCAGGGGCCCAGCACCTCTCTCAGGGACCATGTGTCATGCCAGGACAAGTCCTGCATGCACAGGCCCCGTGCACCATTGGGCTGGGCCAATTCCATGGAGGCAGAACCCGGCCCAGCAGTGAGCAGTCTGTGAGCAGTCCCGGCTGATAACCCAAGTGGCCTGGTGCTGCCTGAAGGTGCACAGCCCCGCTCTGGGCCGTGCCAGCCTGCATGATGTGGCACAGGCAGTGCGATGTGGCACAAGTGCCAGGTAGCCTGGGCCATGCCACACTGTCCTGCACCATGGCTGTGGGCCATGAGGGGGGCAGGTGGGGGACCCCACCCTTCCCAAGCAGCCCCCCGAACACACACAGTTCCCCGCACCCATACAGCCTCCAGTCTCCTCCATCCCCAGTTCCTGCTTACCTTAGACAGAGCTCAGTCCTGGTCATGCTGCAGCCTACACTGCTCTTTGCCCTGCATGAGAAGGCAGCTTGCTACAGCACCAGGGCAAGGGGCAAGCATAGAGATGCTCTGGCCAGCTACCAAACTGTCTCTTTGGAGGACCCCAGCCTCTGGTTGCCTCAGGGCATGGTCATGGACTGTGCCTTGCCCCACTTTTTTTCTGCAGGGTTCTTTTTTTTTTGATACCCGGATTTTCCGGTATCAAATTTTAAGCCCATGCTGCAACACAGGGAACATTTTTTTGTTCCCAGTGGGCGTCTTGCAGTGTCTCATACTGCTTTGAAATACTGCAAAAGGCACACGCAGGCTTGTCTGGATGCACCCATATAGGGCATTTTGTATTACAGCCAGTGGGATTATTCTTCTGTTTATAGTTTGAACCAGTGGTTTGGGCTAGGACTAACAGGGGAAGAGGGATATCCCATTTGAATGCCTAAGAGCATGAGACTGTTTGGAGACTTTGAAGGGCAAATCCAAAGCCCTGCCGGGGGGGATGCTGGACCCACAATGGGGTACTGGGGCCTGGGAGGGGTGAACCCCGAGCCCATGAAAGGGCCATAGCTTGGACTGGGGCCAAGCCCCAAGCATTGGGACTCTTAAAGACAGGGAGGCCTGAAAGGGCTGCACTTTGGACTGAGGCTGGGGGCCCAATGGGACTCTTAAAGATTCAGAGGCCTGCAGGGGCCATATCGGAACTAGGGCTGAGGGTCCAATTAACTGCTAGTGCCTGCGAGGCTTGGGCATGGCTGTAGGGGAGGATGGAGACCACACAATTGATCACTAAGGCCCATGGTATGCTGGTGCACTAATCAACAACAGACAAGAAGTCACTCTGGGGTCCTAGGCAGCCTCCCTTTTCCCAAGTTCAACAATTACAGCAAGGCATGGTGGGTGGAAGGGACCACAGGGAACCAGAGCAAAACAGGAGTTACACAACTGCCAGGGGGTTTTACTGTCATGCCTGGAGACTCAGACCTGCTACAATACCCCTCTTTGAGATTATTTTAGTTCTTGGTTAGCACTCTGATTTGTTTTTATTGCACTCACTAGGATGGTTATGTTATCCTGACAAGAAATCCAAAAAATGGTTTTAAAAGCAGTTAAGATAAAAGGAGGGATCCATTTGTAGTTCCTACAGATACAGAATGTTGTTTAATTACAGATCACTGTCAAAAGGGGGATGCTCTTTTAGAAAACAAGTGAGATCTTTACAAATGTGTCTATTTATCAGCTGTTAAACAATCTTGTTGATGACAATTTAGCTTTTGCAGTTAATCTCATTAAAAGTTTGGCTATATTTTTTTTTCTCAAGTAGCTTGTCCTCTCACTCTGAAACTTATGTTACGCTTAGTGTGCTCAATCATATGCAGTTTAATTATAAGGCAGAACTGTAATGTAGTATTAAAACTCTTAGCAGAGGTCAGTTGTGGCTGTCTCTTAATTTGAGTTATATTGGCAAAGACTCCCTAACGATGACTCTTGCTGCATTTTGGCATGCAGCATTTTAACAAACCTTTAGCAAAACAGTTAAGCAAATCAAATAGAAAAATATGCATATATGGGATATGAAAAACTCAGCATTTATGAGAACAGAACTTTCTTGTTTTTATTTTAGCTGTTGGTTGAATTGGGCTGTACTGGTTGTACAAACTCTAAAAATTGCAACTTTGTTTGGATATTATCTTTCTAAGAAACTTGCAGCATTTCTATTGCATTCACTAATGATGTGTAATTTTCTGTTCATGTAATTTTGTATAATCTGATAACAGTGCACATTTAAAAAAATTAATTGGTGCACAGTGGTTTTCTGAAAGTGCAGCATTAGTTTTAAAAGAACTTCCTGAATTGCTGTGAATGGGGGTGTGTTGGTAAGACATGCAGCTGAGGACTACTGTACTTGAAGGATCTCAAAATACATTACAAAAAGGACAGAATATAACTAACTTGGTTGCAAAGGGAAACAGGACACTGGTCTACAGACCCCTACATCTTTGGTGCCAACCACTAGATTGTTGGACCCTCACGTACTCTTAAAAGTAAGGAAATGTTTTATCTGTTGAATGTGTGTTGGAGTTGGAAAACAGTGGAGGCCAAGATATTAGCCCTAGTTGCTGGGCTTTGTATGTGCATTATAAGATTTTCTTTCTGCCACACTAAAAATTTAATAGAAGGCACATGTTCTTCCCTCCCTCCCACCCTTGAGGCTTTGGGACAATCCCAGTTTGCTTAAGGTAACAGTTCCTTCAAACACTCCTCCTCCGCCCTCCCCCAATTTTTCTTCACTTTGTGCTGTAACCCTAATTGCTTCCAACTAACCACAGAAGCAAGGATAAGACTCTCCCTGTTAGTACAACTGCCCTGTGATGGCTTGGAAGGATTTCTTTGGGGCAAGCCTTTGTCAGGCTGTCAAACAACATGGCAGAATAGAGGAATAACATGCATGAAGCCTTGAGCAGTATCACTAGGCTAGTATGCTACTCTATATAGTCCATTGCACGGGAATGTTATTGCTTGCCAGATCATGAGAAAAATTCACAAAAGGTATTGTTCCCTTGGTCAATGGTCCTTACAGTGCCGTAGTTCAATTTATGCTTTCTAATAATTAATATTTATTGTATTTGTTAAAATAGTACTTCTAATCATGTTCACACTAGCTTCCTTGTGAGTCTGGGACTGCCACCAAGACACATTTCCTTTTCACTTGCTCCTGCTCAGTACACACCAAATCCCAGAAATTAAACTGTCATACCTTAGTGACTCTAGATATGCACCCAGAAGCACACTAATGCAGAGAGTGAGTATGGTGCTGGAGTGAGCTGAGTGCTGCTCTAAGCCAACTACACTGCCTAGTTACTGGACTGAGCATGTGGCTCTCTGGTTGTCGGAAACTACCATGTTATGTGACTTCTGCATTGATTTCATTTTTATAAACGAGTGTTTTATCTGGAATGTTTAGCATGATAGACCATAAGTCAGCAACTTGTGGCCCATGGGCTGAATCCAATTCACAGAGCCATTGGATTTGACCCATGGAGCTGGGACCTAAGTGGTGTTCAGTGGCAGGGGTCTTCACCTACGCCATGCCACAGATGGGTGGCAAAGAGAAGCAGTGACTGGGAGAAGTGGGCAGTGGTGCTTGGGTCCTACATCTGGCTCACCTCTGACCTGAGCTGGGCAAATCCTACCCGCTGCTAGAAAATATTGCCGACTGCTGTGATACAGAATCAAAATCAGTTAGGACGCAGAAGGAGGAGGTGTATTTCTAATCCTAAGGAGAGAAACAAGTTTGTTTCATGAATGACCAAGCCATAAATGAGTTATTTTTACTTCACAATCAGTCTGTCCATTAAGCTGATATTCCACTGCATCCTGTACATACCACATTGGTTTGGAGATTGAAATGATATAACTGTTAAGATTTTATGCAAGTTGCTTTAGTCTAAACTTGAAGATGTTTTAACTTGTCATGTAGCTCATCAGTGCTATGAAGTTGAATTAAAACCATTTTTAGGGATCTTGTTTAGGGGCTTCTTAAAAGAAAATTACAGCTTCATTGCTATTTTGCAGCTGTAGTTATTATGGTTAGAACTGCTGTGAGAGCTATAGTTAAGGTGGCCTGAGTCATGCCTTATACATCCCTCTTTTCAGTCACTTATACCTTTGTGAAACTTTCACCTTTAGGCTTAACATTTTCCAGACCCAAAGGTGAATCTCTATGAAAGGATTAAATGGAAACAGTTCTGTTGTTTCATTGTTGAGAATGAGAAGGGAAGGAATACATTGTATAAGAAAGACATGTGTGGTTGTCTTATTAATGTACTGCATATCCAGCTATTGGTACATTTTTTCTGAGAGGTCTTGGGTTGTAAAAATTACTGTCCTCTTGGTTCAGCAAAAACTAAATATGATGCTCTTCAGAAAAGTCAGTCTTCCTCCAGGACTTGGAAAATAGCAAGTACAGTTTTGGATACAAAGTGCTGGCATGAAATGATGTGCTCCTAGAGGGAGTTGTTCAGCACATTAAAAATTCTAGATAAAAGAAATACACAATAGAAAGTAGGTGTGACATCTGTGTTATGCTGTTGGGATACTGTGTGGGATACTGTGGGATACTGTGGGACACAGTGTGATACTGTGGGAAATTAGTGGTGAAGCACACAAATGGGCATATGACATTCATAGCTACCCCTTATCACAGTTCAGTACCACATCAAACAAAATCTCTCTCTTCCCTGTTTCTCTTCATGACACTTAAGTTCCTTTCAAAAAACCAAAATTTTCAAGAATATTCAGTATGGGCAGTAAAACCAAACATGAGGGTGGGCCACTTTTGGCGGACCCCTCAGGGAGGGGCATTGTCAGTGCCAAAGCAGTTCCCTTTCCTATTGTATGTGGAAAACACACTGTAGAAAGGTATTTATTCCAGTGGAGGATATTAAATTTACCCTGGGGGAAGGGAAGTAAATCCCAAACAAAAGGAGATATGAGATTCTGCGGGAAAGGTGGAAAATTTATTGTTTCATGAAATCATCCAAAGAACGAAGTTAGAAGAAGAATGCAGCCAAACTTAAGATAAAGAGCAGTCCAACATAGCATAAAGACCTCAGTGGTGGAGAAGGCAAATGAAGAAGGCATACTTCTCAATAGCTGCAAAGGATGAAGGCTGCAGTGGATGAGTGACCCCAGTCATCTTGGATTTCCTTGCCACTGGACACAAGTTTCTCCTCTGCCAATATTCGTGCAGTTGCTGATGTGCAATTGCCTCCTCATGTAAAACAAGTCAGGCACAGGCTTCTCCCACTGGATCCTCCATCTTGGATCTTATTATGACCAACAGGGAAGAATTGGTGAGGGATGTGAAGGTGATGGGTAACTTGGGAGGAAACGCTCACAGTAAAATAGACTTCCAGACCCTGAGACAAGGAAAGCATGACGTAGCAAAATTAGGATGCTAGATTTAAAAAAAGGCAGATTTCATCTGTCTCAAGGAGCTAGGCATTGAATCATGGGAGGACAGATTGAAAGATAAAGGCACCCAAGAGGGCTGGGAGTATCTAAGGATAACAGTATTGGAAGCCAAACAAGAAAATTTCCCAACACAATGGAAACACAACAAAAATGGCAAGTGAACAATGTGGCTTCACAAGGATGCAAAATAACTCAAATGCAAAGGGAGAGCAGAGCATACAGGCAATGAAAAAATGAGCAGGTCACCAAGGGAGCATACAAGGAGACAGCCGGAACCTGCAGGGACAAAACCAGGAAGGCAAAGATAAAGAACTGATTGCATCTGGCAAAGGAGGTTAAGGACAACAAAAAGAGTCTCTGTAAGTATGTTGCCCAGATAAGAAGAACCAAGGAAGCTGTGGGTCCTCTGTTAACAAAAGCCAGGAGGAACTCCCAACCAAAGATGCAAAGAAGGTGGTGCCACTCAATAGCTACTTTGCCTTAGTCTTCATTAAAAAATTAAGGGGCAGCCAACACTAAATAAGGCTTACAAGGAGAAGGAAGGGGGCAACTGAGGGAGGAGATAAGAAAAGATACTGTCAGAGAGCTTTTGTTGGGTCTGAATGAATTCAAGTCAGCAAGGCCAGATGAACTGGGGCAGCAAACAAGGCAGTTTGCAAGCAGTTTGCTGGGAGCAAGAGGAGGAAGGGGAAGAGGAGCCAGGCACCAGATCCTGCTCTGGGAAGGTAAGTGAGCCAGGGCTGTCTATGTGTTTGGCTTGCTGAGTGTTTATTTGGTGGGCTGTTTGTTTGGGCATGCTCTCTGAGCAGATCACTCAATGCTGCTACCTGGGCGATTGCTTGGTGATTGCTGCCTGTGTCCGACGAAAGCCCTAACAAAGGGGCAGAGCCAGTCCAGGCCCTGGAGGGCATAAAAGGAGACTCCCTAAGAGACCAGGGAGCAAAAGACCAGGGGCAGCAAACAGGGGTTTGCAAACAGTTCACAAGTCAGTTTGCAGGTCAGTTTGCTGCCCCACTCTTAGAAGGGGAGCCTTTAAATTAAGTGCTTTCCTTTATTAAGAGCAACTAATCGTTATATATTTTGTGTAAGTAGCTAAAACTCAGCAGTTAGATGAATACTTAAACCCCTTATTTAACTACAATCCAGAGCAAAAGGGAGTTCACTAGGGAGTTTACCCAGAAACTCTCTCCCTCACCTTCCTTCGCTGTAAACTGGGTGGGAGGAACCAGCTTAGCAGGGAAAAGGGAACCTTTCAGGACCGAGAAGCAGTAAACAGGTCAGCCTACAAGGGAGTTTGCTAGGCAACATCTGCTTGGAAATAGGGGCAGAAAGATAGAGGCAGTGGATTAAGAGACCCAGAGAAATGGCTGGAGGATGTTGCAATGCCAATACCACTGTCACTGCCAGCTCTTCCTCTGCTTTCACCTGTGACGTCTCTGTGTAGGGAGGACTATGCACCATCAAGTCTTCTACCCAGGTCCTGGTTTGGTGCTATAGAGACTGTGGCTTGCTGCTTCCTTCTAGTGACAGCCAGGTGAGGAGTGCTTGCAATGTGAGTGATGCCTCTTGGTTGTGCTCCTTTGGGAGCAAGCAAGAGAGCTACAGGAGGAAGTGACGAGGATCTAAAGCATTCTCCACTATGAGGACTTCATCAGTTTGATGCTGGAGGAGATCTCTAGGACTGTGGAGGAAGGCCACCAGAAGCAGCACTAGAAAAGAGGACATTAATTCCCAGGAAGGTGGAAGCTGGAAGCTTGTGACCTGTGGCAGCAAGAAGTCTTAATCTCCACCTGTAGAGTTTGCCTGGAAAGAAGATATGGAGCCCTAGCAACAGAGGAGGAGCACATTCCATTGGTGGAAGAGACCAGGCCAGGTATCCCCAAGGTTGGGAGGATTGAGACCACTGCTACCAAGAGGAAGCAACAGGTGGTGGTGGTCAGAGACTCCCTTCCTGTGGGGAGGCATCCATCTGCCATCCTGAACTGTTGTCTCAAGCGGTCTGCTGCTTGCCTAGAGCCCAGACCTGAGATGTCACAGAAGGATTACTGAGACTCATCTGGCCCTCTGAACACTACCCATGCTGCTTATCCATGTGGGCACCAATGATATGGCTGAGGGGCACCCTGAGCAGATCAAACGTGACTACAGAGCTCTGGGTGCAAGTGTGAAGGGAGCAAGGGCTCAGGTGGTGTTCTCCTCACTCCTTCCAGTCAAGGGGAAGGGCCCAGGCAGGAGCAGATGCCTCCTACAGATCAACACACAGCTGTGCACATGATGTTGCCAGCAGGGCCTTGGCTTCTTCAACCACAGGATGTTGTTCCAAGAACAAGGATTGCTAGAAAGAGACGGGATCCACCTGAAGAGCATCTTTGCAGACAGGCTCACTAACCTAGTGAGGAGGGCTTTAAAGTAGGTTTGCCAGGCAATAGAGACCAAAGCCCTGAGGTAAGTGGGTGACCTGGAGGAAGCACAAGCAGGAGGGGCAACAGGGGAGGCCTTCTCATTTTTACTGAGAAAGTTGGGCAATCAGCTAGTTACCTCAGTACACAAATGCATGGAGCCTGGAAAACAAGCTGGAAGAATTGGAAGTCCTCACATAGTCATGGACCTATGAAGTGACTGGAATAACAGACTTGGTGGGATAGCTCTCATGGCTAGAGCTCTGTCATGGATGGGTATAAACTGTTCAGAAAGGACAGGCAGAGGAGAAGAGAAGGAGTTGCACTTTTTGTAAAAGAGCTGTATGATTCCTTGGAGCTCCAGCATGAAACTGGAGTGATACTGTTGAAAGTCTCTGGGTTAGGGTCAGAGGGGACAGCAACAAGGGTGATGGTGTGGTAGGTGTCTGCTATAGACCATCAGACCAAGAGGATGAAGCTTTCTTCAAACATCTAGTGGAAGTCTCTTAGTCACACACACTGTTTCTCATGGAGGATTTCAATCACCCTGACATCTGCTGTGCACAGACAATCCAGGAAGCAATGCACAGACAATACAAAAGCGTACAGACAATCCAAGAAGTTTTTGAAGAGTTCTAGGGATAATTTTCTAGTGCAAGTGTTGCAGAGGCCAATGAGGAGCTGTGCTCTTCTTCACTTGCTGCTCACAAACAGGGAAGAATTAGTGGGGAATGCAGAAGTGGATGGCAACTTGGGCAGCAGTCATCACAAGATGATCGAGTTCAAAATCCTGAGGAAAGGAAGCAAGGAGAGCAGCAGAGTAAGGACCCTGGATTTCAGAAAATCACTCGGGGAACTGATGGGCAGGATCTCCTGGGAGGCCCATCTGAGGGGGAAAGGAGTCCAGGAAAGCTGGTTGTATTTTAAAGAAACCTTACTGAGGGCACAGGAATGAACCATCCTGATGAGCAGGAAGACTATCAAGCATGGCAGAAGACCAGCTTGGCTTAGCAGGGAACTCTTCAGTAAGCTAAAAGACAATAAGGAAGCGTACAAGAAGTAGAAACTTGGACAAACAACTAGGGAGGAGTATAAAAGTATTTTTTGTGCATACAAGGATGAAATCAGGAAGCCAATGCACAATTGGAGTTGCAGCTAGCAAGGAAAATAAAGGCTAACAAGAAGGGTTTGTCAGCAACAAGGGGAGGATCAGGGAAAGTGTGGGTCCTTTACTGAATGAGGGAGGCAACCTAGTAAAAGATGATGCAGAAAAGGCTGAAGTACTCAATGGCTTTTTTACCTCATTCTTCACAGGTACCTGGCAGCACAGTTTGGGGAGAAGGTGAGCACCTAACAGTGGTGAAAGAACAGGTTAGGAACTGTTTAGAAAGGATGGACATGTACAAGTCCATGGGGCCAGACAAAATACACCAGAGGGTGTTGAGGAAGTTGGGTGATGTGATTGCAGAGCCACTGGCCATTATCTTTGAAAACTCATGAAAATTGGGAGAGGTTTTGGATGATTGGAAAAGTGCAAATATAGTGCCTATCTTTAAGAAAGGGAAGAAGGAGGATCCAGGGAACTCTGGACTGGTCAGCCACACCTTAGTTCTTGGAAAAATTATGCAGCAGGTCCTCCAGGAATCTATTTCTAAGCACTTGGAGGAGAAGGTGATTAGGAACAGTCAGCATGGATTTACCAAGGGCAAGTCATGCCTGAACATCCTGATTTCTATGATGAAATGACTCATTCTGTGGATGCGTGGAGAGCAGTGGAAGTGATATACCTTGACTTTAGCAAGACTTTTGATATGGGCCCCCACAACATTCTTGCAAGCAAGCTAAAGAAGTCCAGATTGGATGAATGGACTGTAAGGAGGATACAAAATTGACTGGATCGTCGGGCTCAAAGGGTAGAATTCAATAGCTTGATGTCTAGCTGGCAGCCCATATCAAGCGGAGTGCCCCAGGGGTTGGCTCTGGGGCTGGGTTTGTTCAATATCTTCATCAACCACCTGGAAGATGGGATGGAGTGAATCCTCAGCAAGTCATATGAGGAGAGGCTGAAGGTGCTAGGCATGGTAAGCTGGCAGAAAACACTTAAAAGAGGACATGACAGCAGTTTTTAAATACTTGAAGGGGCTCCAGGGCTGTGATTAAGAAAGGGGAAAGCACCTTTTCTCTCTTGCCTGCAGAAACAAGGTCACAGACCTTCAAGTTACAGCAAGGTAAGTTTAGATTGCAAATCCAGCAAAAACTTTTTCACTCTTAGAATAGTGAGGCAGTGGAATAGACTGACTAAGAAAGCTGTGGACTCTCCGTCACTGGAGGTGTTCAAGAAGAAGTTGGGTAGCCACTGGTCAGGGATGATCTAGGTGTAGCTATGCCTATATTCTACCATAGATATTTCCTATGCTTCTGGGCTTTGCTGGTTGCCTCCACAATGCCCCCCTCCCCCACCCCACAGATATCCAGAGGTAAAAAAAAACCCTCCATGCTGCTCGCTGGCAGCGCAGAGAACAACGGAACGTGAGGTATGTGGAGATTTCAAATAGGAATCCAATATGTCAAAAACATGCTGACCTGTGATGTTTCTAAGGCCTTTGCAACAAAAAATTGCTCTATTTTTCTGTAGTCAAAAAATGAATGAAAGCAAAGAGCTGGCATTTTAGAAGGGTGCCTTCAGTTTAATGATGGGTGCCTTGACTCTAAAAAGGTTCAGAACCACTGGACTAATTATTATGCTGTCCAGTATTGTCACATTGTGCCTTTATGATCCTTTATGTATTAATATCCACTTGTTATCTATTTTCTTGGATAGGAAGTTCTTTGGGGCAGATACTATTATTTTATACTGTGTTTGTACAATGCCGAGCACAGTGTTTCTTGCCTGAGGCTCCTCAGTGACAACACACTACAAATAAATGCAAAAATAACAAGTTGTCCTGAATATACAGTTAGTAATTCAGGCTGAAAGCATGTGTATACATATATGAAAAAATACAGAGCAGGCAAGAAAGACAGGTTTTCAGACGAAACTGGAAAACAGCATATGAACATTCCTTGTGCATGGAAAACTTAATATCATAGAGGCAAAGTGTACTGACTTCTGATGTGTACTGACAACTCATACAACCCATCTATATTTATTGTGTGTAATAGTACTTTTTGATTTTTCCATCTGCAAGTAGTCATACTTCATTGGAAGGAATATTTCCTAGCAATGCTGTTGTTAAATTGTATTGTAAGGATATTTTTTTCAAGAAATGGGTGTAGTAATTTAAAAGATTGTGGTTAAAATTTTACTAAACATTGGTACAGTTCTGTTTATCTGGATGGAAAGGGAATTGAGAGAACAGCCTGTTTATTCTTATTAAAAACCCGCAAAAATCTAGGGTCAAAATTTACTGACGTAGGCCTAGATCCCACAATGGACTTGCGCTAGCATGGAGGTCTGCCTGTGTCTAGCACGTAGACCCCAATTCTGCAAACTGCTCTACTCAGAAAGCCCCATTCCTTTGTGCATGATAAAGCAATAGACAGTCAGCATCTGTAGATAGTCAGAGGAGTCTAGAAAAAAATTCTTACTCTCCTCTGATTCTGTCTCAGAGTCTCAGCTAGTATAAAATGATGTCACTCCATTGAAGCAAATGGAGCACTGACAATTTTACACTACCTGAGGATCTGCCCCTCTGTTCTTCCTTGAACCTTGATGTCTGATGTATATGTGCCAGCTGGAGACTAAGTGCACAGAATATTAGCTATTTTCCTTTACAAATAAAAATGACCTCCATATGAACTTGCAAGATGTTCTATTACCCTTGATGACTCAGGTCAGCCAGAGAATTCAAAAGAAAAGACACTAGTGGTTTTCTCAAAAGCATAGTTAAAGGAAAGTGCTTTTGAAAGAAAATCCTGTTCCCAAGACATTCTCAGCCTTTTGCTGAAATTGTGTAATTTATCTGTACTGTTATTCTGTAGTAGTATGGAATAACTACTCGTTTTCTATAGATGTTACTACCTGCAGGTTGGGACATAAATTGTAGTGGGGACGATTTGGAGGGTGACACCAGAAAGCTCTATGTGCTTGGACAGTTTCACAATAGCTCCAAGCACACGCTACACCTCATGGCTGCAGGGAGCCGCATGGAGCACACAACACTTCTAAGGAAGATCTAAGTTCTTGTAGTTCAAAAGGAGTCCCTATATTATTATTACTCATAGCTCTGTGCATGAAAAAATAGGAAAAGCCAGGAGCTAGACAAATGATGTATTTACACCAGGGTAAACCATCTTTGAACAAGTGTAAAAAAGGACTGGAACATATAGCTCTTCATTGGTGTAGCTTGAATCCAGGGAAAAAAGAAGCAGTAAAATACACTGGCGCAAATTACATTGGTTTAGGTGACATGTGTTGGTGGGTATCACAGGTTAGTTCTTTGCTTAATGCAAATGAGTTATTATATGCTCCTCCACTATGGGGAGATGCTGTAACAGCACTTACTCTAGCAGCTACTTTGGGGTGATTGACTGTCTGCTCACAATCCTGCAGAATTTACTGGTGTAAAAAAACAATGGAAATAACACTGGTATTAACAAGTTGTGCATCCAGGGCATTGCTTGTAGTTTTAAGGAAACTTAGGTCACAGTTTTGTCCATTTTATGAGAGAGAACACAATTGATGATGGGTGTCAGCTAAAGTGCAGCTGGTGAACTGGTGCTGAATACAACATAGCAACAAGCATCGCTTATTCAGCTCTGGTTCAGCTACACCCACTGTTGACTCCCATTCTCAGAAATGGTAGACAGCAATAATAATTCCTAGCTTGTACATAGTTCTTTTCATCTGGAAGTACTTTAGAAAGATGAACAGTATTATACCCATTTTTAGATGGTGGAAACTGAGATACAGAGAGGAGAAGTGACATTGTCATGGCCACCCAGGGGCAGAGGCAGGAATACAATCCAGGTCTCCTACATCTCAGTGTGGTATTCTGTCCACTAAGCAACCCTGCTTCTCCAGGGAGTTCATGAAGGTGCTCTGTATCTTTTGATTACTGTCACTGGTTCCATTCATCTCTCAAGATCCTGTGGTTGTCAAGAGGAGTTGAACTGCAGCAGCAGCAGTTCTAGTTCTCCATAGCTGCTGAACTAGACTTCCCGACCCTCGATATGCCTCCGCTCTAGAGGGTCCATCTTGTTGCAAGACAACAGTTCATCTACCATGACCTGTTTGTTCTCTGGTTTCTCAGCTTAGGCTACTGACACATATGGCAATTAATATCAAATAAGAATGTGGCTTTGAGGTGAAAATTGGCCTACTAGGAATTGGAGAGAGATCACCAACTTGCTTCTCACAGGCCAGCAAACAACCCACCAAGTAAAAATGACTTTCAGTTCTTAAAATGCTGTATCTTGCCAAACTTCTTGGAAAAAGCTCTTGCAAATGTAAACTTTTCAAAGCTTGTTCAAACTGAGAAACCCTTGCAAGGTCTTGGTCTCTACCTTGACGCTTTTTTCTTGTCATGTCTTTTTTTTTTCACAAGTACTTTAAACCGATATTCTAAATGTGATTAAACTCTGTATGTGCTTGAGGCTTTCATGAGCAAAACAGATTTTAATGTGGCTTTTCCTGTTAACATGATGTTACATGTAACCAATAGGCTGAGCCAAGAGTTACTGTGTGAAAGTCTTTGTGCCAGGTGGGGTCACATTTCATCAGGCGCGTGTTGGGTTTCTGTCACTCCTAGATTTATGTTTCGGAACATATCAGTGCACGAGTCCTGGAGGATTAATTTTACATCTCATAAAGAGGTTAACATTGCTCTTGATAATGCATGGCCTTTGTTATAATTACAGAAAGTCATGGGAAGGTTCAACTATTTCATTAGCTGACTGAAAACAACAAAGTCTAAAGTTACATTAAAATCAGATGTGACGCTTGTGTTCCAAGATCAGTTGGAAACTAATAGGAATAATTTAAGCCATAATATCCCAACTGAAGCAGAGCTGTACTAATCATATTGCGGATCATGCGACAGTGATTCTGTATTACAGTATTTCATATCACAATCCTAGCCTCTGAATATAATCCCCAGAAGATTCCCCAGGTGGAGTGCTGTATGCTTTGCTAGTGGGCAGCAGCGTATGCCTCTTTCCCCTCCAACTATTCTAGCCAGGTGTCTGGCTGAGCTGCTGCTTTTGGATATCCCAGAGTTGTTCTTTTCTATTGGTTTCTGCAGAACTGAAGCTTTTTGTGAATGTCAACCTGCTGGAAGTCTTGACAGACTTTCTGTGTGTGGACTAGTGCTGGTGGTCTCCCTGAATCTGCAGATGGAGACTCTGCCAGGCTGATTTGATGTTGAGAGTCTATCTCCAGTCTTTCTGGCCCCACAGGAATTCCATGTAGTGTAGAGCAGTGAAATGCAACAACTCTGTTTATTTTTGATGAGTGACTTTGGCCATTAATCTCTTCCTGTTCATCATCATAGTCCCCTTGAAACTTAGTCAAAGAAAAAAAACAACAGCTGTAATTTTGTTCAGTATACTTAATGTCAAGAAGCTGATTTCCTGGTAGCAGCTCCTGACATTAGAGAAATGAGAAATTCCCATTACCCCAGAAAAAAAGAGTCTCACTGTAACAGCAGCACTGCTTGCTGTTGAACTGGATGGAGGACCACAGAGGTGGGTCCAGAGGGGGTGCAGTGACACAGTCGCTCCCTCTTTCAGATCACAGGAGCAGCAGCTGGGAACTTGAAGTCCTGGGAACAAGTAAAATCTGTCCTGTCCCCGCTTGGCACCTCCTCTCTCCCCCTCCATACAGTGTGGCAGCTCCCCCTTGAGCTCCCCCCACCTCTGCCCGCTGCTGCCGTTGTGTCTAACTGAGTGGGGTTGGGGGGGAGCTCCAGAGTTACCTCTGCCTCACTCCATCCAGGTTGTGTGGAGCTGGGCTTGGTGGTGATGGCAGTGGGCAGGTTCCTCCTCTCTGTCTGTTCCCTGCTCTAGTGTTTCCCAACAGCCCAGGAGTGGGAGCAAGGAGTGGGAACAGCACCCCATACAGCTGCTGCCCGTAGTCGCAACTGGAGCTGCAGCTGTCACAACAGTGGCAGTGGCAGGTAAATCTCTTTGCACCCAGAGGAGTAAGTGGAGAGGGTGAAGGGGGGAATGAGAGAGGAGGAGGCATTCTGTGCACACAGACAGGAAGGGAGCGGTGCAGAGAGCAGGGAAGGGGGATTCTTCTTTGATATGAGGACTTAGAAGTTCTTGCCTGCTCTCATGGCATGATTTGCCTGTGCGGATATCTGGGGAGGAGGTTGGGAGTGGGAGTGCGGTTATCTCTGGAGCACTACTTACTAGTCCCACACCCCACGCTCCCCTTTTAAAATCCTAGATCCTCCCATGAAGGACAGTATGCCATTTCCACTGAGAGCAGGCCAAAGGGATATAGCTGAAAGGGTTGTGATGAACTCCTCCAAACTAGATTTCTGTTCCATCAGTTTCCACTTAACTGAGGCAAGAAATGTGGTTAGAGGTTAAGCCAAAAAAAATGTAAACAGACAATTTTTAACAGGGCCCTACATGTAATGGGAGAGAGAGCTCCAGTGTCCCCCCCCCACCGCCTCCATCCTTAGGCCAGGCACTATTTGCCTATCTTGCTTGCTTTTCCCTTGCAGATCATTTGGCTTCTGCCAGCAGCTCCTAACGTTGTGGGTAATCACCAGGGATAGCCATAGTATCCTGAGCAAGTTCCCCTACTTTGGCTGGGAAATGAAACGTGTGACAGAGGTGAGGGATCAGCCAGAGGAGAAGCAAGCTTTTCTTTCCCTCCCCTTTCATCCTTCTGCTTCCCCATGTGGAGCAAACCCTCCCCTTCCTTCCACTCAGCAGAACTGCCCACCTAACAAAATCCCCTCACCCTGCATTTTATATTTGAGGAACCACTAACCAGGACCTCCCATCCTCCTCGCACCCCTCTGAAAACACGTGTTCCCAGTTCCACAACTCTTTGCAGCCACAGTAAGAAGGCATTTCTCATTATGAGGGGAAAATGGTTAGAGCACTTGGCTAAAGCACTGTCCTGAATACACGTATGGCTACCTGCTTACTAATTCAGGTGGATAGTTCACTGGTGACTATGGTAGGCTGGACAAATCTTTAATTCCTGGGAACAAGAGCTGTCCATATATCCTACATAGCAGTGGGGAGATGTGGAGAAATGCTAGAAATGTATCCTAAAGTCTCCATATAAATTATTAGCGTGACCAGATCCCCCAGGGACTGAGACTATACTAGCTCAGCAATAGTCTAGTGCTTATTGCAACTATATGAGAGGCTGTCTCAATCATCCTTATGTTCTGAGAGCCAAGTCATTGCCTTGGAGTCTCCGTGGCATGGAAGCCAGCCAGAATTATGTGGCCTGGCTGTACTTAGCAAGCACAGAAGTTAAAGCAGATCCTGAAAGGGAACGAAGCCCTGCCCCAGGGTGGCTCTGTAGTGCCTGCATGGCTGCTCTTCTCCCCTGCTTAGCTTTCCCTAGAGAATGGACATTTTAACTCTTCTCCACCCAGGCTCCAGGGACTGAATGTCAGAGGCACTGGATGTGCACAGTGTACTCCCTGGGTACCAGTAAGGAAAGAGGGTGCTTCCTATCTGATTGTCTTTATATAGTTCTTTGCCAGTCAGTCTACACCATAAAATGAAATTGAGGCCTGTGCTTTTGCTTGCATCTTAAAACATGTAAAAAAGGGTTGAAAGGGCATTTTTTTAAGTAATGGCTCCAGGAGGATGCTGGTTGCTCTTTACATAAAAAATCCAGGTCCTGTCCAGCCTGGCAGGCTCTATGATTCTAGAATTGGTGACATGGCATTACAAAACCCAAGGGAGAAAGTTAAGGCCGTACAAGGAGAAAATCTGTTAAACATCCTATAAAAAATCCTGTGATTTTGTTTGTATTTGATATTTGTTTAATGTCAGTGGCAAACTAACATAGTGGAGAAAGGAAGCATTTGTTAAAAATGCAGCACCCTTGCCTTTTTAGGCAAGTAGTGGAAACCCGAACACATGTATCCTTGGAAGACAATACAAATGTTCCAGCTCAGCCAGGGAAGACTAGAGATGATGTTCCTGAAACTAAGGGGTCGTACTGCTAAGATGCAATGTGTATGAGAAATGAACAGGAAGGTCATGATTCACATGCCATTCCCACTCAGCTTTAAACCCTCTTCCCTAACATTAGGGTGAGTTTATCTGATGGTGTCAGTTAATCGCTCAGTTTATCACCATGGAGCCAATGGGGCCTGCATCTTCAGTCTTCTCTGATGCAGAACCCATGCAAAGTACTACTAAATTGTAGTCACAGCAGGTCAGTGAAAGATCTGGCACCTGAAACCCAGGAAAGGATTTCTAGTAATTGCAATGGAGTTGCACAGTATCTTTAACCAATATTTGAGAAAGCAGAAAAAAACCCCACTTGGCTGAAATGGAAACAAAACCAATGGAGTAAGCTGTATTTGAGCCTCATCCCAGCCACGTGCACCCTTTTAGATAAGACATCGTCATGTGAATTAAGTTTGAGATTAAATGAGATTGCATAGACAGCAGATTGTGAGTGCTTTTAATACAAGCTAATCATTTTTCCTATGCAGTGGTAGCGTGAGTTCAGGGTTGGGAAGTCTGAGAGAGTGTTCACTGTTGAGACAGACACTTTCTAATACTTAAGCCCTTGCCAGCTGCTCAGTGGAAGTTTTCTTAATAATGCATAATAGTGGATCCTGAAGGGGAGTCTGAGGTACTGCTGGAAAAGTGATTTTTTTGCTGAAATGTTTAGCCTGTGATAAAGGCAGTTTTTTTATAGTGAGGGAGGTCTGACTGCAATACAGGTTACAGGAACACGGGGGATATAATGGCAGAGAAGCACAATCAAACCAGTGTTTTGATCCAAGACCTCTCACATGGAATGAGCTGAAATAATTATACTTAATACACAAGTCAAACTTCAGTTGTGTCTCTGGTACATTTCATCACATGAAATGACATTAGCACAGAACTAAATCATTAAAAATCAGAGGATATTAAATGAAAAATAAGTAGCAGAAAACATGACTTTCTACTAAATTACTTGGCTGTAAAAACTGGGGTGAAAATATTGAGGTTTGCAATTATCAAAGCTTTCTTTGCAATTTTTGCAGCACTTTGTCAGCCACAAATATGCTTGCCTACATAAGACAGTAACTGTATTTCTTTATGGACCTATCATTAAATGCATCAGAATGCCAAAAGAATATCAAAGCTTTGAATGCAAACTGTTAGTATTTTCTTTACTCCTTTTTATAAGTAGGAGAGTTCCCTTAGGTTATTTATTTTTAAAAGCCAGCTGAAAGGTTAATATATTCTACAGTTAAAGTCACAAACACACACATTAAAATTAAGATACTGAGAATTTACGGCCCTAAAATCTGCTTTGCTCTCATGCCCTTTGCTAAAATGTATATATGAGGCTGTTGGGAAAGGAAGCAGGGGAGGCCTGTGTTGGAATGCATTCAGCATATAGATGGCACCAAGCTTTCTCTTACCATCTTGGCTGAGCCTGGGTCTAGTAGTGAGAGGTTCATCTATGGGAATATACTCAGCATACTGGCTGCCAGATATCAAACATACTGAGAGCCTGGATAACAGTGATACGTGAACACAAGCGATACAGATTGCTTTTCTGTTGCACTACCTACCTATTAGTTACTAACAAAGTAGTGAATGCTGATAGAAATACCTGATCCTTCCTATGCCAGTAATCTCACCACTAGAGCCACACAGGAGGAGAGTTCATCAAAAAGATTATTATATACAGTGCACCTGAACCAAGTTCTCTGTGTTGTATAGAACCCCAACTACTGTGAATAAATCCTGAATCAGATAAGCATTACTTGTACAAAGAGCCTATCAAGGAGGCTGACTAAGAATTCAGTGAAGTACGATGCTTTTCACACAGTGTATGCATCTACCTTATCTCAGGATATGTGCTGGTATTCTATCTCTTTCTTTAACAAACTCCCTGCTCTATTAGTGCCAAAAATTGTGGCTACTCTACAGATTGGCCTATGCATAGTTCCAGCCCAATTAAACCTGGAACTACCTCACTGTAGAGTAACCACTTGAACTGCCTTTTTTTTTAAATGTCAGTTCTCATCTGGAATATTTTAGGGGATGATTAATCCCTTCCCAGTTCTGCTTAACCTGAAACAAGACTTTCTGACTGAAAAGCACATAACTTAATTTTCCTGTGGCTGGATATAAAAACCACCAAGGAATCATGCCATTGAATGAGGATGTTTTAATTTGGTTGAGAGAGAGAGACAGTTTGGCACAGAGTCAGGGGGTAGTGGGAATATTTATACAAAACTAATACCAGCCAGTCATTTTTTCTATATCCTTTTTGAAGTTAGAATATTTTCACTTTGAACAAATGCCGATCCCTTCTCAAAGGCTTTGCTATTCTGAGATAAGTGAAGGTCAGATAGTGACAGTCAGAGAGTCCTGTGTTTACAATGGCCTGGCTCTTGGCAAGAGAAATGCACATGATGTCACAAATTCAGTACTAGGTAAGAGAAGACAAGTGGTTATAAAAGCCAGTATGGAAAAAGGTAGCATTATGCTAGCTCTACAGTGCAGCTGAGACATGAGATTTCAGCCTAGGTGGAAATCCCAAGCTAGCTTTGATCTGAGTTAGCAGTGAAACTGTGTCCACATAAGTTTGTGCAGTCCACACTGACAACTATCTAGGATCCTGACTACTTACTCAGCAGCTGGAACTTGTAATGCTTTGGCCTCCATGCCATTAATTCCCAAATTAGATAAATCAGTGTTAGATCAGGTGTTCCCTACAGTTGCTGAAATCGTACCTTTTGACTGCAGTATAGAGATGCTCTGTATTTGCTTCTCAGTAGAGGATATGTAATCCCTTTTGTCTCTGGAAATGAACTAAGAACTAAATTTATCTGCATAGTCTTCTGGTTCATGCTAAAACTTCCTGTGCTCAACTTCTTCCAGAGCAGTGGTTCTCAACTCAAGGCACCCCTCAGAAAAAGCCAACTCTTAGTTTTCCTGTGTTTTTTGTCTGCAGAAAAATAATAGAGCAATTCATCTGTTGCAAAAATCTCAGATCACAACAGCTCAGAATGTTTTCAACACTATGAATTTCGTTATAAAATTTCTGGGTTTATTTTGTTAATCATGTTTGCACATGAAACCATGCTAACATTGCCTGGCATTCCATGACATCTTTGAAAGGATCTCAAGGCATCCCAGGGTGCCACAACTTTTAGAGCATATTGAAAGACGAATAAACATGACAAGCATCACTGGAACAGTCTGTCATTGCTGCCTGCCGAACCTCAGAGGAGGACTACTGCTGAAGTGCTAATTTGCCCTTACATAGTTATCATGCATTGCAGATTTGTAAAATGGTGCATTCATCATCACCAAACAGTCAAGAATCTCCAAAGAAGATTTAAAAAGTAGGGCTGTGCAAAGCTTCGGTCCTTGATTCGATTCAGCGGAGGTTCAGCCGGATTCGGATTTGGATTCGGCCAAATCGAATCAGGGACAGTGATACGAATTGAATCACTGTCCACCGTTCAGGCCGACTCTGAATCGAATAGGGCCCGCTTCGCACACCCCCATTAAAAAGTCCCTTGAAAAAACTTTTTTCAACATACAATGGATTTTCTAAAGAAACATTTCTGATTCAACCAAAATTTTGTTTTTGACAAAAGAAACATTGGTTATTAAAAAAATGTCTTTTATCTAAAAATATTCAGATTTCTTTTACTTGCATGTGCACCAAACAGGAAGCAAGTCTTAGTTTTAGCTCAGGTCCCCTCAAAAATTGCTAGTGTAATAAAGGAAAAGACTTAGAAGGGAACAGTAAATAGTTGTGTCTGTTTGAAAAGTTTTCTTTTGTGAAAGTGTATGTTTAAATTCAGACTTTAAAGTTGACTTGAATACAGATTTTTGCATAACAAAGTTTCTTCTATAAAGTCCTAGTAGCTCATCAGTAATTCAAATTTCCACTTCTTAAGAACACTGCTGACATCTATATTTAGGCATTAATACCTTCATGGATGTAGATTTCTAATTCAAGCTTGGTATCGTGTCCATGCTAAACTTACAGTGTAGTTTCAATCACTTGCACAAATATTGGCATGCCATCTAACCCTGGCATTTTCCAGATTGCCAGACGAATGTGTGCTTAAGAGGATGTCTGGCTGTATTCATATAAATGGCTGTCTTTTTCGCTCTTTCTGGTGTGGCTGATTGCCTTCTATTACTGGCTGTTCGGCTAGAAATGTTCAAATTGACATAATATTTTAAAAATTGAATATTTGAAATAATTTGTTTCCCTGTTTCATCCAGTGGTGGAATTCAGATTCCAGAACTGGGTGCGTCTCACTTTTATTCCCGCCACAAAAAGTATCAAGTGTCTTAGTAATTTTGAGTGTCTTAAGTTTTAGATGCCTAAACTTGCAAACCTTAGAAGTGCTGGGATTCATAAAATGATACGTCCCCAAATTTCTGAAAACCATGCCCTGCTAAGATATTTTAGGTTGCACCCGAAGTGATCTTTTCCCACATAGTGGCACAAGCTCATCTCTGAAATGCTCACAATTGAAACAGGGACAACAAAACAGACAGCAGGTAGAGGCAAGTGAAGCAATATATAGTTGTATTATTAACTGTCTACAAATAGTGCATGTAATTTGTATACATAATAATCTGGAAGTGTACCTATGTTGGTTAATGTGTTTCTAATAGGCATCACAGCAGAGATTCCCTTCTGGGTGGGACCCACGTGTGGAAAGTTAAGGTCCTTGTGGAGGAGCTTATACCACAAATTGTGTCCAGAATCAAGCAAACTTCCATTTTTTTCTACATCCTGTTTTAGAAGGATTGTAGTAGCTCTCCAAGCATAGTTAGACTCTACAGGATCCTAGAATGAGATATATTATTAGATCCTCTTGTGCATCTCCCAGGGGAGGATGATGACTTTTTCTGTACAGTACATTCTCAAGGATTTTGTTTCATCCAGTTTTAAATGACTTAGTGCTGGGACTTCCACCATGTCCGCTTTAGGCAGTATTCCATAGGCTAATACTTTTCACAGTTATGAAGCATTTTTTGATATCTGGCCTAAATTCTTTGTGCTTTTTTGTTCTATTAAGCCTAATTACAATGTGCCCCCTTGAATACCCTGTACTATTGTTCTCCAATATTCTTTAATGGTGATGAAAACCCAATGATACATCCATAGAAAACATGATGAAGGGCTGTTTTCTTCTCTATGTCAAAACCTACAAATCTTTAAGGGTTGGCCAAACACCAGCAAAGAGCTCTGGAGTAGAAGCCTTGAATTACATGAACTCTATCCACACTGTTATATGGAAAACTACTGGAGAAATTTTCAGTCCATACAACAGCACATGTGCACTTTACATTTTTTTCTGGAGGTGAATGATCAGTAGAGGAGGCCGGATCCAAACCCCTAGGTGCACATCACACACACACTTTAGGAGAGCTCAAAATTCTGAGGGTGCCTGGTTTCCACGTGTTTGTACAGGACACACTTTTTGAAAGCACTAGAAGGATTTCTGGTCTCATATGCTCTGTATAAGTATCATATGTAACCTCAAAGAAGTGATCTGACATCTCTAAGAAAGTCTGGAGGAGAGTAAAAATGCTCCAAGACCCAGGTATTCTTTTAAACTTCCCTCATACCTTGTAAAATTTAACTTGTAAACTTCCCTCTAAGCTTGCCATTTAGCCCCGTGACAATAGGATGTTTATGGGGTGTATGGACCCTTTTTTGGCCCTCTGCACACTACTGGATTTCATCCATCATTGAAGACCGTGCTCCAGTGGAAGGTTGCAATTATGGTTCTGAGCCCTAATGATTAAAACAAATATTGTAGTTTGTCCTGTAGCTCAAATATTTTCCTAACTCTTGTCACCATGGTCTCTAACCACCATCCACATGTCATCCATAGCCCCAGTATATGGCATGGGGACCAGGAAAAAGTTGCAGACTAAGTGATGGAAAAACCCCACTTACACGGCAGTAGGAGGTGGGATTTGTCATGCACAAAAAATAATTTTATCTTCCATGATGAGTGTTCAGGGTTCTGGCTTTTTCCTGCTACAGGTCATGATGCGGCTAATAGCTAAGCCAGCTCAGGACTGGATTTAGGTATTAAGGATTTTGTCTTCTCCCAGGAGAAATCTGGAATCATGGATCTGGGTCATGACAGGTAAGTAATGGAGGAAATGAAGTGATTGTCAAGTATTTTGATGTATATAATGATATATAATAATGTTGTATTAGTAAATGTTAAATTTACTCATATAGTTTGTTAATAATTTGAAAATCCAAAAGCTTTGTTTAAAGTGCCTGCTAGCCGTTTTTAAGCAGTAAGACTCTGGTAATTTTAGCCTGTAGTTTTAGCCTTTTACAACTTGAAGTTGGATTTGGGAGAATAAAAACGCTCAATTGTAAATGTGTTTGGCTGCTTGGGGATTTTCAGTGCCACTTGAATTTTCTACAGTTACATAGTTTTCTTCACATAAGGAATTTTCAGTTTTTTTAAAAAGTACACATAACTTATTTTCTTATTACATGGCACATAAGTAAATTATATCTCAAATGCCTTAATTTTCAAAATATGAGAGATCTGAGGCCCTGATCCTATGGGGAAAAAATGATTCCTTGCATGTAGCCTCACTGCCTCAGCTGTACTACACAGGCTCAGATCCTCTGAAAATGAAGCCTTGATGTCCTAAATAGGACACCCAAAATTGGAAGCCTCCTATAGAAACGTTATTCATACCTCCCTGTCTGTTTTAGCTACAGCTGCACTTTTAAAGGCATACACATCTAAATGATATTTTAAAATACATATTGTAGTGAATCCAGTTTAGGTAAATAATGATTGAATGGATTTACTTTGGACCTAGTAATGAAATATATTCCCTTTCTCATAGGTAATGTGTTAGCCATAGGGGCAACATACAGACATTAAGGGAGGTTAGGGAGAGGCTCGATTAATTAAAAAATTGCCTCCTGATCTAAAGTAATTCGGGATGGGGGTTAGCAGGGGAGAGCTTGGGGGTATCAGGTGGAGTAAGCAGGCTCTGGGGGGCAGATTGGGGCGTATGTGGGAGAACAGGGGTCAGGTGGGGTGTGTGGGAGGGTTGGGGGAAAAGGCAAGGTCTGCAGGCAAGTCAACTCCCCCATCCCTCCTGCTCCTCCTCCCACCCCAGCATACATTCTCTGTTCCCAGCATTGGCAAGCACTGGTAAAACCAGTCCTAGGAGTGGCTTGTGGGATTGAGGTGTGGCAGGCTCAGGAGGGGGGCTGGCTGATCTGTGCGGCGGGAGTTGTCCATCTGGGGGTGGAGGGAGGGTCTGGGAAAAGGGGCTAAATATAGCCCAGTGCTGGAGGTGGAGGTAGGAAAAGTGCAGCCCTAGGGCTAGGGCCAGTGAGTTTTTCAGTTGCGGGTCTGAGCTGGGAACTGTACAGAAATTCAGTTGGATGGGACTTACCAGACCTGATCTAAGTTAGACTACCTTAGAGGTAGAGTTAACTTAGGGCTGGCTATTTTTAGACCAATGTAACTTTCCTAAACTTCTGTGCAGTTAGATCAACCTACCTATGGATCTAATGGTGTAGACAGAAGTGCAGCTCCCAGCTGTAACTCAGAATGATTTCTGAAAAGCATTCTGAGTTGCAGCATTACCCCAGACCAAACAGAAGTTCACTGCTGGTTCCAGGGAGGAGAGGAATATAGCTGTGGACTGGGATCCTGCAGCCAGGTTCCCATAGTGACAGCCAGGGATCTCTGCCAGTGCTGTTTTCAGAATGGGGGGTGGGGAAAGGCAGAGGAGGGAGCTCATTCTTGGAACTCCCCAGCTGGTGCTGAAGGGTGGGGTGGATAAATTGGAGCTGCCTCCTACCTTGGGGGACTCCAATACACCTGCCCCACCCTCAGGGTGGGTGTATTGGAACCCTGAGCCCCCAGACTGGACTCCCTCCACTCCCTCTCCGCCCTCCCATTCTGAAACCTTTGACAAGCAGGGAGGTAGGACAGACACAAGTTACAGGAGACACTACATTTTAAAACATACAACGTGGGTCAGATTTTCACCAGATCAGCCATTTTTTAAGCTGTCTGCAGCTGTGCAGTTGTGTTTGGTCACAGTTATAGACTGTAGAGCTGCATGAAACAGCACCATTTCATTTCGACTTCCATTTCACCATTTCAAAGGGACAGTGTTTCGTTTAACTGTTTCATTTTGTTTTGAAGCACTGTTCCATTTCGTTTAGTCAAAACTTTCGCAGTTTTGATGCATTTCAACATTTTGCCCATAGGCTATAGTGGAGAATCATGAAAATACCAGTAACTTTGGCATTTCTTACCTGATTTGGATGAAAATTGCAGGGATGGTAGCTCCTTCTGAGGGTATGGAGCCTGCCAAATTTCAAGGAGATAGATGCAGGGGTTTCTAGGAAACTGCACCTCAAACTGTTCAAAGCAAAACTTGTATCACTTGCTGGCAGCGGCAGCCCGCTGTCATCCTGTGCACAGATCTGGGGGCTTGCACCCCCCAGGAGGGCTGCAGGGCTGTGGTGGGGCCAGTGCCAACACCTGAGTCTGCCCAGCACAGCCCGTGACAAGCACCAGGAAGAATCCAGTGCTGGTGCTGGCCCCAGCCGGCAGCAGCAGCCTGTTGTCATCCTGCATGTAGATCTGGGGGCCCAGAGGGCAATCCAGAGGGCAATCAGAGAGCTGGGGGAAAGATCAGGGAGCAGAGGAATCCAACCAGGAACAGGGGTTCAATTATCCAGCTCCCAGTTCGATTCCTCAGCCCCCTGTTCGATTCCCCATCTCTCTGGCTGCTTCCCCCAGCTCTTCCTGGGGGGCACGGGACCTTGGATCTCCACACTGGGTTTCAGCAGACTGCCGCTGCAGTCTCAGTAGCAGCCTGCTGAAACCCTGTGTGCAGATTGAGGGCTGCTCCCCCCAGGAAGAGCTGGGGAAATCAGCGAGCTGGGGAATTGAACAAGAAGCTAGATGTCAATATCAGAGCAGTCCTTCCCCCGTCTTCCCCCTCCCTCTCCTTAGTTTCTGTTTAGCTGCAGCAAGCTCAGCTTTGAAACTCAAAACTTTTGAAACGTTTTGAGTGCCCTCATTTCGTTTTGAAGCTGTTTCGAAGCCTTTTGTTTCATTTTGGTTTTGCTGTTTTGAGCTCGAAATGCATTGAAACAGCTTTGAAATGAAACACACTTCAAAATTTTGCACAGCATGTAATAGACTGCTTTCTGTGGACAGATTGGTTGCAAATTGTCACTTCTGTCTGCACCCTAAGTGTAAAGTCCATTCATAGATGTGTCACAACCCAATTATAGCAGTGCCCATGCCACAAGCAAGAGATACTATTTAAAGCAGTTTTATTTTGCACTAGGTTAACTAAGAGTTAACAAAATGATAGTAACAGCCTTTTTTGCTGTGCATGCCAAAAAGATTTATTGCTGCGCCACTAACAGAAATGAAACTTTAACCTTCTGTGCTTTACATAAATCATCATATTTGGTCAAAGAAAACAGGGAGTAGCCCTGTGATATTACCCTAGCGAAAACTGCTATATAATTGGAGATTCTAATTAAATTTATGACGTGGCAAAAAGCAATTGGCTATTATACAAATAAAACCCACATACACTTCCGTGAAGTCGGAGACCTCCGTACGCACTTTGGAGACCTCTGAACATACGTGTCAGAGTAATTAGACAATTTGATCACTTGTCTAAGTTCCCCGTCTCGACCCAATCTCAGACGTAAATCAACGACTGCCGGCCCGACCATTTCTGTCCGAACACTTATGCAGACCGACCTACGAACTCTAAGCTGTAACTAACCAAGTACCTCTGACCTCCGTTATTCACCACCTTGACGGCGTGAGTAAATAATCTTGCTTTGCAACCGATAAGCTTCTGTGCCTAATTCCACTCCAAGCATCACAAGTACCCGCCTGACGGCCTTCTAACGCCCCAGACCCCTCGCTGCAGTGCACGGCAGCGACAAGATGAACTAAGTTAGATTGGGCAGTCATTTTTAATGCAATTTAACCTCCCCTAACCTTCCCAAATGTCTACACGTACCCAGGGAATGGCATAGTGGCCTAACTTTCATTTTTGACATACCTACAACAAGATATGTAAATCTCAGGAGCACTGACTCAACTCTTCATCCCCCTAAGCAAGATCATTTCACTTCAACTCAGTTACTGTGTAGAGATTTGCCCTCCGCCCCCCTCCTTAAGAAGTAACTGCATTTTAATGCTATGATATGCTCATGTATAGAAACTATGATAACAATGTTTTTAATACTCTTATCTTAGTTTCTAGGCACAAATATACAAAGCTTTATAAAGGATGCACTACACAAGAAAAATTTTGTTACTACTGTTTTTTATAACAGTACCATATCCTGGTCCCTGTAAGTAGAAACTGAAGCCAGGAAAAAGATCCTTCTGTTCCTTGCTGAGTTAAGACACAGTCCACATCAGCTAATCATATTACAGAAATGTACAGAAGAAACATCAATATGTGGCTACCTGATGGATGATTCATATAGTGACTGTAAAGGGGTGAGGAAAACATCTGTCTCGTTCTTCACTGCTCTACCTAAAACACAGTTGCTCATCAGGTTCCTTGTGCCAGAGGCTTCTCAAGGAGACCAGTGTGGTCACCTCTCAAGTTTTCTAGCTCCAACACATCTGCTTCAGGAGTGAAAAATTAAAACAGGAATTAAGCAGAGACTGCTGCTGCCAGTGCACATGGCCAGCATGTGAAGCTGTGGTATTTTCAGGGTTTCAACACATTCCTCATAGGGCACAGGGATGGGACAGCACATTTAGAACTGACAAGGCGGAGTTTGAAAAGCTTGCCAGGCAGCTGAAAGGCTGCAGAAAAATAAAAACTTCTGTGGGTTCCTGGAAAGTTTTGAATTGCCCCTAGCTGGCCTGACAGGCCTTCAGTCACACTCTGGGAAGAATGGCAATGTTCTCTTAGCATCTAATCTGCTTCTGCGATGGAAGGTTGTGCAACTATTTGACGAGTGCAGGGCCCATGGAAAATGCCAACAGAACTTAAAAGGGATTTCTTTTCTTGCAGATAATGCAGCCTTCTCTGCAAAAGGCAGCACATGGGATGAAACCAGTTCAATTATATGAAAAGCACTGCAACACCTAGAAAACATTTCTTTTCTTTTCTTTTTTTTTTCTTTTTTTTTTTTTAGTTTGCAGGAAACATGTTTAGCATCAAATTGAATGTTCATGACAGCTCACCACAAGTTATTATATGCAATTCACTGCCACACTGCAAAATCCTGACTGGTGGCAGAGAATAGCTGCTTAGACAAACTGTTGAATTCATAGCATTTGATACAAAGGGTCTTTCAGAAGAAAGGTGTGCAAAGGCATTCAGCTTAAGATGGTTTTATTTCCATTATTCTCTTAAACAGATATGTGACCTGAATTAATCCCTGCCGTTTCCTCCATCAAATCCTTTCTAACTGCTCAGCTGTGAATTTTTAAGTTGTTAAGAAGCTTGTGAAAAAAGGTTGTAGATTGCCAAGTCAGCAGAAACTTAAGAAGTCTATGTCAAAACTAAACTTGTTTGACAAGTTAGACCAAAATATTTGCAGCTTGTATGATGAAGAGCTTGTATGATTATCATCAGTACCAGGGCAACAAATAATTAGATTTCCTATCATGAAAGAGCTCTATTATTATAGTGTTCCCTGATGTGTACAGGAAACTATTCAGTTTCCTCCAAGGTTGGAAAGCTAGGGATTGTAGACTCTTGATATTGGACAAACACTAAAGAGCAATCTAGTGAGCAGCTTACTAGGCTGTAGGACTGCATATACAGTGCATGCAAATAAGCATAACTTTAAATTGTTTTCATTGCATTATTTTATGTGACAGAATAGTTTTGGTTGGGGCTTGAGCTGATCTGCTGATGGCACAAGAAGCTCCAGTCCACCTGGGAATTTTAGTAGGCCTGAGGAAGAAACTTTTCTCTGATTGACTGATTGCCCCAGTGCTTGCATTGGGGCTGTTGCAGGAATTGGACAAAGCTCTCCACCCCTCAAGAACGAGTGCCCTTCTAAAGGGAAGGGAGGAAGGGGTAGGAACAGCTGGGTGACTCGGGTCAACTCTACTCTAGTTGTCATCTTGTACAGCTGTTCATTTAGATCAGCAGGCCTGAAGTGCCCCAAAGAGCTAAAACTTAACACTGCTATCTCCTATATGGCCAATGTGGTCATAAGACAAGTTAGTTGAGAGACTTGGAGCAAACTTGGTCCATTTCCTCAGATTAAAAAATCCACATGCTTGAACTGTGGACTAGATGGGAAAGGAGCAAATTACCTACATTCAGTTTAGTCCAAATTTTGTTCAGTAGCTGTTTTTACTGATATTGGACATATTCTGGTCAGTAGCTTCCATGGGCTTGTAACAACACAACATATAGGGCAGAAGGCAGTCTGATTGAAGTATTCTCTTTGAAGAAGTCTTGTATTTTATTTTAGAATCATGAATAGAAAAACCAAAGTACAACTATAGATATAGACTTTCTAATCTCTCCAAGCACTTGAGTAGGTGCTTAAATTTTAAGCATGATTCAACCCCATTGAAGGCCAGCACTATACAGCAAAGCAAAGTTACTTATGTCCTTAAATGCTTTGTAAAATATTAACAAACTATTTCTTGCAGTTTCTGAAATAGAACAAATTAGGAAGGGGTGTCACTGTCACGCAAAATCCTGCATCCAGTCCAAATGGTAGTAAGTTTGGCTATCTAGATAGGTAAGTCACAAAATATTGTTCATTCTTTCCAACTTTCATTACATAATTTTCCATACATTTCACATGTGTTTGTCAGGGCTAGTTACATGAGTGTGAACAGGGGTCTCTAATAAATTTCCTGCCTGTCGGCCCTCATGTAAGGTGGCTGACAGGTATTCCTAGGCCAGGAAGACTTGCAGTCATACTCTTACCACTTTCAGGGCATAGGTTTATTCTTTAATATAAAACTTAAAAAAAACAAAAAAATCAAACAAAACCATTCCAGTGCTCCTAAAGCCTCCTTCCCTTCAGTTCCTCTGCTTCAGAGTCTACTGCAGGAACCCATCTCTCTCTGAGAGCCTCTCTTTATAGGGAACAGCTAATCACTTCTCAGCTGGACTTGATAATTGTATAGGGATGGCTGGGCCCAGGCCCCCTGGCCCTTACAGGAGCAGGCTCTCCTGCTTTAGAGTCTGTTGAATGTCAATGAGGAGAAATAGCAGAAAGGGACACACTTTTCTTCATGAGCAGGTGTTCTCCAGATCAAGCAAGATGGGAGAAATTATAAAGTGGTTCTGGTATGATATTTGGGTATACTGAAAAGTAATAAGAAATGGTCTTTGTAACTGTTACTTCATACCTATTTCTGGCACTACCCATTCATGGCATATGCAGAACTGATAATAATTTCAGTTGACTTGCAAAATTCCTGGGGAAGAACGTTTTGGGAAAAGGAAACTACTAGCGATTGTTCTTGCTGTCTGTTTTAATTGCCGCAGATGAAGCTGGGTTTAGATACTTGTGCTGTTGTTTTATGTTCTGTAGGGCTCTCTCCATCCCTCCAAACATATGGGGAGCTTCTCTGGGTGAAGGACTAACATGAGAAAAAGCAGGGTATCTTCTTAACCCTCCCTTTTCTAGCAATAGCAAGGATTCCGCTGCAAAGCTGGCTAGAATTTTTTTGACAGGGATGGGAACAGACCCACATAAGCCCTGAGGCAGGAGGACTCTGTTCACAGTTAAACTCCAATGGCTCTAAGGCCCATTCTACCCCATTCCAGAGAAAGGCAAACCCTCTCACATTTTGGAAGCTATCTGATGGAAGATTTATTGGAGGATGTTGTAGCCTGACCTGTCCTCTGCTCTGGCTTTCAGCAAAGAGGTATGGTCTGTCCCCACAGGCATAAAGATATACAGGTTTCCCTTGATTTATGCAGTATATGTGTTCCAAGGGAACGGTGCATAAATCGAATTTGCACAAAGCGAACCAACTTTACAGTGTAACAAATAGGGATAGGTTCCCATGGTGGTGAAGGAGGGAGGCTGGGACTAGGGAAGAGGTTAGGGTGGGGAGAGGGTGCCACTCCCGGAGCTACATAAGGCAGCAAAGCAGAAGGAACAGAGCAGCACTCACCCCAGCCCCAGCTGCAGTGGCCCTGGGAGTGGCCAGCGCCAGCTACTTGTAGACGCTGGGCTACATTGTGCTCGACCTGTCCCCACTCACCTCTGCTCCTGGGCTGCGCTGTGCCCTAGTGCCGGCAGCTGGTGTTGGCTGCTCCTGGGGCTGCTCCAGCACAGGCTGGGGTGAGTGCAAGCAAGTGGAGCCCCGGGCGGTGCAGGGCATGGCACTCATCCCAGCCCGTGCTGCAGCAGCCCAGGGAGCAGACAACACCAGCTGCCTGTACCAGGGCACAGGGCAGCCCAGGAGCAGAGGTGAGTGGGGGCAGGTGGGGCACAGCACAGCCCAGCGGCTGCAGGCAGCTGGCTCTGGCTGCTCCCGGGGCTGCTGCAGCCGGGGCTGGGGTGAGCGGGGCTACATGGGCCCTCCCCCCATGGACTTACCTGCTTAGGCGGGGCGGCATCTATGCTGATTGCATTAGAGTGAATTTACCTCACATACAACAAATTATAGGTCTAAATATGCTCATCACATAAGAGCGAATTCACATATAAAGAACCTGCATAAATTGTGGGAAACCTGCACACAAAAAAATAAATAAATAAATAAATAAAATCAGTCACAGTCAAGCCAGCATCCAGCATTTATATTAGCATCCTAATTACATTTGAGTTAGGATTAAATGAAATAAATACATGTCATAAAACTTAACTTCTAGATTAATTATTAGATAAATCATCAGAGACGAAGAGCAGTCTTATGGTTACGGCCCTGAACTTGGGACTGAGGAGACCTGTGTTTGGTGCCTAGCTCTGCTGCAGAATTTCTTAGTGACCTTGTAAAAATCACTTAACCTCTTTGTAATAACCTAACTTCCCTTTGTCTTACTTCTTCAGTATGCCACACTTCAGGGTAAGGACTGTGTTCTCCTATGTATAAGCAGAGTGTCCAGGAGGGAAAGATTCTGACTTCATCTGGACACTTGAGGCATAGACAGAACACAAGTATTAAATAATAGGGCAGTTATATTCACAGGATCCTCTAAGTTACAAAAGAAAAAAGTTAGAAGCTTTAAGGCTTTCCAAGTTGACTTATGATTGCTAACACCTTCTAGAAGACTGTATTGTATCAAACTAGTAGGAGGCAGAGA
>NW_005842398.1:498577-541960 GCF_000455745.1 Alligator sinensis | reverse complement strand
AGCAGGAACTAAAGAAAGAATGGCTACATGTATTAAAACAAAAAGCCCAATGCTCATTTTATCTATACGAGAAGATAGGGGCTGCTATTCTCACCAGAGCAGGTGTGCTACTAAATTTGGGGGCACAAAAAAGAAAGTTACTGCTGAGATGCAGACTGGCTTCCTTTCATGTTTTAGGTGGCAAAGGCAGCAGTCATTTGAGTGCCACTGAATGGCTTTTGAATGAATACAAAAGAGCAGACGGTTCCACTTATTTCTGAAATTAGATGCAATCATATCTGTGAATCACGCAGCAGCAAATCACAGTAATCTGCATTACAATACATTATGCTGCTGCACTACCTAACTGCAGTATACCACAGCAGCAGAAACACTCCTCAGTGACCTGTACTGTATTTGCCTAAGGCTTAGAGATGTACTGAAGCAATAAGCAACAAAAATGAAATGCTTTCTCCTGAAAAAAAGGAGAGCAAATTATAACAGGAGTCAAGTCTCAGCTAATGCAAGACTAGCATCTTCTTGTTCACAGTTTGCACAATTAGATATCATGAATATTTTTATTGTTCTAAAAATACTTTGGCTTTCTTTAAACCAGCTATCACATTAACTTCATTATATTTGTACAAGCATTAGTGAGGCAGATAGGGCAATGAGGGGAGATAAGGTATCTTAGTTAACACACAAAAATAAATTTAATTTCCCTCACCCCCGCCATCACGACTGCCACTCCTATTTCCACTCTTCTGCTATGGAGATAATAGCTGCCAGCTTGGATGCTCTCATGACTGCTGCCTAATGAGAGATGATTGTGTATATGAGGTCAGTGGTGCCAGAAAATACCCAAACCCACTCTTCTTCTATCCTCATCCCATTTTCTGGGGCATTTTACTTTTATTAAAAATAGTAAGACAAAAAACCAAAACAAAACACCTTTTGGGACCATCATGGTAAGTGCTAGGACTGGTAGCATGAAAAGTAGGGTCTTGGGTTGTAAGCTCTTCAGGCCAGGAGCTGCCTCTTTGTGATATGTTTGCAGTAGGGAAATGAAGCCTCTCTGAGCTACCACGGTATCAAGAATACTAACACAAGCCATGAAAGCAATCATCACATAACCATAGAACTAACACTGGACAACATATTGATTTGTTTTTCTGTGGTATCGAGATTGATTTTCTTTTTCTATGGAAACTCCATAGATTATCCTAGAGCTTTCTCTTCTCCATCGTCAAAGATAATCTTTAGAACAAGAAAAACCCTGCCATAAAATCAGCCTGAGAATATGTATACTACCTTTCATCATCAGGCAGGAAGCAGAGGTCTACAGTAAGGGAAAATATATTGGCTGCGATAGGATTTCAGTTAAATTTTTATTTCAGGGGGTTGTGTACACAAATTTCCGCTGGTTTCGTTAAGCCCCTGTATAGACACTCTAATTTTTTGGTTTTATGTGTGGGTTTCTTTCAGATTAGTTTTAACCTATTCTTAATCAGCTTAAACTAAACTGAAATAAACCTGGTTTCATACTGAAGTAACCAAAAGCAACTCTGTCTGTGGACAAGCCCCAAATCAGAAGAAAAAGTATAGGTTTTTCTGCAGCAGATCAGATCACATTTCAGTCCAAGCTATTATATCATGACTACATATAATAATAGTTACCATGTAGAGCATGGTAGTACCCCAGAGCCTCAAATGGGTTGAAGTTGTATTGTGCTAGCCACTGCAGAGCAAATCACAGCATCTGTCCCAAATAGCTTACAAGGTATAAGAGAGCTTACAAAGTCAAATAGGTATAAACATGAGACCAGATTTTTAAAGATATTTAGACATTAGTCACATATTTGGGGTTATTTTAAGCAAGTTAATGCAAGGGACCACATGACAAACTAATGGCCCAGAAAACAGTTTTGTGATGATAAAGTGCAAACAATTTTTTCTGAGAAGAACTGTTTGTGTTTAGTCTCTGTACAACCCAAATATGCAAATCTGGACAAAATAAGGCTGTACTTCTACTTCACCGCTGCTACTAATTGTAGGACTAATTACAAAGTATTGATCCCATTTACACAGTTGCAGGTAAAGAAAGAAAAATGGAATGAGGTATGGGTGGGTAGGGCATACACTAGAATGTGATCAAGGAGGTGAAACAAGGAGCTTTCACAGAAGAAAACTGATGTGGCACATAGTAGAAACACAGACTCCTAGATGGGATTTTGAGAGCATTGCCAGCTCATGCAGTGATCTCCAGACTGAATGTGAGAGAAGTCTTGGCAATAGGACACTCATTGAGGATCAGACAACCACAGTGTAATTCTCCAGTAAAGTGTTTTCTGATTGTTTTTAAATTACTGCCTAGGATGACTAACAGGCTACAATCTCACTACAGCAACATTCTTTTTTTAATTTTTTGACAAGCAGTCTTGGTCTTTGTTGGCATGGGGATGCAGAATCAAACATAAATCCAAAGCCTTATTCATTAAGATTCAAAATGAACTCCAAAATGAAAAGCAGGATGGTAACCCTTAAAGTATCAGGATAAGAAGGGTTCTAGCACACACCTTACATGCAGGTCAATAGTAGCTACGTGGGAAAATTCCATTTAATTTTATGAAGATCTGACTATTAATGTCCATGGTAAAGCTGCTGGGAAGATGGTAAGTTTCCCCTTAACCAACTCCTCATTTTATGTTGCTTTGTCCCGTGGTCTGTGCCTGGAATTTTGTACGGGTGTGGCTGAGGAAGTGCAAGCTTCTGATACAGTCATGCAGGTCACTTTTGGCACTAGTGCAGTCCATTTCCAGTAGCCATTTGATTTGGTTCAGTACCAAGTATGCTACATCAGTGTCTAAAACTCCAGTGCAGAACAGCCCTTAGATGGGAAGAAGCATACGAGCCATCTTTCCTGCCATCTAAGTATTTTTGTGGAATTGAAGAGAGGCTATTTTTTCTATTTAACTACACAATGCAAATGCCTGCTGCCAAGAGCTGTTTTTGTCTCCTCAGTTAAAGGATGTGTTAATTGAGTAATAGATGAAGTCTGTCACGAGGGAGCTATCTGTCTCAGGGATGTCTGCCATCTAATCATGGCAAGCTCTGCAACACAATAACTTTTAAGAGGCAAAACCCAAATGCAAGTCACTATGTGGGTTCTACTGTGGTTGTCATTCCAGACAGGACTGGCCATAACCCTTGGAAGAGATCAGGACTGGGAGCTTCATTTCATTATTGAGGTCAGTATGTAACCTGAGAAGTCAATAGTTGGCTTTTTTGGTTTAAGCAACTAACTTAAAATACAAAACTGGTATGATGTTTCTGGTAAGACACTATATTTTATTTATTTTTCCAGTCAGGAAAGAAAAAATTATGTTTGTGTCCAGAGATTACTTCTTCAAGCATCTTGAGACTATATCCTACGCCACAGAACGCCAGTAGTAATTTTCTAAAACTCAGTGTCCCAAAGGGACTAGCAATCCCCAAATCAGTGTGTGTTACATTTCTTAGTGTGTGTCTGCATTTAGGATCCCAGAATCACTGGTCCCTTTAGAAAATTTAAGGTTAGGAAATGACCTTTTTATGCCCTAAATCAAATGACAGGTGCTCAGGACTTTTTAATAACCAGACCTCTTTAAGAGGGCCCAAATTGAGCACCCAAAATCATTACTCAGTTTTGAAAATGTTTATCCACTGATTTGAAAAATATAATTAAGGTTCTTCTGGTTTCAGAAACTCATAATAGGTTAGGACAGCTATTATTTGGCCCAATCTGCTTTATTTTCAAGCATTAACTAGTCCAGTTGTAGGATGCAGTTAGAATTAGTTGTATAAAAGTGAAAGAAGCAAAAAAAATGCAGATTAGGCCTGTTGTGAGGCCAGTGCTGATTTTAACCATGTTGAGACCTACAGTAGAACATGTGTCTGCTCTTTCCCCTTTCCCTGTCATAAAAAAGGCCAATTGAAAATTGCAGTCAAGCTTCTAATATTTCTGGTACACACTTTAAACCTAATTTGGGCAAACTAATTGTTGATACAACTCGGGTGACTTAAGCATTAAAGCGCTGTATGTTCTCTGAAGAGAAATGTGAGGAAACCATTCTCATCATGCTACAGGGCCCGGAGATTGTCTTTATTCAGTCCACAGCTGGAAATCCATTGTCGTTTATCTATCAGAAGAAAAAAAACATGGAGAGAGAGAGAGATTTTGCAAGGGTGATTCAATGTCTGCACCCAACACTTGGTTTTAAATTACAGGAAAAGCAAATCAAACTCTAGTTAATCTGGGAAGCCCTGAAGACCCCCAAATAATCTGAGAATTTTGCCAAATTTCAAACTCCAAAAGTTTCACCCACCTCTAAGACTAATGTATGGTCTTTCTAAAATCTGTTTCTTTGGGCTGATTGTTGAGCTTGGGTGAGATCGGTGATGGAGCAGTTTTGTCCTAGTTGACAGGTTGCTGGGGGCTTCAGAGTGAAACAGTGTTTTTGTATGACAGTATGTGGGCAGCTTCCCCTTAGTTTGGCCACCTGGTATTCATGTTTTCCGCCCTTTATTTTTGAATCGGAACAAAATGTTCTTAAGCAGGTTGGGAATGTTTAAAGTCACTCAGCTCAGTGAAAATGGATAATCTAAAATATGTCCAGAATGCAATCACACTTGTGCCACACTACCAAGAATATCTGCTAGTGGCATTATGGAGCTATATGGATCATTAACCTACATCAGACTTGTGCCAAGGAATGTCTTCAGGATGTTCTTCCTGTCAGAACCCAAAGTTGTGATTTGTTGTTTTTGTGTGCTTCGGCACTGCTAAATTATGTTCCTGCCAAATTGCAACTCCTTTGCACGGTAGAGTTTTCTGCTGCAATAGGAGAACCCGCGTGCAAAAGAGTATTTCCCGCCATTTGTAGCCTTCTTTGCATGGTGCATTTCTTTTGCATCATAGTGATGCACGGTGCAAAGGAGTTCCCGTCATTTGTATTTAGATTCGTGCCACATTATTGGCCGGTTCTAAATGTAGACATACGGGGCGGCTAGCTATTGGCTTGCTAGCCGTACAAAAGGCTTGGGTAGTTTCTGCCCAAGTCGGAGAGAGAGGAAACCTGGAGAGAGACAGAACTCGCCAGGAGGAGGAGACTTCGCGCTGTGTGAAGATCTCCAAGCGATGTGGACCCTTGCGGACCCAACGCACCTTTCTTAAGCAGGCAACGGAGGTCTGTTTAGCTTCTAGCCTCTCCCCGTCACCGAGCGCAATCCTAGACGTATCCCTATCCTATATACCCAATTTTTGAACCCACGGAGTCTTAACAGCTCCGGGGGACCTGGGAACCGAACAGAACCCACGGAGATTCAGCCACTCCGTGAGGAAAGAATTGCCGAACCCATGGAGCCTAAACCACTCCGGGGTCAAAGAACCGAGTTTGTCAGAGTCCTCCAACGAGGATTCAAACGGAGCTGCGCCTGGAAAGCTGTCCAGCCTACACCGCGACCACCTTGGGTGTAAGTAAATAATCTTTTCAATCAACCATTACGCCTCCGTAACTGATTCTAGCTCGCGCGTACCTTACCGCCCTGCGGTTTTCTCCAGCCCCGCATGCCCGGGCTGCTGGCCACAGTCCACGTGCACAAAGATGGGCCCGGCTCGCACATGGCGAGGATGGGATCGGGAGCCAGCCCGCACACTTCCAAGTTAGATGACCAGTCTCAAGGCTTTATGGAATATTTAGCTCTTTAGCTCTTGCAAGAGAGAAATAGTGTAGAAGAATAAGCTGTATGTTCTGGAGACTCACTGGTTCTTGTTTTCACTTATGTCAGTCCATCATTCAGACTGAAAGTACAGGACAGTTGTCTGTGATGTGGGAATAAAAATCTTTCTCTTTTTTTTTTAATCATTGGTTAAAGATCAACGTGTAGAGTTATTTTATTTTGGAGATAGATTTCATCATTTTATCATATAACTGGATCATTTGGGTCGTTTGATGGGTTTGCAAGTCCACAGTAAGTGGAAGGGATGGAAAAACTAGGATCCTGAGGTGACCAGGTCCCAAGCTAAACAGAGGTAAAGGTTCCTTTAAGATAAGACCATATACTCCATCGTCTTTGGGCTATAAAGACTGTCAGGTACGGAGAGCCATTTCAGGCTGGAAGGCTAGAGGAGCAGGAACTCTTAAGTTGCTCATTTTATATTCAGGCAATTCCTAGTGGAGAATTTTGCTGTGAGTGGATGGCCATATGAAAAGACTAGAGATGGCTGATATATGCTTATGGAGAGGACTGACGAAGAAGGACCTTGTGAGAAGGCCTCTATAGGAAAAGGTAAGGATTGCCCTTGGGGCTTTGGCAGTGAGAATGAAGTGAGGTCAATCTTCTTAACTGTACAGGGCCCAAGGCTAGAACTCAGTAGGGTGGATCTCAGTTTCCCTATCTTGGCATTAGAGGAAACTGGCCAGTGCAAGAGGCAGTGGTTTGGTGTAGGTTCCTGGTCACTGGTTTACTGAAACCTCTTACAGGGTACATCCCAGATGCCTCTGTCTCTCCAGATGCCTCAAACTTCAGTAAAAGGGTAGGACAACTGCAGCTTTGTGCTGACATTTTTAATCTGTCCTGCTGTTAAACATGAACAATTCCACAGTGGTGTAAATGCTGGGCTACACTCACCAACTTCTAGGGTTTAACAGCTGCAAGTACTAACAACATTAATTGAAAATGGTTTTCAAAGGAACCTCAAGACAGGCAGTTTTCCTTGGCCTCACAGCAGCGTACAATATTGTTTGGTACACCCGTCTGCTCATAAAAATAGCAAGAGTCCTACCTGCATGGGTGACCGATGTCATCAAACTGCTCCTTAACAATAGACAGTTCAGGATGGACATGGGTGAGAAGACAAGTACTCGGAGAAGACAGACCAACGGACTGCCTCAAGGATCTGTGCTTGCTCCAACCCTGTACAACCTCTAAATCAATGACCTGTCACAAAAACAGTCATGGAAATTAATCTATACTGACAACATTTGCTGTGGATTCCAGGCCCAGACATTTTCTGAGCTAGAACATACTCTGAACAATGATGTCACAAAGCTGGCTGACTACTGCAAGATGTGGTGTCTCCAGCCAGGCATTAGCAAGACAATTTCCAGTGTTTTCCACCTACACAATGCCAATGCTGCCTGGGAGCTGAACATCTATTTGAATAGTCAGAGGCTGAGACATGAAGCACAAGCTGTCTACTTGGGGGTGATGCTAGACCAGACATTGAGCTACCATGAACACTTCAAAAGATAGCACTGAAAGTTAAGAACATGAAACAACCTCCTTAACAAGCTGGCTGGGTCATTGTGGGGCATAAGAGCCTCCACCCTAAGGATGTCAGCTCTTGACATCTCATATTCTGTGGCATCAGTCTGGAACCAGACATCACACACCAAACTCAATGATGTTCAGTAGGGGTGTACAAAACAGACCCTATTTGATTTGGATTCGGATTTGGCCTGAATCAGGGACGGTGATTCCATCCATCCATTCGGATCACTGTCCCTGATTTGATTCGACTGAATCCAAATCTGACGATTCGATGCTGATTCGGTGAATCAGTGATTTGGACACGGGCACAGCTTTAAAAGTTTTTTCTACATACCTTGAAGCAGCAGCGCGGCTCGTGATCACTGTGGTGCTGGGGCTGATGGAGCGTCCCACAGAAGTGCGGGGGTTCTCCAGTGTGCTCGGCAGTGAACCTGGAAGTGGACTGGAAGTACTTCTGGTCCATTTCTAGGTCTGCCGCTGAGTGAGCTGAGGTGCCCCTCTGTGCCCCCCTGGCCCCGCGATTAGCTGCAGGGGGACCCTGGGTGTCCCCCCAGACCCAGGAGGCACCAGCTGTTGAGATGGGGAGGTATGGGAGGTCCCCCCAGCACGCTCCCCAATGGATCCAGAAGTGCTTCTGGTCCACTTCTGGGTCTGCTGCTGAAAGCTCTGGGGAGCCCCTCATGCTTCCGTGGGACACTTCATCTGCCCCAGCACTACAGCGTTCAAAGCCCCTGCTACCTAGAGGTATGTAGAAAAAACATTTAAAGCTGTATCTACGTCTGAATCACCAAATCTGTCCAAATCAATTTGGAGGGTTCTGAATTGATTGAGAGAGATTAAAGGGTCCTCTGATTTGATTCGGATTCGGAGATTCAGCAACCGAATTGGGCTGAATCTCCGCCGAATCGAATTAGGAACTGAAGCTTTGCACAGGCCTAATGTTCAGCTACATGGAACAAAGCACATCATCCCAGGAACTCTTTGACCGACCCCCTACCATGGTTCTCAGTACTGAGCTACATTGTTCTCCCTCATATCCAATGGGAAGTTGCAATTAGCAAGCTCCTGGAGAAGACGTATGCCAATCCAAGCCTGTCTCTTTATGGTGATCTCTTAAATCCACCTGCAGCACATCTACCATCACAATACCCACTGTGGTCCAAGCTGCCACACTAGGACCACATGGCAGAGACCCTCTTGGGTGAGGAATGGAGGTCGACATTACCACCAACCAAGTTTCTTAGCACAGATCCTACAATCTGCCCACCTGGCTTCAACCTACCATACCATCAGTGGGCCTTGCTGAATAGGTTCAGGACAGGGCAAGATCTGTGTGCAGCTAACCTCCACTGTCGGGGCTTTCACAACAATCTAGACTGTAGCTATGGTAAAACACACACCATGTTGCATATTGTCCATGTTACATACTGCCCACTGACTAAATTCAGCAGTGGGCTACAAGAACTGCACATGCCACTGTCACACGGCATGGCAATTTCATAGACTTTAGGGCAGGAAGTCAGCAGGGATCATAGGATCCCAGCAAGATAAACATCCAGATGTTTTTGGAAAGCATTCAGAGTAGGTGCTTGAACCACCTCCGGCGGCAATTTATTCCAAACCTTTGGGGGCTCGGACTGTAAAGAAATTCTTCCTTACGTCCAGCCTGAAACAGTTATGGAGGAGTTTGTGACCGTTCGACCTTGTCATCCCTTGGGGCGCTCTGGTGAACAGACATTCCCCCAGATCCTGGTAAGCACCCCTGATAAACTTATAGGTGGCCACCAGATCACCCCTGAGCCTGCACTTTTCCAGGCTGAAGAGTCCCATGGCTCTCAGCCTCTCTTCATAAGGTCTGTTTTCCTGACCTCTGATCATGCACATGGATCTCCTCTGCACCCTCTCAAGCTTCTCCACATCCTTTTTGAATTGTGGAGCCCAAAACTGGACGCATTACTCCAGCTGTGGCCTCACCAAGGATGAGTACAATGGGAGAACAATGTCCTGGGATTTGCTTGAGAAGCATCTGTGGATGCAAGCAAGCATTTTGCTTGCTTTACTAGCAGCAGTATCACATTGAAGGCTCATGTTCATCTTGTGGTCAATCATGACCCCCAAGTCCCTTTCATCCATAGTGCTAGCCAGCATAGCACTGCCAAGCCTATAAGGATGCTGCAGGTTTTTCCTCCCAAGGTGGAGAACCTTGTATTTTTTGGTGTTGAACACCATCAGGTTCTCATCCACCCATTTCCTGAGCCTGTCAAGGTCAGCCTGGATCACCCTCCTGTCCTCACGTGTGAATGCTTTACCCCAGGGTTTGGTGTCATCGGTGAACTTGGCCAGTCTGCTTCTGATATCAATGTCCACATCATTTATGAAGATGTTAAATAGTATAGGCCCAAAGACAGAGCCTTGGGGGATCCCACTGGTCATAGGGTACCACAATGATTGACTTCCATCAACCACCTCCCTCTCGGTCCTACCACAGAGCCATTTCCCCAGCCAGTGGTTCATGGTGTGGCTGAGGCTGCAGTTAGCCAGTTTTACTAAGCGGTGATCATGGGATACCAGATTGAAGGCTTTTTTGAAGTCAAGATATATGACATCAATCTCTTCTCCTTTGTCCAGCTGATAGGTCACCTGGTCATAAAAGGAAATAAGATTGGTCAAACAAGACATACCCGCAACAAACCCATGCTGGCTATCCCTCAGATTTTGCCATCGGCCAGTCTTTTAAGAATGGCCTCTTTGATAATTCTTTCTAAGCTCTTCCCTGGGATAGAAGTCAGGCTGATGGGCCTATAGTTTGCTGGATCCACTTTCCTCCCTTTCTTGAAGATAGGCACCATGTTGGCCTCCGCCCAATTTTCAGGCACTTCACCAGAGCACCAGGAGTTCTCGAAAATCCGTGCCAGGGGCTGAGCTACAATGCTTGCCAGCTCCTTGAGCACCCTCGGGTGTAAACTGTCAGGGCCGGCTGACTTGAAGGTGTCAAGCCTCTCAAGGTGTTCCTTCATGAGGTCAGCATTGATGGAGGATAAGAAATCTCCCTCACCTGGGCTTTCCTGTCCCATAATGGGCAGGGTTGTCCCATGGGACTGGTGGATGACTGACACAAAGTACCCATTTAGCAAGTTGGCTTTTTCCTGGGCATCGGTTGTCTGTTGTCCCATCTGGTTTAGCAAGGGTACAATGTTGCCCTTGCTTTTCCTCCGGCTCCCCACATATCTAAAAAAGGACTTTTTATTGTCCTTGATACTTGTAGCTAATTAGAGTTCTGTAGTAGCCTTGCTTTTCCCGGTTTGCTCCTTGCAGGTTCGGACCAGTGCAGAATATTCCTTCTTGAAAGTGGATCCAGTCCTTCATCCTTTGTAGGTCTTTCTTTTTAGACACAGGAAGTCCACTAGTTCCCTGCAGAGCCAAGGGGGCACACCCTTTTTCTGCCTTTCCTCTGAGACAGAATAGACTTAGCTTGTACATCCAGGATCGCTCCCTTGAGGAGCAACCACTCATCCTGAACTCCTCTCCCCTTTGGGTTGTGGTCCCTTAGGGCCTCACCTACAAGCCTCCTGAGCTTGTCAAAGTCAGCTTTCCTGAAGTTGAGGACTTCTGTATTGCTGACTGAGTTGCCAGCTTTACAGCAGATAGTGAAGGTGATCAGCTCATGGTCACTGTCACCCAGTTTCCCTTTGGTCATTAGGTCGCTGATTAGGTCATCCCCCGTAGCCAATACCAAGTCAAGCAGTGCTTTACCTCTCATTGGCCTGTGGACTTGCTTCAGGTAGAGCTCAACCACGGACGAGCAAAAGCTTTTCAATTGCTCTGATTTGGCCAAGCGCTCTTCCCACAAGATGTCTGGGTAGTTGAGGTCTCCCATTACAACCATGTACTGGGAGCACGCAGCTTCAGTCAATTCCCTGGCGAACTCCTGGTCAAGCTCTTGATCCTGGGTAGGAGGTCTGTAATAGAGTCCGACCATTGTGTCCCCTGTGCCATGTTCCCCATGGATTTTAACCCAGAGGATCTCCAATTGTCCACCCTGGGCACCAATGTTAGCTTGCAGGGACATAAAGAGCTACACGCCCGCCCCTTTTGTCCACTCGATCTCTCCTGTACCGGGTATAGCCATCTATACCTGTGGTCCAGTCATGGGTGGAGTCCCACCAGGTCTCCATTATCCCTATGATATCGTAATTATTTGTGTTAAGCAGGAGAACAAGTTCCTCCTGTTTATTCCCCAGGCTCCTGGCATTTGTGTACATGCAAGCAGGTGTCCATTTAGGGGCCCTTGCCTTGCCCACAGCTCATTCCAGGGATGGGGCAGGGGTGGGCTCCCTTAAGTGCCATGGCCTGCTGGCTTTGCAAGGGTTGCTCAGTGAGCCTACAGTGGCGGTAGTCCCCCCATCCCCCGGTGGGCTTAGTTTAAAGCCCAGTGGAGCAGGTCAGCCAATCTGGCTGAGAAGAGCCTCCTCCCCAGTGGGAGGAGCACATGCTGATTGACTGGCAGCTGCCTTTCCTTCAGGGTAAGTGAAAGGCTTCTGCTTTGGTTGCTTTACGTACCCAAGTAGCTGAAACAAGAAGATCCACCACCCAAGTCATACTTGAGAATAAGCTAGGTTGTGTAGCTGGAGAAGGTTTCCCTGTGCATTGAGACAGAATAAAAGGGATAAGGCATGAGTTAGACTAGTACTGTGCTTGTTTGAATGTCTATAGAGAAGCAGCAGACAGCAAAGTGAGAGAGAAGATAACAAGGAAGCACCAGACAGAGAAACACTGCTCCCATAGCTTGAGAATGCTTTTGGGCAAAGTGCTGGCTGAAAGGCTGTGAGATGTGAGCAAGAAAACTCTTTTGTGGTCTGATTCTCCTGTGTTCAGTAAAACAGTTTTTTATAAACAGGGCTTTGTCAATAAATCAGAGAAATATCTGACCCCATCATTAAGTTCTCTTCCTAACACAGACAACCCCTTGACATTTGGCTAACAACTGGAGCCAAAAGCGGAAACTCTGGTGTTAAAATTGGAATCCTGTTTCCAAGAAAAGAAACATTAGAGAACGCGCTCCCCTTGATCGAAGAAAGAACAAAGAATGGAGGTGCTTGCAGTACTCAGGCAGCCAAAAGGATTTAAAACAAGGCCTAAAATAAGAGCTGGAAACTTTCCAAAAGATCTGAAAATGTGGAGACTTCACAAATGGAAATAAAATAACATCAGGAGTTTTCTTAGAAAGGTGAGTTTTGACTTGCAGGCAGAGATGAAATCTTTATTATATCGGAGCTACAAAGTGCTGGGGCAGACTGGAGTCAATATTCTCAGGTTGGAATGACTAAATGAATGACTGAGGTGACAAATGTCTGACTGGCATATACTGCCAGGTTTTGTAGGGGATAGGAAACTTTGGCCACCATAGAGCTTGCTGCTAAAGAGAAGCTGCAGTGCTGATGTAAGTTGAACAGTCCCAATGAGAGAGAAGTCAAAGGGTTACAGGCCAAGGTGGAAGTCAGCTGTGTGGACATAGAATTGAACCACCTAGAGTACATGGGCTATAACATCAGTGTACCAATGTTTTCTACACCTTTTGGAACATTGGCTGTAAGTGGGAGGTCAGACTGTATCAGCTCAAGTAAAACTAAAACCATTTTTCAGTTAAAACTCCCTCAGAGGCTGCTTGCCTCAGTTCAACATCATAGCATAAATAAATGTCTGGAAAGATGAACAAACAGAGGAGCCTAACTTTGGTGATTATGCAGAATTTATCCCCAGAAAAAAGACTGAATTGACTAGATCTGATACAAGCTCTTCACGTCAGTTTGGAGACAGCCATCAGGTTAGGTTGGCCAGAGTATAGCTGACAGTAGAAGGTGATGCCACCTGAACAGGCAGAGGATCTGCAGACAGTTGTGGTCCTGGCATATTCAAATACCAACTTTATAGAAGCTTGTCTGGACTTGAACTTGCAGATAAAGATCAGCAAAAAGAAGCCAAAGACACTGTAAGAGCCTGTGGAGTTGGCACAGAACTTAATCTTTCCTTAGGGAAGTGCATCAGCAGAGGCATCAGGTCCTCAAGTGGAAGATGGAAGCAGATCCCCATGATCCCTGTAAGTACACCTCTCTGTCTGATCCACAGGGTGGTGGGATGAATTCTGAATGGCTTCATAAAAGTATTGAATTATTAAACAAGTTAATAAATCAGCAATAATGCAAAAATCAAGGAAAGCAGTTCAATTAAATCCTTGCAGTCTGGAAAAAATGGCCAAAATTATTGTTACAAAGTAGCCCAGGCCGGAGCATCACATATGACTAATAGAAATTAATTCAGGAAACTGGGGGAGGGAAATACCATGCTGAAGAAGCAAAGCTTGGAAGTACAGGGGTGGGCAATTATTTCGAGCAGAGGGCCGCTTACTGAGTTTTGGCAAGCCATTCAGGGCTGCATGACAGGCAGCCAGGGGCAGATATATATTAATTTTCTAAATTTTTTAGGAGACCCACAGACAAGACAGAATGGCCTGGTGGGCCGCATCCGGCCTGCGGGCCCCTTTTTGCCCACCCCTGTACTAGAATCAGCCCAACAGCTTGTACCCTATCACTAAACCATTTCTCTTTAGATTTGGGTGGTTATCAGCAAGGGGAGGTGCAATAGTTAAATGTTTGGTAACACCATACTTCTAAACCAGGGTACCCAGGGAACTACTAGATTCTTTGAAAGGTGCCACCAGGTGTGCAGAAATAAGCAGATAAACCAGACTCAGGCTTATTCCTGCCTGGAGGATCCCCCACCCATACTGCCCAGCCTCTGTGTAAGGAGGTGAGTCTGAAATACATAAATTAGTTTTTGATACTGGGTATATTGCTCAATTCCCAAAAGTTATGGAGGGGTGCCTTGAGTCCAGCAAGGGATGCCTTGAGTTCAGAAAGGTTCAGAACCACTGATCTAGCTTCAACTTAAAAATTTTTTGAACAGCTGATTCATTTAAAAAAAAGTGCTCTGTGACAAGATTAGGGCTGTCAATTTGAACCTGAACCCAAGCACATGAGAATTGTTTCAAAGGCTAGAGACAGAAATTACACCAAAAAAAACAGTATAAGTGATTGGAAACTGGTTCAAATCTGTAACACAAATGAAGTTCAGCGCACATAAACCCCTTTCAAAATGGCTGAAACTAATTTAAGATATACCTGGATGGATGTCGTATCAGACTTAACCGGTTTTGATTAAATCAGTATATTGAACTTCTGTCCCAGCTCCCCTCCAGATTCAAGTTAATTCACAGTCCCTCAGGATCCCAGGATAGTTTGCACCTCCCCTGCAAGGTGCCTCCCCCTCACTGAATGGGCAGGCTAGCTGTCTGCTTCAGTGGAGCAGGGAGGCATGCTCTAGTGCCCCCTGGCTTCTGGCCTGGGCCACTGCAGGCATGTAGCTTCATTTCTGGAGTCAAAAGTGAATGAATGTTCACTTGTTTATCAGTTCAATCTATGCAGCTTAGAATATCCCATGGAGATTGAATCAATTCCGTCTCGGGCTTTTTGACTGACTGTACTTAGCCAAACAGAAGTAATTTGGCATAGGCACACAGTAGTGAGGGGATAATTTCCACTGACAAAAAAAAAAAAGAAATTCTACAGAACTGGGCAAACAGATAATCACAAATGTGTAGAGTTTTCTAAGGCTCTGCTTCTATGACTCTGCGCCAAAGTATTATTTGTTGGTTTGTCAGGATTGCAAACCCACTACATAGGCTGGTTGAGAAAGAGAAACCATGTCAGTGGTCATCAGGGCATGTTTTAGCATTTTCAGAGTTAAAAATGGCTCCTGTCACTGCTCCTTCCTTGTGACTGATTGTGCCTATGGTTTGTGGGCAGTATTGACATACGAACACAAAAGGCTCAAGAGGGTGGTAGCTTATTACAGTAAAAGTTTAAGTTCTCCAGAAAGAAATTGCATCAATCAAAAAAGAGCTCTTGGTAGTGCTGCAGTCTATAGTACACTTTCACCACTGTTTGTATGGGAGGAAGTTCTGATTGAAGCAAACAATATGTCCCTGAAATGGCTCTTCATAGTCAGGAATGCTTAGGAACAGCTTGTCAGGTAGCTGGAAAATCTGAAGTACTATGACTTCACACTTGCACAGAAGCTTTAGCGCAGACAGGATAATGCTGATGCCTTGCCCAGACAGACTTTGGGGAATCTAGTGCCAAATACTGCTTTAAGCAGGGAGCAAAGAAACTGGTTTATCAAGGAAATGTGTATGCTCAGAAAGAGATGGCTGTTTCCCATCTCTTCCCATAATTTGCAAAAGTGTGAATGTTCTTGTTTTGTCCACTGGAACAGTTTGTTTGTGTGTGTGTGGTTGCAAGAATGGACTCCAGAGCAATTAAAGCTTCCCCAAGATAGGATCCTGATATCAAAATAGTGTGCAACTAGAAAATCAGTTGTCAGATTCAGCCACCCTAGAATGCAGCTTGATCTCAGAAGACTACAGTAAAAGATTTCTGGTCACAGTGGAAAGTGTCTAAACATGAGCTGCTGTGTAGGAGCTGATGGTGGGGGTGGGGTGCAGTGCATGAATGGCACAGGTATAAGCTCTGTGTTGAAAAGAAAGATGTCTTGTGACTAAAACTTCTGGATGTTTTTGAGGTTGCGACATTTTCAGTCAACCAAGATTCTTCTGTGTGCAAAATGCAGGCAGGCAGGCTGTAGAAAATTGGTTCAGGGAGAATGGTGCTTGCATTGAAAAGAAAAGTCCCTTTGAGACGGGGAGAGCTCTTGTACATTTGTATCTTGAAGAGACATCAAAGGATCTCACTATGAGGGAAGGTCACAGGGGGAAAATTTCAGAAGAGGGGACTTGGCATGGTTTCAGTGTCCTAAGAGAAAAGATAGGAGCCCAAAGATGGCTAAAACTTGGATTAAAAAATGTGTAATGCTGAATTATCCCTAATGGCAAGAAAGTGCCTCAACATTGAACATGCCTAGTAGGAAGCACATTCTGTATGGCCATAAATGACTATCCTGGCTATTTCAGGAGGGGTAAGGACCCTCTGCATAGAAAGGAGGAGCTTGGAGAGCAGATCACTGATTCTACAGATCCACCAGTTCATTCTCCCTGGGGCTGGAACATGTCCAGTTGTAAGGGCCGAGGCCATCCATGGTACAGGAATCACAGACAACTAATGGTCCAGCGGTTAAGAATTTGGGAGAGCCAGGTTTAACTGCCTGCTTCATTCCAGACTTCCTGTATTACTTTGGGCCACACTTACAGCACATTTTACACTGCAATGGCAGCAGTGGCCCCAAGCATCCCTTGCCCTCTTGCTCCTATGCACATGCCCCAGGAGGAGCATCTCTCTGCAGCCACTTTCTAGAGCATGTTTGTCAGATTTGGAGCAGGCAGTTTGCAGGTATTCAGAATAGTTGAAAATGGGGTATGTTGCTCCCATGATATAGCCAAGCCATTAGTCTCTCTGTTTAATTAACTCTCCCTTTTTGAGATAATAGGTTATTCCCATGGTAAAGGGGCATTCAGAGGACAAATAAAATACAATGAAAAGTGCTCAGATACTTTGTTAATGGAGGTGTAACGGCCGTGCTCCAAGGGTGGCTGTTGTGCTCCCTGGTGGTGACTTGGCTCCTGCTCCACTCTGTCTTTAAAATAGTTTCCCTTTGCTCTTTCCTGCCATGCCTTGATCTTATTAATAAAACTTGGAAAGGGAAGCTGCCCAAGGGTCTTAGAGTAAGCTGCAAACTGTCCTTTTTAATCTGTGGACCCTATTGGACCCTGCTGTTCTCACTCAATTCTTCCTGCTAGGTGGGCCCCATTGGCTTGCATGGGCCCTCCGTTGGCACCTGTTGCCTTATGGACTAATCCTGGGCTCCAACCTCCTCTGTAGCCATGCCCATGCCTTATCTTAGGGCCCCCTTTGGGTTGTGGGCCCCTGACCCATGTCTCAGCCCTTCTTGGCTGCTGTACTATCACTTGTCCTGCCTGCTGTGGCAGGCTTAAGCCTTGTGTCTTGCTGGCACTACTGGGGCTTCCTTACCTCCCCTACAGTCCCCAACCTGGTCCACTGTTTAAAAACTCAAACCCAAAACATAAGCACGCTGGCTATAACTTAATTCTGTAAACATACTGGCTATCCTTCCCTATCCATCTTGAGTCTAATCCCCCTGTCAGCCCTCAGCTCCTTACTGGTATCTCTCAGGGATAGCAAGATCTCTGTTGGGCTCTCATCAGCAGGCACCTTCCTGTAGAGTGCCTTCCCTCTCAGGTGCCCAGGCAGACTGCCCACTCAGACTCTGGCCCTGGTTTATATACCACCAGAACCCAGCACCCTTTGGTCTGGTGACTACTTGGGCTGTCTGCAGGTGTTCTCTAACAAGCTTTGCTTACTTGCCTTCAGGGTAGCCTATAGCCGCAGACCTAGCAGTAGTCTGGCCTTGTCTCCCACACCATATTCTGTTTTGTACTACTGCCAGGAATATGCTGGCTCTGCAGTAGGCTTCTTGCTGCTTCCCCAGGTTACCCTACTATTGTGTTCTTGCTGGGCAACTAGCACAGTAATAGGCACTGCCTATCTATGGGCTCTAGCTGCCTATTTCTTTACAGCAGGCCTCACTCTTGACTGCCTGAGCATAGTTTGCCCTTATTTTCCTCTCTATAAGTAACAGTAGCCATAGGCTGTCTGTTACAGGGGGCCATAAAAATGGCTTTCCTGACTAGTATTGGGCATTAGCCACTGCAGGACAACATGAAGTGGAGGAAAGGATTCTTTTCTCCCACTGCTTAGTTCTTTTGCAGACTCTCAGGGTGTGTGCACTCATATTATATTTGGCTGTAAAGAAATATATGTTTTTTCCATCAAGGTTATTCTAAGCTTAGTGAGTGGGTGAGGAGAGCCAGAAATTATATATAATGTGATTTAGAGGTAATTCAGTTTCCATGTAGGGATGCTGGCGATCAACAATTAATTAGTAACTCAAAAATGTTAATCCATTCTGTTGACCACAAAACTACAGTCTATGCCAATGGCTCCAGTGTAAAGCAAACCTTTGGAGCTGGCTCAGTAATACAAGTAGAGAAAAATGGGACCAAACTGAACATGTAATGAGAAAGTTCAAGCACCACCCAATGGTCTCTAGAAAGTTAGAATTCCAGAATAATTGAATTCAAAATAATTTTGTCTATTTGTGTGGGCTTCTGTGAAGTGGGAGATGGACAAGAGTCTTTATTACATTCTGGCTCATCTAAAGAAATCTTAGACTTTTCCCTCACGATCAGATTACTTTAAGTTTTCAGTGTGACATTTTATAAATGCTATGTGGGGACTGCCTGCTATTGTTGTTCCTCACATAACCTTATGGAAATTCTGCATACAAGTAAGCAACTTGGTTTTTGTCACCACAATAGCAGCACATTTTCCACACTCAATAAATGTGAATGATTTGCTAAATGCCTGAGGAATACATACTGTAACTTTCCACTTCTATGCAATTATTCATAGAAGTTGGAGATTTCAATCAGTGCTAGTTTGCAAAGCTGCCTTTACAACAATTAAACCAGTTGTGGTATGGAAATGAGTTCCTGTATCTTCTACTGGCAGCTACAATTTTGGTTTAAAGGACAGAGAGCATAATCTGCAACAATTCCAAGAAGGGGAAGTATTATAAACAATTCCAGCAGGGTTTTTTCTCTGGCTATTTGCAAAGTTACCAACAACTCACATCTGTTGGTGCACGGTTTCCATGTAATAAGCTAATAGTGCAATAATAGCTGATGAACTGGGAGGGAGCAGAGGCGGCAGAAGTGCAGTGCTGAGAATGGAATGATGTGCCCTTACTATGATAAACTGATCCCATTCCATTAAATCACAAAGCTGTCTCCACTCTTCTTTTCATCCCATATGAATGGCTGAAGAAAAAATCCTGGAATTGCTATCGCTCACTGCAGCTGTCAGGAAATGATACTAATTAGTTTAATTTGCAATAACACAAGCACTTAACTCTCCAAATAATCTAAGTTAGTAAGTCAGTTTTTATATTATGACAATGACATGTTTAAGAGCCTCCAGAGCACTGATTTCTTTAACCTCTGACTCAAACATCTTACAAAGGAGCACATCAAAAACTCTTTGTCCCATATCCTTGTACCTGTTTGTGAAGGAAATCAGTTGATGAGAAATCACTCTAGATTTACTTAAGAGAATGAAATGTGACTCATGGCATATTGTGATGTTTTGCAAAATGGTGTTGAGAAAATTATATTTAAAACAAGCAGTCCCTAAGACTGTGTGAACTGGAAAGGTCAGATCTCCATTGACTTTTCCCCATTTGTGCCATTTGTTTACTTTTTGCACTCAGTTGGCCTTAAGAAGGGAAGTTGGACACTTCAGTTCCTCATATGTTTCACTTTTGGATTCCCTTAAATTAATACAATGTTGGATTTCTACTGCTTCTGGCCAATTCGGTATTGATAACCCAATTCAGTCTTGGCACCCTTCCCCCCCTAACAGAAATCATGAAAGTGACTTAAAACTAATAAGGTTAAAAGAAAAACTAAACTAAAGAAATTGGGATGTTTTGGGGTAACTCCATTTTGTGAGCTTCCCTAGGTCATTACAGGGAGATGCCGTAGACTGTGGGATGAGTACATTATGTGGACATTAATGATGTAATCAGGAGCACTGAATATAATGCTAACATACCATTTTTAGGTGTCAGAGTAAATCATCCAAGAAGATGAATGGGCCACTTCACTCTGCTCAGAGCTATTATTTCAGCATGTCCAAAGGCATAACTCATGCATCAACTTAGCATGCTATTCATATTCTCAAGTCTTTTGGGTGGTTTGTTTGTTTTGAGGGAGCAGAGGTAGAATTTGATGGGAGTTTTTGTTTTGTGGGGTTTTTGGGGGTTTTTTTAGAGCAGAATTCTGTACCAAGAAGTGAATTCTGTGACAAGTTCTATGATTGTAAATTTGTGGAGCACAACAACCCTTAGAAATAGGCTAGCTGAGATTAAAGTTAGAAGTAGGCTAGTTGAGATTAAAAATTATCCTTTTCTATCAATATTTGTCTTTTTCCTAGTTTCAGTCAGACTTCAAAGTGCACATTTAAAAGCCCACAGTATTAGCCATAAATTTTACCATGCATGTGAAGACAATGGGACTCTTTCTGTTCTATGCCCCTTTTTAAAACACATTATTTAGACATATGCTCTTCCCAGGTTTCTGGTCTGCACTCACAGTTCAGTGAGTGTCTGGAAAATCTTAGTGTCAGGAACAGCAGTACTTTTTTGAAAGCCTATAAACTATAATAAATAGAAAAAAAAATCCCTATAACCAGAAAAGAAAATAAAGAAAACAAAAAGTTAGTTTACTTAAAAAAAACCAACCCAAAACCTCTAGAACTCTGCCTTTGTTCTAGTTTTTACAAACTTCATAATTCAGTTTATCAACTGTCAATAACCAAATACATGTTTTTCTTTTCCCAAGAGCTGATTAAAGCTGTGGTCTTCTATAATTCATTGCATTCCATTGTATTTGTTTCTGCTGGAATTTTCAGGCTGAATTACTGTAACTAATATACCACTAACTCTGCTCTGCAAAAGCCCTGACCTTTTGAATCCCTCCTTTTTAGCAGAAAATTGGCATAGAAAATTTCAACACAATAAATGCTTTTAACGTTTTTCTTTATCTTGATCCAGAAATCCATACACACCATCTAATTAAGTTAGTTTGCCACCAGTATCAGGTTGGGTTAGGGAGTTTTGAAGATTTGGAGATAGGAAAAGATGAACTATTCCATTTGCAGTGGATTAACAGTAAAAAGGAAAAACCAAAAACACAATCCTTTTGGCCTCTTTTTAAACATGGATGACATAGTTTGACTCCAGACGTGTGTATATGCACACACATGCGCGTGCGCACACAGGCCAGCATCTCTCCCAAGTGACTGGGATTTGGAAATGTAAAATTTTTCATGTCTGATTTAAGAAAATTTGTGGCTGACAAAATCACCATGCATCTGATTAATCCTTGTATCCAAGTCTCAGCGCTAGTACATTAGACAGAAACTGAAGATAAATGCCAGATGTCAAGTACTGAATATCTTTTCCAAGCCGTATGTGTACAATAGTCAAATAGCCATACTCAAACGATATGTCTAAATCAAGAGGTATTGTATCAGGACAGCGCTTCACAAAATAAGGTTAAATTAGTACCTGGACTAGGTCTTCTGTACTTTTGGGGTATCTCTTTCTCTTTCTGTAATCAAGATGGTGACTTTTAAAAATGTCTGGTGGATCAGAAGACAGCTTTTTGGGGGCAGTGAGGCAGACATGTAGTACAATGGATCCAAAGGCTAAGATACCACAAGATGCAGATGATAATTCCTTGTAGATTCATGGAATGATACAGACTGTTGCTGAGGCACAGAGCTGTGCTTTCCATGTGGATGGGGAACCTACAGTTGATGCCTACATAGACAGCAGGTGCAGTTTCCTAGGGGAACTTCACTGGAACTTCATTGGCTCATGCTTACTGAGACTTGGTCTGTTAGCAATATAGGCAGGATAGTTTGGTTGTAATCCCCTAACATCTGTTTGCAACCCCAGCTGAGAATCCCTGTACTAAAGGGTATAATTTTCTAAGCCCTAAGTGGGCTTTATAATGAACTGAGCTTATTGATGTTATATCCCAAATAACATAGGCCGATCCTTGTACTTACTTACTGTATAAAAGAATGAACAGACAAAGAAGTTTTCTTCAGAAAAGTTCAGAGATGTTTTTAAGATTATTGATTTGCATCAGAAATATATCTTTAAAAATAGAACTGTCAAAATTAGTTCTACAACTGAAAGGCAATAGATACTTAAGTAATTGCTACTGTTAAAAGGGAAAATTCTGTACAGTTTTGTAATTTATAGACATTTACTTAAAAATAAAACTAGAAGCAGAAAGATTTTTTAAAAATAGAGTACGCTGTCTGAGGACAACAGCATAGCTGAAGTGAAATACATAGCTCTGTGTTGCTTTCTGAATAGGTTGTTATCTTGATGCTGTTCTAACCCCATGATGAAAAATATCTTCTCCTAAAGTATATAATTACCCTCTGTCACTCTTAAATCTCCTCTGGTTTCTGAGCTGGTTTAATAATGGTGAACAGATGAGCAGAAGTTAAAAAATAAAGGGCTTCTACCAATTTAATACCCGGAACATAAAATACCTATAATGATAGTGTGATTGCCAGTGCCCATTATTTCTAGTTTCTGTCTATTTTCTATTACTACACAGAGTGCCATCCTGTTCCATAGAAGCGGGAAGATGCATACAGATGTTAGCCTATAAAAAAGGGGCTCACAAATAATATGATTTGTACAATGGCATTTGTATTTCCTTGGATCCTGACTTCATGTGGCTAATGAACAAAACCAAAATGCAGGTTCACAAAAATGTAACTTGGTGATTTGAAGTCTGGTCAGAAACTGGACTTGCCCAAAGTTCAGATTGGCCCCAGTGCAGAGGGAGGATTGATCAGCAAACTACCATCCAAGCATAAATTATGGGTATGGTTCACATTCCTCTCTAAATTTAGTAGCAGTACAGCCTCATTTTGAATACCACTTTAATTTTCAGTCATCACTGGGTGGACATAAAAAGTAGTGAGGTTCATGGACTGGCAGCAGAAATGCTTAAAGGTATAAGCCTGGGAGTTCTATAGAAAAACAAATCAGAGGACATAACTGTGTTGTGTGGAAAGAAAAAGGAAGCAAGATAGTGTTTGTGGGAAACAGTGAATAGTGTTCCATTCCAATTTATATTATTCCCAGAAACTTCCATGAGATTTATGGGTCCAACAACAGCGTGAGCTGCTGAAGTGCTTGCACCAAAAGCCACCTCGTTTAAATGGGAGGAAGCTGGTATTGGGGTGTTTGTATTGAGAGATCCTTGACTCTGGTGCCTTCAAAGAATAAAGGTACTGATCTACAGTGCTTATTGTGAGGTCTTTTTGTCCCATGCTTTCCCTAAGAGATGGGCAGTTGGATGTGATGGACAGCATCAGTATTTTTTTACCAGGTGGGGAAGATTTTCTTCTTATATGAATGTATCCTTTGTTCCCAGGAACATGTGCGCACTTTTAGAATAATGTGAAATTAACTGAAGTTTAGCCAGTGGCTTTTTAAAAAACTGAAATAAATTATCAGGGCAGAAAAAGGAAGTAATCAAAAGATAAACATTTTTTTCAGTGACTACTGTGAACAACAGAATGATGTTGACAAACTGAAGAGAAATCAGAGAATGCTAAAATTGAGGCCATGGCAGAAAGAAGTAATGTAGTTACAAAACAAACAAACCTTTAAACAACTAAAAGCTAGATCAGTCATGGGTGCTGGGTGAGTGAGGTTCCCCATCCATGGGGAAGACAGGCTCTGTGTCCCATGAATGTGGAAATTCATCAGGAAGCTACATGAAACCTCCATCATCCATATCAGGTCTGCTCCTCATCTTCCCTCCTGGTTCCTTGTCAGTTCTATTGTTTTGGACATTTTGGACCTGACTTTTTCAAAGGTGCTGAGCACTTAAGGCTCCCACTATTGCAAACAGAGTTGTGGGATGTTCAGCACTTCTCAAAATCAAGTCCAAATGTTTTATGTTGGATGTACTAACAGTGGCTATTTGTTTAAAAAAATATTCTGGCTTTCTGCCTTGTGCATTAGTCCACTTAACTGTAAAACTGAAATACTAATATTTGCCTGTCTGATAGGGAATGATAGCTGGATAGATAACTTGTGTGAAGAGCTGTATGCACTAAAAATTACCTTTTAATGAACAAAAATTCTAACAATCTCTCTCGCTCCAAATTTATCTATACAACTATCTCTTGGAGAATGTTTATTAAAGTTTGCAACTGAGAGCATCCCTGGGCATGTGTCAAGAAGTGAATAGGCAACATTTTCACACAGGTGTGAGTGCGTGGGGCTCATTTCTTGGACACAGCCTTGGGATTGCTGCAGAGGCCCTATAAACATGACCGCAGTCTTCAGCAATATAAACACAGGCCTCTGCTCCTGTTGCTGATGGATTAAGGCTATGGACATAGGGCTGGGTTAGCTTGAGGATAATCAAGCTGAACACATGATGCAATCTCTGAAAGTGAATGTACCTCCATCCCAGCTATGGCAAATATACCCCTGGACAAATCACATTTTAAGTACCTGCCTTTCAGTGCACAGCCTGGTCATGTCTTATGCTTTCAAATGCCCAGCCTGCTTATTGGTACGCAGCAGTGGCGAGTCAATTTGATTTGGGTTTGTGTCTTAACTTTCTCTTCTTTGGCCATGGATTCTTGGCCTTAGTCTATTAGCTAACGGCAGGAGCATGCAGGAGCTAATGGCAGGAGCGTGCATGGCAGGAATGTCCTTTATGATATCTACCAGTGGTGAGACCATGTGGCAATGGGGAGTTCCTCCTATCAGTACAAACTTCACATATTATTAGGAAATGCCTCAAAAAACATTCCCTACTTTATTCAAAAAGGAAAATGTAATCTGTCCAGTTTATCCCCCGGTATTCTTCCACTGTTCCCTTTTGAAAATGAAGAGCGTATCCAAATCTGGGTATTTCACAGTATCATTCCAGCTATTCTTTTGCAGGTAATCACTGTACACTGTGCAGGTAATCACTGTGTTATATTTTTGACTGTGTATCTATTTCTGATTTTTGAAACTGTATCTATTTCTGATTTTTGAAACTTAAAAACTTACTACTCAGTGTGATGTTTCAAACATCACTACTTACAGTGTAGCCTAATGAGGCCCTGAAAAGGAACAGAACAGATTGGACAAGACTATGTTGCGACATTTTTTATGAGCAAAGGGAAAATCTCCTCAGGGCAATTGTTTGCTTTGCTATACTCCGACATTCCAGGGCAAAGTCAGCAGCAATCTCTAAAATATTTTTGTTTTCTGGAATACATAAAAAAGTTGAGCTGCATCACAGCTATCAAGAAAACATTTTCACCCAAAACAATTGTTCGCAGGAGAAAGCAGGGGGGTTCTGACAAACATCCTAAGTAGTACAACACTAAGGAAAATAGAGAATCCTATTTGCCTCCCTATTTTTCCTATTGCATATGATAAGAACACAGGGAAGATTGATGGAGTGAGAAACATTTGAAAAAAATTAATAAAATGTATTGATGGATAACTGTTTGAATGCAAGTTGGAATTGACCCATGACACACACTGCAGTAAATATCCGTGAGGCAAACTCATTTATTTGTATAAAACAATGTTAAAAAATAATTTTAAAATGTTGAGGCAATTTCTTTAGACTAGTTAGACCTTGAATTACCAAGGTGTAAACCTCCAATTACCAAGAATGTAATTTATATCTTCTTATCGTTCACTTGTCATTCATATTTTTATTAGGGGTGTGTGAAGCAGGTCCTATTCAATTCGGATTCGGATACAGCCTAAATCAATGATTCAATTAGTTGATTCAGATCACTGTCCCTGATTCGATTCAGCCAAATCTGAATCTGAAGATTCGATGCTGATTCAGGGAATCACTGATTTGAACACAGGCACAGCTTTAAAAGTTTTTTCTACATACCTTGTAGCAGGTGTGGCTCATGCTCACTGCAGTACTGGGGCTCATGGAGCATCCCACAGGAGTGCAGGGGGGCCCTCCACATGCTTGGCAGAGAACCTGGAAGTGGACCGGAACTACTTCCGGTCCACTTCTGGGTCTGTCAGGGAGCATGGTGGGGGGGCCCCCTGGGACTCCCCAGCTCAGTGATTGGCTGCAGGGGGACCCTGGGTGCCCCCCCAGACCTAGGAGGCACCAGTCACCAAGCCCGGGGAACGTGCGGGGGTGGAAGTGGACTGGAAGTGCTTCTGGTCCACTTCTCAGTCTGCTGCCGAGTGTGCTAGGGAGATCCCCATGCCCCTGTGGGACACTCCATGTGCCCCAGCATCACAGCATTCACAAGCCCCTGCTACCTAGAGGTATGTAGAAAAAAACTTTAAAGCTGTCTCTATGTCCAAATCTCCGAATCTCTCCAAATCAATTTGGAGGGTTCCGATTTGATCTGGAGAGATTAAAGGGTCCTCTGATTCAATTTGGATTCAGAGATTCAGCCACTGAATCAGGCTGAATCTCCACCAAATCAAATCAAGGACTGAAGCTTTGCACAGCCCTAATTTTTATATGATTGCTAACTGCCAAACTACTGACATTTAAGCAAAGAATGCATTTCCAACCTGTTTTCAAGTTCAGTTTGATCCTGCAGTGAAGATATCCTCCTGAATGTATGACATCACTTTCATTTCTTTGATAACTGGAGTCATAAATGCAGGACTATTACATTTATTGTTGGATTACATAGAGGGTATATGGGCTAGAGTGACTCAAGGAGTCAAGCTTTTAATACTAGGAATGTATAACTTTAATGAAAACAAAAACAGCAATGAAAAATCTGGGCCAGATTTGCTTCTCCCAGCTATTGTGTAGACCAGGGGTTTTCAACCTTTTTGGGGTCATTGTACCCCTGGCGGCTGGTCAAAAAGGTAGGAGCCCCCGGCGGGCAGATGAGCGGGGTGAAGGGTATCCCCCAACAGCCAGTCGATGAACATGCTGACAGTGTGGCAGCGGAAGTGCCAGTAGCAGAAGTGCTGGCAGAAGCGCTCTCTGCTGAGTACCCCCTGAGGCCATCAGAAGTACCCCCAGGGTATGCATATCACGGGTGGCAAAAACCCCTGGTGTAGACACATGCTTTTTCAGATAAAAACATGTCTGTAATCCACTGTACTCTGCCTATGTTTTGGCCCTCTTAGAAAGTACAAGATTCCTACTCAAGGGCACATCTACACATGCATTTCATACAGTATCAGTTTACCCGTGAGTAAACTACTCAGGAGTATACACTCCTGGGCAGGTGTCTACACATGCAGGGAAGCAGTACCAGATTTCCTGCTAATGGCAGCAAACTGCTCCTGCTTCCTGGGATCCCTTAATGGGCCCCTGCCACCACAAAGGGGAGGTCTAGGCTTCTCCTGGGTGCCAACCCCCAGGGCTGGCAGGGAGCACTGGGCGTTCTTCCAGCTGGGGGCTGAGATATTACACATTGCCCCTGGGACATTACACCTTGTCCCTGACCGCTGCCGGGGTGCGGACAATGTCCCCCTGCCCTGGCAGCAGGGAGCTTCTGGCCCTGGCTCCCCAGTCAGGGGCAGGAGACTTGGAAAGAACTGCAGGGGAGGGGCAGGTCCCAGCTCCCTGCCCCGATCTGCTGGAGGGGCAGCTAGCTCACTGGTAGCTGCCCCACTGGTCAATTGGGGCAGGGGGCTGGGACCTGCTCCACCCCTGCAGCTCTTTCCAAGACCCATGCCTTCATCACCTGATAGAAGCATGGCGCTGGGACCTGCTCCTGACCAGGACTGTTCCCATCCTCCACCCCACATGTGGGACAGAGGCTAGAGAATCTGTTCCCCATTCAGCTCTGTGAGTGCGGAGCTTGGTGAGTGACAAGCTGGGAAGCTTGTTCCCTGCTTAGCTTTGTAAGCACAGAGCTGAGCAGAGAATAAGCTCCCCAGCTTGTTTCCCACCCAGCTGTGCTCTCATGGAGCTGAACAGGGAATAGGGTCTCCAGCCCCTGCCAGAAGGGAGCTCCCAGCACCATTTCTGCACTGTGGGGTTGGTGCTGGGAGACCCTTATCTCGCTCTAGGAGTGGGTGGCTTAGAGCTCTCTGCTGCGGGAGCAGGGGGATATAGTCCTTGCTGGGCTCCTGTGGCAGAGCCTGCCCTGGCAGCAGGCAACTCCTGGGAGCAAGGCACAATCTTCTGCCCCCTGGTGGATGGCTGACCAGGAGCAAATTTGTTCCCAGTCAGGCATCTACATGAGCGCTACTGCACCATTACTAATCAAAAGTAAATTTACTCATGATTAGCAAGGTTTACTTTACAGTAAGCATGTGCACATGTAATTGCACATGCTTACTGCACAGTAACCTTTGTTACTGCACAGTTAAGTGTTTTGTGTAGATGCACCCAAGCAGCTTAAACTATAAATAGTACATGCAACACACAAGGAAGGCTTAGCTCAGACTGAACATCTCTTTCGGGGTGTGTGTGTGTCTGTTATCCTTGGTGATCTTTACCATTGTTTTAAGAGCTTGTTTCTGTGATTGTAGTATGTTTGTTAATGAAAACATGCAAGCTGTTTGAAAGTGGAGAGTCTGAGTTAGGGTTAAAAATAAATGTTGCATTTATCTTTGTATATTGGGATTAGACCCAAACTCAGAGACTTAGTATCCAGTCCAAGAACAGAGTATCTGAAATCCTGATTTCAGTGGGGCCAGGATTTCACCCAGAATCTGTATGGAGGAATCTTTTTTTTAGATGATGGGGCACAGCACTGGAATTGTCCCAGAAAGGCTTCTTTGGACCAATAAATTAACCTTCTGCCTTCAGGGATGTGACTTTTGCTCAATCTGTAGGCGCATTACCTCCTGAGAGACTTTGTTGAGAGAATTAACTGAATTAGCAGAGAGCAGTACCATCATTGTTGCTTGTTCTGTTGTCCACACTTCTGCTAGGATCTAGACTGAAAATGAAAAATTCATTCGATACTTATGTATTCAAATTTAAATTGGTTTTGGTCACTACAAAGCTGGGCAGCTTTTGCACTGAGCACTCAGAGGTGAAAAACCTCTAGCAATGAACTGCTTGAAAAAAAATTCCAGTCCCCCACCCCTCTTCCAATGTATGAAGGTGGTAATCCACATAATTATACTACCTAGGATAATTTCACTCTACACACAAGCATCCCATAGCTAATCAAATAGCTTGAAAGGAGTTTTTAAGGCATGGGGAGCAGGAGGAGAGATGGAACCAATAGGATATGTCTGTCTTTTCAATTTTTTTTCTCACTTAGCAATAGTTCAGTTGGTTTTTGCTGCATGTCAAGGTTCAAGCAGGAGCAGAATGCTGTGTGGTCTCTGTAATGACTGAAATGAAAGTTGTATCTGTCAATCAGTGACACACAGTAGCACTAGTGGGCACTACTCTAATTTTAGGTGAAAAGATAAAAATAATTTGTTTGTGCATGCTGGGCTTCTTGGTGGGAACAGGATAAACCTAGATAATTAACTCTGATTCAGATGTAATGGACTAGAAGACAAAATATGAAATAAAAGGAATATGGCTATGTTTTATAGATTTAATACATGCAATAAAATGTTCAATCAATCTAAACCTTAGGCTAAATTTATATTGATTTTACTGGGCCCAAAGTTCATAGGCACAACTGTAAATACCGCAGTCTAATTCTGATTGATTTAATACAGTGTTTAAAAATAACGCTTGCAGGATGAAAAGTAGCATTTACCTTCTTATGGATGTTTCTTCTTAACTGTTTAGAGTCAATTATACATTTTTTATTCCACCTTTCCCCCACCTCTTCTCCCCCATAATGCATGTACTGGTACCTTTTAACCCTGAGAGATACAGAAGCATTTTACAAACTGTGAGTTTGATTCTCTGTCACTGTCAGTTTATCTGTTCACCTGTGAAGGGGTCCTCCACAGTGTCAGCTATACAGCTGCTTCACTTTGAGTGGTTGAAAGGAAAGCAAGCTCTGGTTCCAAAAGTCAACTTGCCCCGGTTCTCAGAGCACTGAAACTATATGTCCTTCTCTGTAGAAGAAATTTTCTCCCTTCACCCTCAGAGATAAGTATATATAATGCCTTGGTGTCATTTATGAGTGTAGGCATTCAAATGAATGACAGTTCTATTTAAAAAAAATGTTAAGGGAGGGCTGAAAAGATCATCTACACTTTTCTAATTCTGCTTTTACTCTAGGCAACATTGATGTCAATTAAATTAGCATATATGAAATGAAGAATGTGTATGGCCAAAAAAAAAAATTAGTTATCCTAGAAAAAGGAGAATATAGCTCATTTCCCAAAATTGCTTTTTCCAGATAGGATATTTTTTTTTAGAAATATGAGTCCAGGTGAGCAAAAGGCAGATATGCTCACTAAGACAGTGATAGCACAATTACAAATTGGTCAACTGTCCCACAGGCCCTGCCCTGCAAAGTATGCTATTTGACTTTCCTTGTAGCCTTTTGTAAAGGGATATGAAGTTTGAACTATGTTCTTTGAGTAAATTTCACAGGGAATTAAATATATTTCTATGTAACCTTGACATACTTGAATTTTATGCTTAGCCCACAGTCCTTAAGTTACCCAACGCTGCCTAATTTGATGGAGCAGCTTGTCAAGATGTATTCTTACATTTTTGTTTGGGTCTCTCAAAATTGTTATTTTTCTTTTTAAAGAAACTAATAAACATGTCTTTTGGTGGGAAAAGAATAAGCTGTTACTGGTACAGATGTGATTTTTATAATTGTAGGATTTAGTCTGTGTTAAGAAAATGAAACAGTTCTACCAACTACAGTTTGAACATGTATTTGGATCATTTTCAAAAGACAATGCCAAGGTTTTAGGGCTAAAATGGGCCTCCCTGACCAGTAGCTTAAAATTATATTTTAAAATGATAGTTATTAGCTATATTGGTTTGTTTTTTGTATTCTTTTTTCTTTTCTTTACATTGCATTGTATGTAGGAAGCAACAAATTAATGCACATATCATAAGAAGCCAATCTTTGTCATTCCTCCTTTATTTTGTTAGTTACAGCATTCGTCCTTTCTTGTATTCAAAGATATTGTGTAATTTTGTTGAATGGTAAATGGATACCATATTTCATTTAGGAAAGGTGTGAATTCTGGGATTATTTGAAAGGTCCTTATATATGGTTTATCAGCTAGTTTGAGATTTAACTATGTATTTATTAACAGATTGTGGCAGGACACTTAGCCTGCCCCTTTAAGAGCTGAAGCAGCCTGCGGAGTAGCCTGCAGGTGTGGGCCAGGCTAATTGCGGAGTCAGCTGAGCCAGAGAGCCTGCAGATGATGCTAAGGCTGAGTGATGGAGTCATCTGCCTGCAGGAGGGCTGGGCTTAGGCAGGATATAAGCCCAGACCCAGAGATCAGAGATGGCAGTAACATCTTGGAGGTTGCTGGGTGAGCTTCTATGGAGCAAGAACTTCTATGGCTGCAGCTCTGGAGGGCCAGTGCAGAGATAACATCTGAAGCAGTTTAGAGGTTTGGGAAGGAACTAAAGGGGTGGAGGAGGTTCCTAGGGACCCAAGGAGGGGTCCAGAGCCCAGAAGAGTGAAGCTGAGAGTAGGGGACCTATTAAGAGGTCCAGGTGAGCCCAGAGAGAGAGGGGCTGTGTGCATAGCACATATTGAGGGGGCTGAGAGAGGGGCTGAGTGCAGCAGCCCAGAGAGACCAGGGATGGAGAGAGCTGGGGTCAAGGGGTCTGGAGGTGAGACTGAGTTGGGAGGGCTAGGTGGCCTGGAGGTCTGTAGCCCAAGAGGGCCAAGAAATGGGCCTGGAAACCCATGGCCCAGGAGGGGCGTGTAACATCAGGCTCTCCAGGGCAGGATAGTCTGGAGGTGGGTCCTGGGTCCCAGGAAAACTGCACCCTACTGAGACTTGTGGTCACAGTAGTGGGCCTGCTTGTGGCAGGGTAGCCCTTAGAAAGTGCCACTGGTGGCAAACCGCAGAGAAGTATGGGGTGCTCAAAATCCCCAGCCCTCACTGCCTTGTGGGTCACTCTCCAGTGGGGGAATGCTAGGGGAGCACACCTTGAGAGAAAAGGACGGAAAGGAGTTTTCTAATGGTCCTAGAGCCCAGGAGGGAGCCAGGTAGAGGGACCACAGCCAGGGCAATTACCAGCAAAGCTGGAGAGCCTGTGAGCCTAAGGGTCCAGTGAGAAGTGCCCAGGGAAAAGTCTGAGGGGGCTTGAGCCTGCAGAAGGGAGTTGTTAGTAGAGCAAGTGGACCCATGGGTGAGCAAGGGCTTGCGGCAAGAGATTGACCCATGGAGTCTCAGCTGGCCCGTGTGAGAACAGGGCCCAAGGGGGTCAAAAGGTCCAGGAGGGACAACTGTAGAGACTGCCAGAGCCTGGAGATCTCAGCTGGTCCAAGGCATGGCCAGAGTCTTGAAATGGATAGGCCAAAGGTCCATGTATGGCTTCAGCCTGAGAGGCATGGGATCCCAAATGCTGTTCCAGAGTCATTCAGCCTGGAACTGGGACTTGATGTTCCCATTTTGGGACTGTCCCATTCAGTTAGGAACAGATGGTTACCCTATCTGGGGGCCCAGCAGGGGGCCGGGGAAAGAGTGCAACCAGAAGGATCTGAGAACCCAGATAAGGGACTGAGTGAAAGACCAAGGGGTCTGGCAGCCCAGAAAGGGGTTGAGAGAGACTGAGGGGGTCTGGCAGCCCAGGGAGGGGTTGTGTGCGTAATGAGAGAACATTGATGAGGATAACATTTGTGAGGCTTGGATGTGGTGTAGGAGAGGAACAGCCACGCAATTAGCCAATAAGGCTTGGACCACATAAGGCTTGGAGCTAGTGGTCAGGGCAGCTCCCATGTTTTAATGGGCAATTAACATCAAGATGTGGTGGGCGAGGAGGGTGGACTGCCCATACAGCAGGGTAAAGTACTTTTTTTTCTTTGTTTGTTTCCCAGGGCTTTACAGCCACCACTGGAGATGGTGGTATCCTGTGACACAGATAATAATGCATCTGCCATTCAGGGCAACTTCCTGTGAGCTTTCTCATCTAGAGTGGAAAAATATATATTGTAACTTCTGCAGTTTTCCCCTTGCCTGGGACAAAATCTTGGCTCCATTGAAATGAATAGCAAATCTCCCATCAACTTCAGTAGGGCTAGGAATTCATACCAGGTTTTCAAAAGAGCATGCTTGCAGATGTTAAAAACAACCCCCCCCCAAGGAAACAAAACTTCGGCACTTTAAACTTGGCGTGTTCCCGGGTTGAGCCTCATGCATGCCTAGAAGAGGCAGTGTGTTATTTCAACCTGGCTCACCTGGTGTCTGTAAAGATCAGGTGCTTTAGTGGAGCTTTTTTTTTTCAATTTTATTTAATGGTTGATTGAATCAGCTTTAGCTAAAAGTGACAGAAAGCCCTACTGAAGCATCCAATCTTTATAGACGCTGCAGAGCCAGTTTAAAGTAATACGCTGCTGCTTCTGGTAAAGTGAGGTGTTAAAAAAAATTTTAACGTCTGCAAGCAGCCTTATTACATGGCAGAGTACAAGTTGTACATCATCTGTACTGAACCTCTTAAAGTTCAGGTGCCTTCAGTATCAAAGATCAAATTCTGTGCTGATTTAGAAGCCCCTCTGGGTAGGGCTGGGTAACATGGCAATCCTTCCATTGGAAAAGGTGCTCAACTTGCATTCCTAGGTGTGTACACTGTATCTCATTTCATTATATTGCACTGTTCCGTACTGTGACAACTTGCAGGATGCATGTTTCTTTCAGAATACAGTAATGCTTAGACTATAGCTTGGTAAATAATGGCCAAACTGAAAAATGAATTATAAATCCAAAACAGAATTTTGGGGGGGGTTTTTGTTGAAACGGAAAACAAAACAAAACAAATATGGGGGTAACCTAAAGTGTTTCAATGTTTTTTTTTTCATGGGGGGGGAGCGTTAAACTCCTTTTTAAGCCTTCTGAAATTTAAGCCAAATTTTAAATGGAATGGAATTTTTTTAATTTAAAACAAAAAAAGGATAAGTTTTTACACTTTCAGAGAATACCCTTCTGCAACAAGAATTCCTTGGTGCCCATTTCCCACAAGAATCCAGACCACTATCTAATTAAAAAAATGATCATTCTTTTACTAAATGATCAGATTCACCCCTTTTTCTTGTGAGTTCAATAATCCGATTACCATAGACTTTTTTTATACTTTCATGAAAATCCTCTTCTAGCGTTTTCATATGGCTGCCTCTTAATGTATTAACTCATACGATCCTTAGCTGTTGTCTGACTGACTTAAAATGAGTCTGCAGAAGTCTCCTGGATGGCCATTTTGAACCTTCTCCACCAGTAGCTGACTTTTAGCTGAGGACATGCTGCAGTCATGGGTATTGGAGGGTCAGAGGGAGTTAGGCTGGGAGCATGGTATATATGTATATGAAATAAGAAATTAGAGACACTTATGGTTTGACTTTTCTAGAGGTAAGTAAGCTTCCTCATTTCATATGAAACCATTTAAACACACATCATTCTGTCAGTACACAACTACCATGAAACCAAAACAATGTCAAGAAAAAGTTCTCACAAAGAATGCCAACCTACAGAAACTCCAGAAGGAGTTGAAGCCACGTTTTTGGGTTTGTTTTTTTTTAATTGGAATTATACCAAACAGCATGCAGTTGCCTTATTTTTGTAACATGCTACTTAGTACTGCATTATCAGTAAGAAAAAAAATCCAAATTCTTGCAAATCATTTTGAATAATTAATTATAGCCACCTGTTTAAACCCAGTGTCTCTAAACCCTAAGGCAGTAGGTCTGCAAAAAGAACAAATCACAAAAAAGATACTCTTGCATTGTCAGGATGAAATGGCAGCAAAGGGAACCCAGAAAATGCCATTGGGCTTGTTCAGAGTCACAGCATGGTCTGCTTCACACACATGACAGATGTCTAACCCATCATCTCTAACATGGACTCTGGAAAGGGAGGGACCTTTATTGCAGTTTGGGTGTCTTTGTAGAGCAGAATTTTCTATATCTGTTATAGGGTCTTTGTGTGGGACTTACTGTTTTATCAGTGTCAAGTTACCAAGACCACTGAGTCCCAGGACTGGCTCTTAGCCCATTCACTTGCCTGTCTGAATTTATTCATAGGTAAATATTTTTTAGGTCATCAAATATTCTGGGGAACAGGGCTGAGTTTCTTTACTGTTAGGGCATCACATTTTTATTACTTAAGATTTGAGTCAGACTAGACTTCTGTGATAATAGCAATTAATAATGTCATCTATTTTATCTCTGTGCTGTTGTTTGGAATTTATGATGAAGAGGCAAGAATTAATACATCTCTCACTAAGGAAATGTAAGGGGCTTGGCTGTTTGCTTGTAATTTATATGGCTACTAATTGGTATTGCTTATGCCTCAGAAACAGGGTTAAGCACTTCTAGTGATATACAGACTGGCATCTCCTTAACTCTAGGTCTAAAGGAGGTACAAGTAGCTCTCCGGGAGAGAGAAATGAGCTAAGGTATGAGCTGCACAATCGCGGGAAAGATGTGTTAGGAGCACACAAATAAGGGGAGAAAGATTAAACTGAGCTTTATATGACTTGATAAGGCCAAATTGCAGGAGGGGCTGAGTTCCCAGCATTGAATAGGATCTTTTAAATTAATAATCGGAGAAAAAAAGGAGATAATAATAAGAAGCTTTACTCAACATTGGTTGGGGTATAACATACTTTTAAATGTGATTTTATTTATTTGTTAAGCACGGTTAAACTTTTGGTAAATTGTCCTTTAAAATGCCTTAATCACTGATCTTTGAGTTTTGAAGAGTTAGCATATCCTAGCTCTTAGCTAATTCACAGCAAGGGGTATAAACCTGATCTTGATGCCACAGAAATCAATGGGAGTTTTACTGTTGATTTCTCAACAGAAACTGGATTGGATTGTGTTTATGAAGCTTCATCTGCAGACTTAGTTGATTACCAATGCAAACCAGCTGACAGCCAAATAATGTTTTTGGGTGCCCTGAATTTGAGAGTATAAATATATAATGTATATCATTTTCCAAGTGTATTTCTTGATGTCACTATTAAAAGATCCACAATATGTGTAATCCAAATACTTGTGTCCCAACAGACAGTTCAAAATTGTTCTAAATATGGAAAGTTTGTGGAAGAATCCAAAACCAAATTAATATCCGTAAGGCTGAATTCTGGCAACGTTTTCCCAGAGTGAGAGGCAGTGTGGTCTGAAAGAATGCACAGCACTGCGAATCAGGCATAACAGGGGGATATACCAGTGACTGGCTATGTAGACTTGCATAGAAAGTATTAAATTGAGGCTCCTTGCCTCACTTTCCCCAGCTGGAAGACAGGGAGATGTACTGAAAAATGGATGAGGAGTTGTGGGAGCTGTTCTGAACAGTTTGTATAACCTTGATGCAAATGTTATATTCCTGTTCCCTCTGTGACCCTCCTCAGTCAGGGAAGAAGACACAGGCTCTGCCATTAGCAGGTACAGTATTAAAACGTTTTACAAATATAAACAACTGTATCCTTGCAACATCCCTCTGAGGTCAAGAAGAAAATGAGGTTGGTTTTTCAGATGGTGAAATTGAGACACAAGTCAAAAGGGCAGTTTTTCAGAGATGCTTGGCCTTAGGAGGACAAGTCCCATTGAAACTGGATCAAACATTTGCTCCTGAGTCTCTTTCCCCCACCCCGTGAAAATCCCACCCAAGAGATTTGCCTGGGGTTACAAAGAAAACGGGCAAAAAGTAGGCTGGAACTCACGTCCACAGGATGCCAAGGCAGTGTTCAAACAGCATCTCTTAAAGCCTAAGCAGAACAATTGCTTGCTCCACTATACATTGATCAATTTGAATAAGAGTCTGCTCATGTGGAAACTCACAAATTCCAAATGACATCACTACATCTTTCAGGACAGTTTCTGTGAAATCCTACAGAGTACAAACCAACAACTGGTAAGACAGCCTCCTGTCCTGTTATTGTGTTCAGCTCTCTATTGCTGAGGCTGGCATCTCTTGCAAAGTTATTGGGACAAATCATCAGCGGGTGTGAATCTGTTGCCTTCCATGGAGCTATGCTGACTTGTGCCAGTAGAGGTTCTGCCCTTAATTAATAAACATATCAATATAAGTGCGTGTGTGTGTGTGTAAAATTCACCTGAATTTTATTTGTTTTTGCAACATCTGGAGAGAGAGCATGTTTTAGAAGAAACATCTTTCTTTGTTTTTTTCTGGTTCTTTAAAAACTATTTTTCTAAAGAGAATATTTCTTATTCCTTTTAAACATGTCTCATGTTTTTAGAAGTTAACATAAAAAGACAAACCAAAACAACAACAACAAATCTCCTGTTTTTTTTAAAGTAATATTGTACCATTTACCACAATGAATAGTTTGGGAGAGCACAGGTTACTCAAGCTTTACATTCTTATGATGGCCCAGTGCAAAGTCCATTATGCACTTGGGCTCATTCCAGAGGTAGGCACACAAAGGTGTGTTTCTCATTATGCCAGCACTGGATTTTCACAATTGGAAGTGCAATCAGTAAACTCTGCCCTCAAATCACTGCACAAATTTCACGTGTCACCTGCACATGTTTCTCTTTCACCTGGTACACTTTAACATGCATATACCATTAGAGTCATTCCAGTCTGTCTTTCTCTTCCCTTCCAGCTTCTTTCTATCCTGCTGCTGTGTACTAGATGGACTCTCTATGATCATTTACCATGAACAGCAAAAGCTGATGCAGAGTCAAGTTATGGGTCCCTTCCCACATGGCAGGCAAAATCAGGATTTAGAAGCAGGCCTTGGATGCGTTTCCAAATCTAATGAAACTTCAACAGCTGTAATAACACCAATTTTTTTTGTTCATATTTTTTCTTCAATTATATTTTCCCTTTTTGTTTCAGTCTGATCTCACGTGCACCAATTTTAAAATCAGTTAATGCTATTGACTTCAATGCTGTTTAGCTTGAGTGTAAAACAGGAACAAGGGGATGACAAACAAATGCTGTGTTTCCTGTTCGCAACACTAGATGCTCAGCAAGTGTAAATCACAGTCACTCTATTGACTTGAATAGGGCTGGGCTGATTTATATTAACTGAGGATCTGGCCCTAAGCATTTAAGATCAGATCCTGGTACCATTGAAGACGGTGGAAGTTCTGGTATTGATTTGAATTAAGCTACAGTTTCACCCTTAAAGAAATGAGGTTCTTGTACAGTTGCCTAATAGGTTTCTCTCCAGTGCTGTTTCTAACTAGTTTTAATCAGTTCATAAAAAAGGATTATATGCACGGTTGCCTACTGTAGGAGGGGACTTAATGCAGGGATGTAGAAAGTCCATTGCAGTTCTAGGTCCTGACAGGAGGGGGAGGGAGAAGGTCCTAATCTGTACCAGATCACCATAAAAGTAGTCTGAAATCATTAAGGAAACAGATGTGTGAATTGTAAGTCATGCTTTTTTTCTCAAATGTAAAAACAACCAGAATGTATACTGTGCACTGAGATGTTATATATTGGCTGGGTGGGGTGGGGTGTGGTGTTACAGGGAGGTGGAGAACTATATTGCTTCATTAACACAGAACACAGTTCTGCTTTCAGTCAGTCTATGGGAACTCTGAAGAGGCCTATGTCTACCTGAAAGCTTGCTTAATAACTGTTCTCCAACCATTTGGGTTGGTCTAATAAAAGATATCAAATTCACCCAAGGAACCTTGTCTGCCTATGTCTACCTGAGACACTTGTTACATTTGCCTCCTTCTTCAGTAGTTTGGTACAAATAGTACAATACAAACATTTTTAGATAATATTCTGCAGTACCAACAGAGCTGAATCTATACTGATGTTTGCCCCATGTCATCCTTTTTACTTTAATGCAACTGACAGGATCTGAGTCAGCACAGAACTTCATCTTCTGAGTATCATGAACTTCTTCAGAGACTTTCAGTCACACTACAGACATTATGGTAAAGACTCAGGACATGTTTTAGAGGGAGGCTATAAAATTACTTTATTACAGAATTCCCAGCTGCAGGGTAAAGTAAAAGATGAGATACAAGGCAGTCCTTAACTGGACAATAACCTAAAGCTTTGTGCTATTGTTGGTGCCAACTTGAATGTTCCTCCTGTTATCTATATCATCACAATCCAAAATGCAAGCATCTAATAAAAAATCCCACTTAAAACTGAAAACACTTTGCTCCTTCCATGTTTACCTCTATGTTTTGAAGAACCATAGTCATGCCTCTGATCAACACCAAGGAGGATGTGATGGATTTTAATAAACTCCACACTCCTAATTTGTGTCTTCTTGCCCCAGAGGGATCCTTTCCACAGACAAGGCATCACTTCTAGCCTGAACCAAAAATATTGTAAGCCAATTCCATTGACTTTAATAGGCATTAGATTAGGTCCTTGGTGAGTTTACTAGGTAACAGGAAATGTACAGCTGTTTTAAAATGGTATTGTGTATGAGTGGTACCTTTTCTCTAATAGATCAGTGGAGATATTAGAAGATCTTCATGGGCACGAGGTCTGTGTGTGTGCACTTTTGTCACTGTCAAGAAAGTAAAAAAGGATAACTGACGGGGATGGGAAAGCTTATTGAGACTTCCACCTTATGAGCCAGTAGTCAAAGTAATTGAAAGTTGTCACCCTCTGATGACTGTTAATTCACTTCATCCAAGGAATTTTATAGCCTCTGCTAAATTCCCAGTGGGTATGAAAAAGAGAATAAATAGGTAACTAGAATAAAAGTTGAAGAAAAGAGGCACAATTCAGGAAGGTAAGAATGATGTCTAAAACCTGTTTTCTTTGTGGTTTGGCTCCACTCTTTTCCTAGAGCAATCTCACTTTTAGTTCAAGTGCCACTGCTATTACTGAATTTCTGCGGGACTTGCTGCCCCGCTTCTTAAGGGCTAGGCCAGTGGGGCCATGAAACCTAGCTAGCAAGCCTGTCTTACCTTGTTTGTTGTATTAACTTTCTAGGCACCATCTCCTGTCACTCTTGAATTTCATCTACAACAAATTCCCAGCACTAGTAGTGGTGGCTTTCCTGGTATAGGGCAGGATCTGATGGCTTCTGGCATTCTTGCAACCATGGTATCTAAACCCACTTACTAGTTACAGCACCTGTACAAATATCTTTTGTAGACTTTCTTGTGCAGATGTAAGTCTTCATTAATAAACAATACTTTCTACTTCTGTAATGCATCTCATCCAAAATCTCAGAGTGCATTGCAAACTGTCATTTATATTCACTGAGCCATGGAGAGGAAGCAGCATGTTTAAGATTAAGAAATTAATATTTTTTACTCTGAACACCAAATTATAATGATTAGATTACCCTGTCTTCTAAAATAGCATTGCCTAACCTGTCTAGACAACACAGACCAAAGGGGCTTAATATTAAAAGGTCCAGCCAAAAAGTACTACAGATTCATGGTCCCTCTGATGGGGGGGGACGACACACATGACATGACATAGTCTTGCTGTCTATGTTTAATGCTTTTTTTAAAAATAGACTAAATAGTTTAATCAACATTTTTCATGGGTATTAAATATTTCCCTAAGCTTGCTTCTTTAAAAACCACAGAAGTTCAGGACTTAAATAGCTTCTGCTGCTCTGTGAGATGAATCCTGAGTCCAGTAGATGTATCAGGAGAAAAGGAGAAGAAAGGAAAAGCCAGTTAGGAATGTTGAGAGAGAACTTTTTAAAAAAAATCAGATAATAGGAAAAATTGCCAAAATGTAAACTTTAAACAGTTTCTTCAAAAAGCTTTGCAAAAAAAGGTGTCATAATCTTTCATATTGATATTTTAAATGAAAAACCCCTCCAAGTTTTCCATTTTAAAATAACTTTTTATTTCAAAGATTTAGGTGATTATAGTACAGGGCTGAAGTTAAAAGAATACATTTTGGAATTATCAAAATGAAATATATTGACTAACCTAATTGAATGCTGTTTACTTTTTTGGCTCAAAATATGTTTAAGAAACCTGGTTTAAAACACATTTCATTTTTTTTTGTCCTGATTTGTGATGGAATTTAAAAAAATATCTTGGAAATTGTTGTGGGACAGGAAAACAGTTTCCCAAAAACCTCTAGAAATGATAATTGAAAGAAAGTGTCAGTCCAGATCAGGTCTTTGTGAAAGGGTTCTGTAGCCTTGCTGAAGTCTGAGAAGTTCTGTGTAGTGAGTGAGTCTTTATTTTTAGTTTTAGGGGTAAGAAGGGATTGCTTAAATTTAGCAGAGATGAAAATTAGCAGAGTAAAAGCTCAGGAAACTATGACCACAGTGAGGGAAATTGATAGATGCATGCCTGTATACATTTAGTGCTATGCAATGTGAAACTGCTAAAACAGCCCACTGACTAATATAATCACCTTTCAGAGAATATGAGAGGCATTTTGTCAGCCAGATGTAAACAAAGACTGTGTTTGAAATTCAAAACTTGTCCAAAGTAATTTTTCTTTTATAATGAGGGTTTTTTCTCCTACATATGCTCATTGTGGTGTTTTGAAAAGATGTTCTTTTAAAAAAAGAGGCTATTTTTAATTTAAAAAAAAAATCTGTACAAAAGCAGTGAAGAGGCATGTCGTTTTCTTGAAACAACTCCTCCTTTTCCCAGAGCAAGAGAGTGTACAATGGAAATTGCATAAAATGAACTGACATCAGAAACCTTTAGGAAATACTGGCACTGTTTCTAGCAGTGACCTCAGGAGAATAGCAGAAGAACAGCGTGCCAGCGGTGACAGTAACTCATATCCATTTAACATATATGAAAGGACTACACCATACACAATCTTAACTAATTATCTTACATTGGTCTTTCATCCTAAAACATGCCAGATTGCTTTACAAATTTACGATCCCTTAGCTGCTCCATGAAGGGAACTCCTGTTGACTTCAAAGCAGGGGTATAGAAGTGTGACCCTAAACTGAAATACAAATTGTGCACAGCGCTCACTTCATCTATCACTGAAAAGCAGGAGCAGCGGAGGTGAAAGATCGCCACAGTTTAACACTGCACAGTAGCACTGTACTGCAGTTTAAGACAAGAAGTGAAAAATACCATTTCCTTATTGAAAGTGTATGGGGAATTTAGTTATGCAGAATGTAAAATATTAGCTAGGCAGGGTGAAATTCAGCTAGGACACTGGCTTAAATGTCATGGACAATTCAATGGTGTCTCAAAGGTTATCAGGATCAGTAAAAAAAAAAAAAAAAAAAAAGGTACCTGTAGCAGGTGCTCCACCGCTTAACTTAATTCATGGGCATTGTGCAAATGCCTCCCAGGAGGAAGTGTTCCTCAGTGGACCTGTAACCTGGATGTTCTGTTGTGCAGCTCTGATTCGAGATGGCAGTTTGAGGCACAACAGTTCAAGAGACAGATCCCAAAACACAAAGAAGGCCTGTAGCCAACAGGAAGTTACGCTGAGGTCCCTTGAGTCCTAGCTCAGAGTTTTATCCCAAGGCTCTTGCAGAACCTCAGGGACAGCTACTATTCGCCTACAGACTCTAGTCTGAGAACCACTGCCTTACTGAGAAGCAGTTAAGGGACATATCCTGCTGTTTTCTCTTAAGCAGAGCACCAGTGTTGTGCAAATAGGAGCGGTGGGACTGGGCCCTAAATTTTAGGATTATGGGGAAATGAGCTGTGCAGTTTCCTTCAGTTATAAAAAAAGGAAAGAGAAATGCGAGCCTGGCAGTCGCTTAGTCTCCCATGCAGCCGCCCTCATATTTTGCTCCTTTATTAGCTGTTGTTTCTAATTTGTTTAAGGAATCAGGAAGCTGGTTTTAGCTGCAGTTAGTAAACTGGCTTTGCAGAAATAAGGAAACTGTTAAAAGGGAGGAGCTGCTACAGGGTGCGGGTTACTTAATTGACTTAATCGAAAATATATGAATAAAAATAGACCTCAGACTTCCTTTCCTTTCTTTCTTTTTCCAAACTGAAAAACATCCAAGGCCATAATAAAAGCAATGTCTGGTTTGCATGGCGGGGGTGGAGGAGAAAGCAGGGAGTTAGTGCCTGGAGCCTTTGCTCTTCTTCTTTACTGCCTGTAACAGCCGTCAGCTTGGAGGGACCCAGCAGTTTTTCACTTGGGGACACCAGAGTGCTGCCCTTTCCTGGGCGTTATTTGAAAATGTGATTATTTCACACAGGGCCACTGTGTTTGCTCTAGGGAGTGAAGGGGGCCTGGTACTGCTCGGGCTGGCCTGTGGGACAGGCTCGTAAAAGCAGGGCAGTGGAGGAAGGATGAGAGTAGCTTCGTCCTCCCCCCCAGGCCAGCTCTCTCTACGCCCGCAGCTCCCGGGCTTGACTCGAGGGCGAGCCCCGCGCTAAAGGATGCAGTCAAGGAGTGACTGGGCGAGGCGGCCGGGCCGGGCCGGGCAGCAGCCCAAGGGCCGGGAGGTAA
>NW_005842398.1:494433-497353 GCF_000455745.1 Alligator sinensis | reverse complement strand
GCCGGGCTCTTGCTGAAGGCAATGGCAGCGGGATCGGGGGCAAAGGAGAGACCTGTGCATCTGCCTTCATGTCAGAGGCAGTGCGGCGGAGTAAATGCTGCGGGGCTTAGTGCGCTCGGCGGGGCCAGGGCACTTAGTGCAGCTCTGCGTCGGCGGCCACAAGGGGCCTTTCCCTGCCGCGACCCCGTGCTGCTGCGGTTCCCGCTGTGATAGGACCAAGGCCAGGCAAGCAGCAGCCATCCCCTGCGCCGGGGGAGGTGGATCGGGCCCCAAAACGAAGCGCTTTGCTTCGAAATAATGGTAGGGGCCAGGAAAGAAGCTCGGCGGAGGCCGGAGCCGGGGTGGGTCCCTCGGGGTGGCGATCCTCTCGCGCTCGCCTTGTCCCCTCCCGTCCCTTCCAAGCCCGGGGACAAAGGACCGGCGCTGCTGGGGAAGCGAAGCCCAGCGTTTCGTTGAGACGCAGGCGGGCTGGTCCTCGTCCCCCGGGCACGGCGCTCTCAGCGCTTCTGAGAAGGGGGCGAGACGCGTGCTCCAGGGCGCCAAGGGGCAGCGCTGCCCTCGGGGCAGGGAAAGTTGCGAAACGATCCGCACTTTTCTTTAGCGGAGTCGCATCATCCGCGCAGCCAGGCACAAATGAGCACCTGGATCGCTGCCTTTTCTGCAGCCGGGGACGATGCGACCCCCTCAGATTCACCCGGTGAATCTGATCCAAAAGAGATTCACGGATTTCCCTCTCGGGCCAGAAATAATCATGCGGCACCGAGCAGGTGTGTAGAGCCGCAGGGGCTCGGATCGGCCCAGGGAGAGGGCTGCCCTCGCAGAGAACTGCGGAAGCCACAAGTTGTTGCACACACGAGTTAGGTCGGGGGGGGCAGAGCAGCCCTATTGCTGCCGCAGCATGTGACACGCGCTGGAGACGCGCTCGCTCCGAGCTGCCACCTCGCTAATAAGGCGAAGTCCTCCCTCCTTGGGCACTTGGCTTTGAAGGAGGCACAGAGAAGCAGGCGGGTAATTTCACGCTGCTCACTTGAATGCTGGGCAGGCAGCACAGAGAGGCTGGAATAAATTTAGAGAGATCTGACTGTCACGTCCCCGGAATGGCGTTGAGTTCCGAGTGACCCCTTCCCATCTCGGGCGCATTTTGAACGGTGCATTTTAAATTCTCCTGTCACTCAGCCCCCCCCCCGCCCTGCAGCGAGGTGTTTTTTCTGCCTGATCTGTCCATCCACTCTCGATCCGCTTCTATTTTACACTCTCTCTCCTTTATCTTCGTTAATAATAGTACACCGCTCTTTTAACCCCTGTACTACTACTTTTTTTTTTTTAATTGAGTATTTGGATGTTGCCTTTCCAGAGCTCACAGGAGTGGAAGGGGATTGCAGAGCATCCCTCTCCAAGGCTCGGCTTTCCCGGGGTCGGGGCTGGGTTGTCAGCAGCAAGTGAGCGCGGAGCGCGGCACGTTGCAGCCTCCTACAATAAAGTTGCAGCCGTGTTTACAGTTACCCCCCGCCATGAAACTCCCCAGATTCCAGCCTTAAGGCTAAAAAAGCGTTTCATATACAAACCGATCGGAGTATTTGCAGGTAATTGTGAATGTCAAATACTCCAGTGTGCTGACAAAGCGCAGAGAGCCTGGAGAGGTTAGGGCGAGGGAGGGGAAGCGGGGGGTGAGGCTGGCTGGGACCCCTCCTCCCGAAGGGGGAAGCCGGGGAAATGAAGCCCCACGCAGCTCAGGGGGGTCTCTCCTTTTGCGCGCTCAGAAAAGCCATCCTCCTGTCCTAGAAAGGCTGCTGCGCCCCAGGTCCCTGTGCCATTTCTGCCAGGGGAGTTCCTACAAGAACTAATCCCCTGAGATGGTGCCTTGGGGGCCGGGTCCCGCGAGCTGGCACAGCCCCGCGCTGCCAGGGCCCCGGGCTGGCCGTGCCACTCGCTCCCGCGGCGCCCGGGCAAAGCGTGAAACGGCTTCGAAGTGGCGGGTCGTTTTGGCGGTTTGGCGGCTCGCGAGCCCCGCACAAAAAGAGGATGACAAATGAACGCCGGGGCCGGGAGCCCTGGGATCCCACGGGCACCGGGGCTGGGTGGCGTGAAGGAGACAAGGGCAGGGCCGGGCGCGCGCGATGCGTGTCCGCGCGGTGCCTCGCTATGTACAGACGTGCTGTGCCACGCGTGGCACCCGCACGATGAAGTCGCGCGGTCCCAGGCAAGGAGTCAGGGCGAGGTTTCGGAGGTCTGGGCTGCGGTCACCTTCCCGCGCCATCCCCCGCCTCTGCGGAAGGGCAGCGAGCGCGGGTCGGGCACCGGCTCATTGCCAGGCCGGCTCCCCTCTGCTCCTGCTCCCGGTCCAGCTGGCCGCTCGGGCGAGGGGCGGAGGGGAGGGAGGCCGGCTGTGGCGTGGATCGCTTCCCTGCCTGCCCGGGACCTGCTCAGGGCCGCTGCTCCGCTCCCAGCGTGGCGTCCGCCGGCTTGACTCGCCCTGAGCCCGGCGGTGGGAGCCCCAGGGCGACGGGAATTAGGGGGCTTTGTGCCTGCGGGCTCTCCTGGGGCTGCGTGGGAGCCCCGCAGGTCTCTCCCTGCACTTGCTTCGAGGACCTTGTAAGGACAAATTGGAAACACGTTTCTAATGTATGTGTATGCGTGCGCGTAATATTGATCACACACACATAACACATGCACATACATATATATATACATATATACATATGTGTGTGTGTGTGTATACACACACATATGCGCACACATAGACAGGCAGTCTACATGGTCAAAGCCAAAAGGGCCGAGCCGAGTGGCGAGTATTCCTCCCCTCGTGCGATCCGAGGCCCTGACTCTTCTGCCGGGAGCGGGGCAGCGGGAGCTGGGAACCAGGCACAGGGGAGCCCGGGTCTCGGGGGCAGGGCCGGCTTGGGGGGGGGGGTCAGCCGCC
>NW_005842398.1:493857-494141 GCF_000455745.1 Alligator sinensis | reverse complement strand
CCGCCCCGGATGCGGGTCCGAGCGGGGCCCCCCCCCGGCCTGCCCCTTTCCTCACCGCAGAGCCGGGGCAGGAGGCTGCGGGGCAATGCCGGCCCTGGGCGGGAGCAGGTCGCGCTCCTCGCACCCGAGCAGGAGCTGGGCAGTGCACTGCCTTTCTAGTGTCCCTTCATCCAGCTCCTTCCGTTTCCTGACACCGCCTGCCCGGCTGGGCTGGGCTGGGCCCCCGGGGGCATCGCGCGTGCTGGGCTCGCGGTGCCGATCGCCGCGGCTCCTTGTCCGCCTGA
>NW_005842398.1:490722-492651 GCF_000455745.1 Alligator sinensis | reverse complement strand
CTGCAGGCAGAGGCCGTGCAGCGCTGTGCGGGAACTGAACCGAAACGGCTCCAGCGCCTTCTGGCTTTAGACGTGACAGATAATTAAAAGCAAACCTTTGCGAGGGGTTCGTTTCATTTTTTTTTTCTGTTCAGAAAATTCTTTGGCAACAGATCACCGGAGGGTTCCAAAAACCTCCAGGAACCCAGACTGTCATAAACTAATAAGCACATCCACTGGGCACGCGCCAGGGTCTCCACCAGCACCAAACCCTCGTGTTTGGTTTGACAAAAAAAAAAAAAATGAAAAAGCAGAGGTTATCAAAGGGGAGAAAGCCTCGGGCCGGCTTTCTCCTTTGTATTTAACAATAACAACATCGAAAATAATGAAACGCGGTGAGAAGTAATCGCCTTTTTTCTTTTTTTGTCCCCGCCGAAATAAGGACAACGTAAGAAAATGATGCACTGGGAAAGCGTATGTAATTTGAAACAGAAAAGGCTTTTATTGCGAAAAAAGGTTTGTAAAAGAAAAATAAACATCGAGATCACAACATCTCGCTGAATCAAATCAACTTAAAACGAAAGTTACTGGCCAGCAGGTCTGAAAAGCGATGGGGTCAGTTTTCTCCTCTGTTGCAGAATAATCTCCGCCGTTTTTGTCCCACGATTTTCATCATCATCAACCCAAAATTAAAATAAGTTTGTTTTTGTTTTGTTTTTTTTTTTAAATCTGAACGCCCTCGTCGTCTTCTCCGAGTAGATCGATATCTCCAGCTCTCTGTCTATAAAGAGACTTCTGTGTATTTGGATCTCCCACGTCTGTAAATAATGCACAAACGAAAACTAAAGCAGCGAGAAAAGACAAAAGCGCAAAGGATCCATGGCAAATAAAGCAACTTATATTATATATAGTTATTATATATATATATATAAATGTAGTTAATCGTATGCATTATTCAAATGCCCCCTCTGACTGGTTAAATAATTTAGAATCAATAGTTTCCCTAAAAACTTTATAAAATATTTACACTTAATAAAATATTAATCGATTAACAATCCAGTTGTATTCTCTTATAGGAGCTTAGTTTCCTAAAGTCCTGTAATCATGCTGTTGCCACTCGTCTCTGATCTTACGGAAAGGATCATTGACAAAATGTAAATGAAGATCTTCAGACAGCGGTGTTTATAAAATAGCTCATTAATGGGCTTGGATTGAATCTCTCCATCCATCCACATCATCAGATATAATAATAGTGACGAATCAGACAGGGAAGATCCTGCCTAAACCATTGGCATTTTTCCCCTGAAGTACTGAAGTCCTAAATCACCAATTCTTCTAACTTTCTGCCCATCGATCCGGAGGAATTCGTACTTCACCGTCAAAGGTAAGAATAAAATGCCATTACTGAGCGATTCAGGACCTTGAGGAAAATCTGAACTTCCCTGGATGACCTGCTGCAGAGTTTCAGGCCATTCTTTTTTAAAGAGACAGAGGTATTGCACGCAGTTGGCTTTGCAAACTTTCCAGGACTCTTTAGAAGCCTGTGAAGGTTTCAGATACGAGACGTGGCCGCGGCTGCTCTGCGCGGGACTCCTCCAAAGTCCGTGCTTCTCGGCCGTCCTGACTTTTCGCCCTTCTCCATGAACTCAGGAGACCTCCCTGTCCGGGTCGCTGCTCTGAACTAGCAGAGGAGGATTTCTCTGCCCCCCTGCCCCCCCATCTTTGCTGTCTGTCTGGATTCCCCCAAGTTCAAGCGGAGATACGACCTCCCCTCCCTTCCCCTCCTGGCCCGGGGGCAGCAATGACACCCAGTCCAGACTCGTGCGCTCTGCCCGGCGGGGGATCGCGGCTTCCCCGGGCGCGGGGAGAAGCTGGTCCTCGGCCGGAGGTGGGAGCTGGGCGGCTGCTGTCCTGCGCTGCCTGGGGATCCTGGGGCTCAGGGCGGCGCGG
>NW_005842398.1:463281-488534 GCF_000455745.1 Alligator sinensis | reverse complement strand
CAGCCCGGGGCGGCGGGGACGCGGACCGCTCTCCTGCGGTCCCGGCGGCCTGGGAAGGGGGGCTTTGCCCGCCGCCCGCTGCCCCCTCTGAAGTGTGCGTTGCTGTCTCTCTGCCTCTGTCTCTCTCTCTAGGTCCTTGCTCCTTTTATTGCGACCTGCCCGTGGGAACTTTGTCTCCCAGCCAAAGCAGCATGGAGCGGAGAAGCGAGAGCCCGTGCCTGAGGGACAGCCCGGACAGAGGTAGAGCCAGCCCCGATGTCAGGGGGCCTCCCCCCGTGAAGGTGGCCCGGCTGGAGCAGAACGGCAGCCCCATGGGGACCCGGGGGAGACCCAACGGCGCTGTGAGCAAGTCGGTGGGAGGTAACCATCCCGCACTACTACTGTCTGCAAGACAGGCTGCAGTCCGGTTCTGAGGAGGAGGGTGTCAGGGTTCATGGCGAAGCTTTCTGGCTTGGTGTAGGATTACAGGAAGTAGGTTGCAAATTGTCAGTGCCCCCCCATGCCCCTCATCAGGAGCTAGCAGCCTCCTTTCCTATGAGAGAGCAGTGGCTTACCCAGAGGGTGGCATTATTTGGGCATTTTGCCACTCGGAGCTGAGGTGTTGGCAGGCTTCTGACACAGCGAGCAAACGGTTTCTAACTTTTCCTGGAAAGCTTTTAGCTGTTACACCCGACTCTGGTGTGAAAAGGGTACATGTAAGGATTTCTTCTTGTGTCTTGTTCCTAACCAAATAATTATTAGAAGGCCTCTAGTCCCAGGTGAGGAAAGGCCTGATTCTAGCCATGCTGCTGACCCAATGCATGGCAACAGGGTTGGGCCCAAATGGTCCGAGCCTTCTGAATAAAAATTCGTTCAATGTTTGAAGGTAGAGAGAGACTGAAAGTGGGAGATCACGTTAAAACGGGTGTTCTTGAACAGGCTTGTTTTTAGAAGCCTTTTTTATTTTGCCTTCTGTAGTTCAGTTTACGTATCAGGAAATAATTATGAGCAAAAATAAGCATCGAGGAAACTTAGATAGAGTTAGCATACAGTTGATCTCATTGGTGACTTTTATAAATGGCAGTATATACATTTACAGTTTTATGAATGGATTCTCAGAAGGGGAAGAAATTGCTATGGTGCTGGTGCCGGTATTCCTTGTATGCCTCAAGTCATTTTTAGAGAACTTCTGTGAATAGTTATACAATCTTGAAGTAGTTCACTTTTTTGAAGAAGAAACAAGAAAACATAAATGCAAGGTTAGGATTCAGTTCTTTTAAAAAAATGTTAGACTGATTTTTGCAACATTGGCACAACTGTTCTCTACAGTGCTTTAAATTTCATCGTGGTGTTGCTCTCTGCCGGTTGTTTAATTTGTGTTTATGGCACACTTCAGGGATGCAAGCGGTTGCATTTTTCAACAGACTACTAACGCTAAACTCTCTAGTGACTTTTGTCTTGCTTTTTTCCTCTGAACTCTTATGCTTTCCTGATTAACAGAGTATAGCGTTGCATTTGGAAAATACAAATTTGACATTTTTCAGCAGATCTGGGCATCTGAGAAAAACATTATGGGGCAGGCTGTGGACAGCTTTGTGTGTAAAAAGGTAGTAACTGATGCATAGATGTGTTCACAGATTCTGTTTGGTGATATTATGGTAATTGTTCAAAATAGAATGGGCTATGGTGAGGGAGGATTAAGAGACACTTTGATATTGTCATCACATGACTACACTATATGAGGTTTATTTAGCAGTTTTACCCTTAGATGCTTGTTTTAAATATCCTTTGCTCAATAGTCTTTCTAATTGCTGAAGTTTGCTGACAGGCTGCAGCTTGTATTTGTCCAATCTTTGTAATCTGTATATTTACTTATTGAAGGGTAAGAAAGTTCAGCAGTTTCTTGTGCTTTTGATGGATTCATCCCTTTTTTAAAAACCTCATATTAGTTTGTATTCTTTAATGTGTGGAAAGGAAGAAACAGCTTTGCAGTTAAAAGACTTACTGTTCTTTCTGTTAGGAGTTCATGGAGAAATAATTAATTGGCTAATTGTGGGAGTCAATTAACTATCTCCCCCCCCCCCCCCCAAAAAAAAAAAAACAAACCCCAAAACAAAACAACAAAACCTAGAAAGACAGTTTTATGGCTCTGGAAGCCTTTCAGAAAACTAGAGTATTACAGCTACTTTATAAAGAAAGGATTAGAATTTGAAACTCTAAGGTCTCTTGTCTTGGAAATCCATTAAATACCCTTTGAAAAAGGATGATTTGAAACATTTTGGAATATAAATGTTGCTTTTTAATGGTGACTGTGCTTTGCCAAAGGACGTTTACAAGGTTTTGTGATTAAAATAGTACTCAGATCAAATCTGGCCTGTTGAAGTATGGAGCATTTTCCTTAGCTAACATGAAGGCTTTCATTTCTGAATGCAAACTTTTAAGTTCATTTACTACTATCTGCTTTATTATAATCTTGATGTAGGCTGGAGTGTTAATGTTAAATTGTATGGGGAACTAAAATGTAGTATCCCTCCCTCCCTTTTTATGTTTTTAGGCAGTTTGCTTGAATCATAGGCTCAGGCTGTTCAGAGTTTATTTTGTTCATTATATCTTTTCCATATTGAAAGCAAGAGCAGAATTATTTTTGTCTAAATACTGATCATGGGTCTATAATGCTCAATGCTAAATTAGTTAAAGTATTTTTTATAAGATGATGGCACAGTTCAAGATTGATTTTCATTTTTTTTAAAGGTGGAAAAGCTTTCAGGGTAAAGTACTATAGCCTTCCCAGAGATTTGTTACCCATTTTCTTATTAAGATATGATGCTTGTGAACGTATTACCTTGAATTTGCGTGACCAAGTAACATCTTTTGAAGGCAGACCGATCTGCTGGTTTTTAGAAGTTCACATGACATCAAAATACACACTGAAATGGTAGTAATTTTGTCGCTTTACTGTGATACTTAACTAAAAGCATTTACAGGTGACTTAATATTTTTAGTATGTGAGGAAATTGGATACTACTAACAAACTTCTCTTCATGTAACTATTAATAAAAATGCTTTTCTAATGCTGGTCATAAATGAAGATACTTCTGTAAAAGGAAACTATTGGAAGGTGTAATGCAATTAAAAGACTTCAAAAACTTTGGTTGACAAGTTCATAGTTTATAGATTATATTTTGTAAGTTTAAATAAGTGTTTTTGAAAACAAAGTATGGTCTTTTCCAATAGAAAAAAATATTTTAAAGGTTTTCCTAAATTGGAGGCAATTTAATTACAATTTTTTTCATTTCATTTCATTTTTGTTAAAATTTGAAACCAACAGTAGATACTAGAAAATAACAATTTCTACTGTTATCTTTTCCTTATTAGGCTCAAAAAAGTAAGTGTTATAATGTATTTTTACTAGTAATTTATCTTTCTGACCTCTCTCATGGATACATATTCCTGTGTGCTGTCTTTGAAAATGGGGAAATGTAATTTAAAATATCTGAAGCGATGATGTTACCAGAGGACATCAGTCCCACATTTTATAATCTTAGTATTAATTTTAAAATGACTTCTGGGAGAATGAAATCCTGACATGCATAGGTGTTTCCATTTTTTTCTGGATTTTTAAGTGAGAAAATATTAAATGGGGCTTCTGTCCTGCAAATAGGTGCTCTGAACCGAAATTTTGCCTCCTGACTTTTTTGTTTAGCTGGATGTACTTAATTCAGAAGTGAGAAACTGGGTTGATTTTTATTAGGGAACTTAAAAGTTTCTGTACTTTTTACAAGGTTGTGAGCTTCAGTCCAGTGTGTTAGTCCAGTTATGTTTTGCTCTGGCTAGGACAGGTATTTCTAAAATGTTTCAGTAGTGATCTAAGCAGTCTGTTTGAGATTATGTATGTGATACAGGCACTCAGATGATCGTGAATGGCAGGTTTTAGAGACAGTCCCTGGGGAAAAAAGGCTAATATCTCTTTAAAAAACATGACGCCTCAGAGAGAGTTTAGAGCAAGCAAGAGTACTGCAGTGTTGACAGCTTTATATCCCTGTTGAGTAACATTCACTTACTAGAATTGACGTCTTCTCTCAGTTAGTAATTCACTCAATAAGGATTTTTTTGGGAAAAAGATGATTAATGACTAGGAAATTCATATTGCAAAATTATTGATTAAAACTTGTTAATCTGTTTCTTTGTAAATAGAAATGTATGCATCTATATGTATTTTTAAGAGGATGGAAATCAAGTGCCCAAAGAATCTGAGTGCAACTATTAATATTCTAAATGTGCTACTTAATGCTTCACTACAGTAAACTAAACTATGGAACCACAATAATGTTAAGTAATACAATCACTTTTTAGGCAGGACATAATTGTATAAAATTTGCTTGTTAAATTATTTTGAAGCTGCTTTAGTGACGACAAATTATTCTCCTGTGTTTAAAGTTAAGTGTTAAAACATGCAATTTATTTTAATTTATAAAATGTGCATGGAAGAGAGAACTTTCAGACAGCTCTAACTAAATTAGGTGAGAAGTACTTTAACCTGTCAGTATGGTTTAAACACTTTTATATGAAGCTACAGGTATTAAACAATATTTTATACATAATGTACTCCTTTGAGCTGTGCTGATAATTTTATGCTTTTGGTTGTTCTGAGATTTTTGAAATTAATATTTTAACATTTGGCAAAGATCTTGGGTACATCCCCGAAATCTTTTTAAAAAAAATCTCCTGCAACAGACAAAAATACCAGTCTCATGGTTAAGCGTTGTCTGTCAAAATTAGTGTCTTGCATCTAGTTTTACAAGAGTACCCGAGTTATTCTTTGGTAGCTTGTCTCTCTCTTAAAGCTATAAAAACCTCACTCTTCTGGGAAGGCCTGTTGTTACACCAGCAACTGAGAGACGGATCAAATTTACTACTGTATTCTTAATTTTTGAGTATCAGTTTGAGCTCAGTGTTACCTAACCTTAGTTCAGTCTAATTGTTTGTATAGGAAACAGTCTAGATTAGTAATATCTTTGCGCTGTTTAAAAAGCGCGTTTTAGTACCTGAAAGGACTGAGCATATCTGAGTATCGACGTTATAAAAGTTGCAAAGCTGTATTACATTGGGAATTGACGGTACATTGTGATGCATTTTATGTGGGAGGCAGGCTTGCAGAACAGTTAGAAAATGTTATATTTTACTTGTTATTCAATTAAAAGAAAAAGTACATTTGGGGGTTTTATATGTTACTAGCACATAGCAAAAAAAAAAAAAAGTTAACCTGATTTGAAGAGTAGGGGGAGGAAATAAGATGCTGATTTTTTTTTTCTTTTGTAATGTCAGACTGGTTGTTAAAAGTTAGTTTCTTTTTTTTCCCCCTGAAAAATGTAATTCTCTTTTCTGATCATAGTGTGTATCTTTTGCATAGTGTAAACTTAACAGTCACACTTTGGGGTCATCCACTGTATCATCTGTATTTTTGCTGAGGTAGAAAAATAGCCCTTCTCTATGTGTTTTCAATTCTTGGTCTGTTATTAAAATAAAGATATAGTTGGTTAAAATATATATGCAATTGAACATACACATTAAACAGAATATAGGGTATCCACCCATTTGGTGACCTAGGCATAATTTGATGTTTAGAGTAATTTTGGAACTCTAAGTTGCATCTACATAAAGCCACTGACCATTATGCATTTGAGACTTCAAGATTAGCTGTAATAAGATTTTTTTTTTCACCACAACTGTTCAGCAGTAGCTATAGGCATCCCCCCCCCCGGCAGTAAATTACTAGATGCTGTTATACAAAGACATCATGAACTTTAGAAAAGAAAAGATACCAGCATCTTTGAGAAATTAAATATTAATTCTTCTTTTTCTTTTATAAACAAGGTGCTGACTCTATTTACTATCAATAGATAGGGCAGAACAGATTTACCATAAATTATTTACAGGACATTTTATTTTTGATAAGTGCTATTTCTGTGAATTGATGGATCTGCCACCCTCTAGAATTGATTTGATACACATGGAAGGATGGTATATTTATACTACAAGCTGCTGTTAGAGAACTTGGGTTATAGGAAATTAAATAGCTATATTTTCACAACCAAAATTTAGAAGAAGAATTCAGACATCATATGAAAAGGGAAAAACAGTACTTAACTTTATTGTTATGGATAAACAAGTGCGGGTGAGGATAATTTTTTTTCTTTCCCTGTTTACTTTAGATGGTTTTAGTATTTGTATTGAAATTGTGTTGTGTGAAATAATTTATGAATATTTAAAAGTAGAAGGAAAACTAGTTTCATTTAAGTAGAATGAAGTAGTGGCAATCGTTCTGTGAACAAGCAAATATCATGCTTTATACTTTTAATCTTTCCCCCAGACTTCCAGATAACACTGCCTAGCATTTTAATAAACTTGAACACGCTTAATTTTGGCAACGTGGACTACTAGGGTTATAGTGTAAATGTGTTTTATGAAGTTATGAAAGTACAATAACACATTCACTTTAATGCCATTTGCAGGGGTGAAAGGGAGACAGTGCTCCCTTTCACCCCTGCACCCCATATGTAAAGAGATGGGTTTTATCAAAAGCTTGTATATATAATATTGAATAGAAACATAGTACATGGAAATATAAATTGGCATTTCTGCTATTAATTTTTTTGGAGTTTACTCCAATTCTGCAGCTCATGTTCATAAAATTGCTATGTGGCCTGTTATGAGAAATCTTAATTTTTTTTATTCACAAAGTAGTCATTTTTTTTTTTCAAACTACAAACACATCTTGACCAAGCATTTAAAATTTAAAAGTAACAGTGAAATATTAAAATTGTTGAATATATATTTTCTTCCCCCTTGAAATAGGATGCCTTCTGGAATAACTGAAAATACTTCAAAGAAGGAAAGCTTTCTGTCTACATAAATGGCAAACTTGCCAACTTCATAACTTTTTAATTAATATCTTTCTATTCATAACACCCTTAGATAGGATCTTTTATTTTGGTTGTGTCAAGATTTGCAGGAATCTTCCTGCCTGCTGGTAACAGTTGTTGCATTTCAAATGTAAAGGCCTAATTCTGAAAGTCACTAATGATAAGCCCCTCTGTAACTGACAGGAGTTGAAAGTGTTCAGTGCATCATAGAATAGCTCAGCTCTTAACCAGGAATGGATTTAGGCTCTTTGTGCAGCTATCAAATGAGTGTGTTCTCCTTTGGCAGCACAAAATAGAAGCTTTGAAAATAGCAGAACGTGTTAAAAATGCTTAGTTTTTCAGAGAGGAATGATGAACCAATCTGATGTTAATTGGTTCCTACTGTATCAACTGTACTAAAACAGATGCATATATCCACATGAAAATCCTGCGCTAAAAGTGAAGCTGGCGCAGGAACTAAAGCCGCAACTGACAAAAGCCAGTTGAGGATTTGTTGGCCTCGGAAAAAATATATTTTACAGCCTCTAGCCATGGTAAAAAATTTGCCCTCTGTATTTAGGCTTGGTGTTTGTGTCTGTATGCTAATCGGCTAAAACATCTTTTGTTGTGTTCCATAAAAATGCGTTTAAATTGATTAGTGGTACAAAATGCAGAAACTACATTTCCTTCTCAATTATAAAATGGCTAATGTTAGCCTGCTTGTGTTTGGTTTTTCCAGGCACCCACAACATGTTTAGTGCTTTAGTGCATTTTAAAAAAAGTTCTTTGCTATTAAATGACAATCCTATTGACACTATTGCAGTTTTGAAATGAGTTCTTACAACATTGATTTATTTTTAAAAAGTTGTTAGAACCAATGCAACCTCTAGTAAATACTAAATATTTGAACCAGACATTTTGTGGGTACTTTACTTTTCATGTTTAGTAACTGTATATTAGTAACAGGAGGAATTGGTTAAATATTTAGACTCCCATTTCCTTCAGACTTGGTCACTTACAAACCATATTCTATATAAAATATAGTGCTCAACTCATTTAAATCATCAGTAAAAGTTCAGATGATCTCTCTTAAAGACTAAACTAATTAAACCTATTCTAAAACTAAATTATTCAATTAAAATATAGAAAGTTTTCATTGTTCTATTGGACATCAGCACAATTATACAGACTAAAATGTGGCAAAGACTTTCGTTAATAATAACTTCCTTCCAATATCTGATATGTTGAACAAATGTGAAATTTAATGGAGGACTAAGTTGTATCAGTTTAAAAAAATGAATAGAGCTTGAACAATAGAGATTATTATTTTAATTTGAATGCAAGTGAAAAGATAGCATGTCTGCCCTAAAGGTTTATTTGACGTAAGGTTACATTTCTAAATTATTAGTAGCTGTTACATGTGCAATAATGCTAAGAGAAATGGTACTATCATAGCCTGAATAGATTGTATGCAATTACCATGGGGACAGGGAGTAAATGAAAAGGGAGGAAAGCAGCTGTGGGATTTATGTTGATAACAGGTAGTACCTTTTTAGTCATCTTGCCATAACTGGTGTTAAACTGCCACCTTTTCTTATTCTATGGGTGGAGTGTTGTACACAAAATAATAAATAGTGAGAATAATAGAATAATATACCTGCAGAAATGCCAACCAAACTAGAAAAGAAAGAAGGGAGCATAAAGGAGAGGACTATCAGGGTACAGTTTTTATGAAATGTATTTCATATGTCAGCCATGTACCAGTTATAGTTACAAAATGTAATACTATTGTCTGTCCCTTAAAAGTGCTCCTTTGTTTTTTCAAAGATATGTAGAGATATGAAGAGACTTTCTGCCGACTGTAAACCTTTTGAACAGTGCTGAATCTGGCCAGGACTATCAGAAGGATTTCTTCATCTTAAAACCTGCTTTTTATTGGGCTTTAGGTAGAAGGTTACCTTCTTTTTCAAGATACTTGCATCTTGTTTAAGATCAAATATATTACCTCATATAACTGAATATCACCGACATTTTGTTCATTTCAGTTAGAGCTATGCGGTTTTACAAGTTGCTCATTTTGTTTTCCTTTGGACTAGAGCTTCAAATAAGTGGGAAAACGTAAATAAAATACCATGGATTCTAATAATGTAAATTCATGGAGAGTGTTTCTGGCATAAATATCGGTGATGGACATGCTTTGGAAATGAAACATTTCGCTTTTGAAACTGCAACCAGACTATTTATCCAAAGTCATATAAATTTATATTTTGTGCATACTTCAGTTTACATGCATTTTTGTTATTTATATATTAAAATAGATGTCCATAATTTTAAACTTGATATTTTGAGTGGTTATTAAGCAACAGTGTTATAAATTATGAGTTTTAGATTACTTTGAAGTAAAAGGTGCTTTTTCATAATGTCTCTTTGTAACTTACAAATAACTTTTTGCCATAATACAAACATACTAGCATAGCAGCATGATAGATGTCTCTCTAAATATTGTAGTAAAAGAAAATGACTTGTATTCTGAGGCTGTGGATAGTTTATGTTGTTTTGGACCCATTTCCCAAGCAGTGATCGAAAACAGATTACAATAACAATTATACAGTCAGAAGATGCAATATCCATTTCTGTTTTAATTGAGTGAAAGAATAATAAAAACATCATTAAGAAAAATGAGGTGGACCTGTCATACACTCTACCAATTTTTAGTCTTAGAGAAAATGCAGAGTAACAGAAGTGCTTTTCTGTTGGGTTTTTTTTTTTGTTTTGTTTTTAAAGCTTACTTCATCTTGTATGTTAGCTGAAGTCTGTATGATAGAAGATGTTTGACTTTCTCAAGGGCAGATATGAACACAAGCTTAGTAACGGGATGCTTCCAAGATGTTACATCTCTGGAGAGGCATTATCTCTGTAGACATGTTTAATAGCGGACATATTTTTTTTCTGTCACCCGTTTGATTTTTTCCTTTTGTTAATTAGCATTATATAAGACAGCCATCATATCTGTCAACCGCATAAACTAATGGGATATTCTGGGTGAGGGGTGTGTGCATAGGAAGAGTACTCTCTTCCTTCGAAAACAAAAAAGAGCTTCTATAGCTCTGAACGAACCCTTTCATATGTTACAGAAATTCATCCCTTACAAAGCTGTTGGGTTTACTTACCTTAGAAACAACAAAACCACTTTAAAACATCATTGGATAAACCTATACTAGCATTATACCATGTTAAATCATCTAACCATCATGAGCTTCTGACTAAAGCTTTAGTGAACAGGAAGGCTTTGCACTGGGCCATGGAAATTGACAGTCTTGGGCTTTGTTGCATCAGAAGAAGGAGCCAGTTCCAGAATTAAGGGCCCTGTGACTGGGAGAACCGTGCTCTCTTATTTTCTATATGTAAACTGAAGTACTGAAGTAGCAGAAAAAAACACTTCTGTTACCGAGAAATGTTGAGAGAGCATCTCTTTGGGAGCATTGGCTCTGGTTGTATACCATGCATCTTTTTAAATAAAAAAATGGAGTTGCATCTTAAAGTAAACTAGGAGAGGTAGTTATCTGTGTTAATCTGAAGTGAGTTTGAGTTCACAAAAGCTCATGCTCTTTGTGTACGGTGCATATCTATCCTGCCTTCTGCTTGAGTAAATTGGGAGCCAGTGCAGACTTTGCAGAAGGGTTGTAGTCAGCTGTCTTTACAGCTAACAGCTCTAAGAGAGTGGATGTGTTCTGTACTAGTTCAGGCATGTGATTCTTGAGGGTAGCCAATGTGGCAGTAATCCGTACAGGAGAGACCAGAAGGCATGGAGGAATTACTTTTACAAATGAACCTGCATATAGTAAGGCTTCCTCAGCAATTTCTTTTCCCTTCTAGAAGGGTATATATTTACTTTGAGAAGCTGTAATACCCATTAAATGTAGATCCTCTCCTTTGTAACCTGTTTGGTAAGAGGTGATGGGTGTTAAAAACTGCACAGTAAATGTGAAGTGCCAGCTCCTGGAAGTGAGCATTACTAAGAAGGGTGACATGTTCATTTGGGCCATGGTGCTTGTGGCTTCCTTGTCTCCAGATGGCTGCACTTCCCTCTTTTCCGCTGCCCTCCAGAAAAGTGCAATCTTATGAACACAAATCAAAAGCTATCTGTACCGTGTATGAGGGACAAGCTGGAAAAGGAAGTTTTCGTAATGCACATTAAATTCAGTACTTCCAGTGTGAGGTACTAAGCAAATGTGCATTAGGCTGCCTTAATGTGCACTAGTGAATGTGCATGGTTTTTAAGGAATCGGAACTCATGGCAGACACTAATATCTTTTATTAGATCAACTAGATATTTGCTAAGAAGTTTCGTTATTTGCAAGCTTTTGAGCACACTCACTCTTCTTCAGGCATAGGAGAATGCAAAGATTGTAAACTTTCTCGTAGGTGGAAATGAAAATTCATATTTCACGGGAGAGCTGAAAGTGGTGTAAGATCTCCTGGATGGAATAGTTCTTTTTGTACAATTAGGTTCAGGTAAAAGGTAGAACAGTTTATTTACCTGAATGTTGTCAGGTGTTGAGCAGGATATTGAATTATGTTTTCTTCTGGTTATGATATTTGTATTTCGCAGGAGGATGGTGTGATGGATGCTCTCCTGGGCAGGAGATTCTCTTGTGTTGAGGTACATTGAGCTCTGTGAACATGCAGATTGAACTGGAACAATAGGCAGGAACCAGGGTGTCATCTTTCAGGTTGCTCCAAGGTGGTGAATTTGCTTCCATCTTGTAAAATTATGAAGTTTTCATTAAAAAAGGTGAAAATTCAGTATCTTCCATGTTTCAGGAACACAGGTTGTAGCCACATAACTTGTGGCAGAGGTTGATATCTTTTAGTAGACCAACTAGATGTTTGCAAAAAAAAATTTTTTAAGTCTGTCTGTTGATTTAAAAAAAAAATTATTCTTTTGCTCTATGTCTGTATAGCTCTATCTATAGATATTTGCCACAAATTCTGATTCCTTTTGCCTGTAGACCAATACGGCTACAACCTGTATCCCTGAAACATGGTTTTTAAGTGATGCTTAATGCTTAGTAGCCCATTTTACTGTGCATTTGCGTAATAGCGCAGTTTTTTACATGACGCTTTAATGCGCAGCAAAATAAGCTACTGTGCATTAAAGTGCACATGTAGATGCGCCTAGCTGTTGGATTGATTCGTACTCTTTCAAATGCTTGGGACCACGTAGTCCTCTGGAGACTTTCTGTCAGATGGTTTGCTGAAAGGGAGGACAAATGGAGTAGGTCAGTATGCCCTGCTAGGGAAATAAATCAGTAAATACCTTTCTGGTTTAGGTTGTGGATTCTCGCTTCCATTCCTGTTCACTCTGTACCATTGCTTGAAAGTCCCCATGTGCCTCTATGCTATGAAAGGAGTTCAGCTATTGTAAGCAGTTCAACCACTGCTAAAAGTATAGGCAATGTCAAACTATGTTTGGGGTTGCTTTAGTGATTGTGTTTGGCCTGAGTTTAGTCATGTTTATTTTGATGCAGTATTGAACATGGTTGCCCTTGTCTATGCTGTCTGTTAAATTCTACATCTAGCATTTCAGCTGCATCCATTATTGACACTCAAGCTCAGAAATGAGTAGTTTTCTGGGGCAGGCATAACTTAAGTGATATTATAGAAAGTGCTGTGAACACAAGGATAACAGATCAGTCTTTCCTTTTCTTGCTGCTACATCTTGGAGCTGGATTTGAATGTGCCCACTTAACTGTAGCAGTTTCTTCAGTTTCTCAGCTTCTTCTCCAGTAGCATGAGGAAGGGGTGATACTTCTTTCCATTTTCTCTTTTGCCTTGTTTTGCGATAGATAGGTATGAGTCTCAGAGAAATGAGAATCAAAATGAGAATTTACTAGTGTGTTTTAATGCAGATTCCAGAACAGGTCTGAGCATGGGGTTTAGATTTTTATTTTCGGAGAAGAGCTAAAACCAAATAAGAAAGCGTTGCTGTTACATTCCAGGGTAGTTATTCTACTACCATGAGACTAGTTAATAGAAGCCTTATTAAAATGCTTCTCCTAGAAGAAGGGTTTAACTTTAAAAATTACATAATTTGGTGGCATCTGCTAGTACCACCGAAGTTAAGGAGCTATTAGTGGTTCCAGTTTTTCAGGACTTTAAAAAACAGTCATTAAAATTTATTCTGAGTGGAACTTGGCATAGAAAATCTAAGCCCCAAAGGCAATTTTTGTTACATAATTAAACCCCCCCCACTCAATCTTCCCCATTGTTTTTAAGTTAGAAGACCTAAATATTAAATTTATAGAAATATAATAGCTTAAGATACTTTAAAAAATAAAAACAGTAATCCCAAAAAAGATTCCTTTGCTATTTTAAGTGAAATTGTCTATTTTCCATTGGATCATATTTGAATAGTGCTATAGGATATTTTTTTAAAAAGAAAAACGAAATAAGTTATCTGTTTTATTATATTTTTAGGAATGTAGCTATAATGGATTTGGATGTGCTTTTTAATATGCACTTTGCAAGGCCACATATTACCTTTGATTTGTGCATAGGACATCCATTGACATCAGTATCTTCTGTATGTGCTTTTTTGTGGGATGGGAAGGCTTTAGGCTAAAAAAAAAGAGTGGTGATAGTTTGTGCATACACACAGTTTTTCATCCAAGTCTCCCTTGGAACTTAATTTATACCATTTTGAGGTATGTATTGTCACCCTCACTATTCAGATGGGGAAAATGAGTCATTTATTTAAATGCCTGGCCCAATGTGTGAGCAATTTAGTGGAGAGCTGGGAATCTAATTATAATATTTTGGGATAGGTCTGCTATACTAACTAGCTCAGCCTACCTACCCTCTTTCCCTCTGTAACAAGGCCATGGCAGCTACTCATGAGCTAAATGGTTGACAGCGTGGAAAATGTACAGAATTCCATGTTAAAAACTATACAGAAGAGAGAAGCCTGTTTAAATCTAGGCAAGATGACAACCTGTGAGTTCAGACTGAATTCTCATGCCTACCTAAGCTAGTTGTGCCTAATTTTTTGGGAGCAGCTGATATTTTTATTTGGCATAGGGAATGATGTCTCCGCTCACATGAGCTCTAGTTACCTGGCAGAGGTGGATGGGAATGTTAAAGATACTGCCTTTCGTACATCTTTGTTTTTGTTTCCAGTTAATCTAACCATAGCTTCTAAATATTATTTTGCAAAATCTTATGTAAAGCTCATTTATTATCAAATCATGTTATAAGTGTTATTCTGTTGTTAATGGGGAACAATAAGCTGTGTTTCACTTAGAGATTTTAGTCAAAGATTCTTGAGGTGGGGGAAATTCACTTGTCAAGCCAAAGGCTAAAATTTCTAGAGAGCAGGGAGAGTGGTGATGGTAAGGGACTTGAAGCTACAGAAAGGATTGGAAGCTGTTGTAAGACATAAATAATGTCCTGTTGGTTTGCATTTACCATTGACTAAAATGCAATATATAATGAAGCATTTTGTGGCCAGGGATTTATTGAATATTTAGAGCCAGAAAAAATAATTTAGCAGATGGTGAAAGGTACCAAGCCTAATTTTCCCCTCAAAACCTCCAAAAAAGTGAGGCTGCTACTGTTTAAGATTACTAAATGTTTATATATATATTTTTTGCTAATTTTGATTCAAAATTATGTGCAGGATAAGATCTTTTCTGTCAAATTTCAATCTGAAGCAATTTTTTTGTTTTATAAACCAAACACCTAAAGATTAGGTGTTTAACTCATGAAAAATGTTGCCAGTAATCCAAAAAGGTGTAGAATTATAGGCAAACATATTGTTTATTTATTTATTGCCTATACAGAGATAATTTTTATTTAGCCAGGATTGTGATATGATGGTCTTGATACAGTCTTTAATTTTAATGCATTGAAGTCTAACATGTCAATGGATGTTTAGCTCTTTCCATGTAGTTCCAAGCAGTTAGTGGGAAACAAGCTGTGAATTAATTTCTGAGGTCCTCAGTAAAAAGATTTACAGTGAAAGAATTCTGTGCCTCATAATGGGACTGGTGTAGGTTTGTTTGATATTTAAGACTGAAACACCGTAAATTTACCCAAACCAAGCATTTGTTGTAAACAAGTTAACTGCCAACAGCTTTATATTCTGTCAAATGTAATTCTCTTTTAAGATGTATGGATAGCTTGAAAGTGAGGCTTTGACGACGACTAATACCTGCTGAAGTGTTTGAGCTCTGTCTAGTCTGCTCTTCTGCTTTGCCGTACCGATACAGCCTTAACCTAGAAACTGTTTTGAGACTGAGCATTTTCAAGCATGAATAGCAATGTGTGTATTGCATTTTAGAAATGGTATCTTTACATCTATTCAATTTGCTATTATATGGATTTTTAAATCTTAAATGGAACTCTAGATTTTCTGCATATGATCTTATATCACCCCCAGCTAGTTATGCAATGATTTTAATAAAAGTGGCGTTAAGAAGAGTAAACTGTCTTTTCAAATACTCAAGGGTTACTCTCCACTTAAAAAGCTATTTGGAACATAGTAGGTGTTCTCATAATTATAAAGCTGTTCAGCTGGTTACACCTGAATAGAAATCTTTCCTGATTATTAATAAATGTATGAGATTTCTATCTTTGTTAATTGTTACACGGTCTCCAAATTATGCCACTGTGAGTTTTGTGCTGAGTTTCCATCTTGTTTGTTGATGTTGCACAATATTACTGTGGAAATGATACATTTGTTCTGAAGCCGAAGTTCAGGGAGCACTAAAAGTCCCCCCCCGGAATATTAAATGTGAGATGTTTCTAGATCTGTAACCCATTATGTTAGGCAGTGGAACCTTGTGTGGATCCACTCCTTTTCTTGTGTGATTACTTATTTATAGTTCCTAAGTTGTTATTGGTTTAAAAGAAAAGATAGGAGAGCTGAATAATAATTATACAAGTAAATTCAGTTTTGTCCTAATGGGTGAGATGAAGAAAGTGAAAGTGACAAACAAAAGAACCCGGTGATTTTTTTCTTCCCTGTTCACACTTAATTAAGTTGTTCCCTCAAAGGGGAAAAACATGCTTGATGAAAAGTGAATTCAAGTAAAATCTCTTTCAGTTTTGATAATTTCTGTTGAGGATAGTAACAGAGGAAATGATACTTTTGTTATATGTACAGTCTTTATCTTGTAGATTCCCCTGAGGTCTTTTTCAGTTACGAATCAGTTAAGATGATATCTTCTGTTACAAGGACTTCTGCACCAAAACGCATGTGAAAATATTGGCCATTTCACATGTAGAAGGCATGCAGGATTTAGTCTCCTCTTTAATTCAAGTTGTCTCCTGTTAGAAGTGGGATATTACATAAGCTTCGTAATGCTCACTCACTTTTCTATTTTAAATCTTAGGCCTCTCTGCAGACTTGATACTGTAATGTCTGTCCACTAGACTTGGCGGGGGTGGGGTGGGGGGGGGTGGGAATATAGTCACACTGACTCGAACTCAGTCGTGGTTACACTGAAGTCAACAGAATTGTGTTCTTTTGCCCTATGTGTTTGGGAAAGACTTGTTCTACAGAATGGCCTTTGTTTAGAGCCTCTACTAGGCAAAGCCTGTAATGTTAGGTTTTCTGTAGTCTGTTACGTATCAAGAAATGCCCTGCTTTTTGAACATCTAATCATAGATGTTAGCTTTGTCCGTCTGTGAGGGAGATTACCTGTGTGTGTGCGCTGTAGAAACTTTTTTTTTCCTCACTTTTTTCATTTGATAAAAATCTTTGCACTATAGCATGATTTCCTTTGGGTCTTATACCACCATTTGATCTCAATTTTTAATAATTTTGGTGGATTTAACTCCCAGAAGAAAACATGCTTGTGCTATGAAGTATTCCCACTAGAAATCTGGAAGTCTTAAAACCTTATGTTACTCAGAACTGAGAACTTGGCTCCTTTATTAATTTCCTGCTAGAGAACCCCAGTACAGTAAATCTTTCCATAACACCATGCTGTTGAAATTAATCAAGCTGATGTTTGGAAATTGTTCAAATTAGATTAAATTAAATAATACCTAGACAGAGCTCAAAACTTGCACTGATGAAAACAATTTTTAATCTGAAAAGATACAATTTTTATTGGCTCATCTTCACATTATATTTATTAGGACAAAGAGGCAGTGCTTCCCAGTTTGGTTAAATGAAGGGATGGATGGCATTTTAATTTAACCTTATTACCAGCTTTCTGTGTTTTTTTTTTTTTTTCCTTGGAGATTCCAAACACATGACGGTGGTGGCATGCAGACAGGTGGAAGTCCAGTAGCTATTTACTATTCATTTTGAAACACACTTAGGAACATATCTTACCTGGAAGTAACTGAAAGAACTGGTATAAATTGTTTTAGGGGACTAGCACCATGCTTTTATTTCAACTTGTCATTTGAAAGAAATACAAAGTGGTGCTCTATTTGTACACACAACTTGTACTGGTTTCACTACAGTTGTTTGTGTTGTGTGTTAAATCGATCTATTTAAATTGCTATAACCCCTGTGTCCTGTAATGGGCTTAGAAACTTTGAAAGCATTTAGAGTAATTTTCTTGAACCCCTGCTCTCCCTGCACCTCCCTCCCCCCAAAAAAACCCAACCAAAAAAACCCTTTAGTTGAAGTGGTGACGGATTTTTATTTTTTTTATATATATACAGATATGAGACCGAAACCTTACACTTCTCAACCAAAGATTTTTTTTTTTTGAACAATTTCATATCTACCTTTAATTTTATGGATGCAGTTTATTTACTTGGGAACAGTTTATAGCGAAATGAATCTGACAAGGTGAAAAACGTGCAAGGTGGTACAAGTCTCAAAGGCATAAAATCAGTGGTGCATTCTTTTTAGTCTCGCTGCACCTCGGGTGAGATGTAATGCCTTATAGTTGCACAGCTCCCTTTGACTATGGGAACTGCCTGGCCTAAACTCCTATATGTTGCTTTGAAAATATATAAAAGTTACATAATTTATCAGGGTGCCTACTGGGGAAAAACTGTCATTTTCTGGTCATACATAGGATTGTGATTTGACCTCTTCTTTAGACAATTGGGAGTTCTTGATGCATACAGATACTTCTATGAATTTTTTCCCCCATTTGCCATGATCTGGTTTTCCTTTATCTGTTCCTGCTAGTGCTGTATGTGTGCATCAAAGCCCCATCTAAATTTATTAGGAAAGCAGTTAAAGAACTATGTGTAAGTTAAATGAACACAATTAAGAAAAAAGTCTCCCAGACAACTTGAGCTTTGTATGCCAATGTTGCTTTTATACATTAGTGCTATATTTGTGCTTTATGAATGAAAAATGTTCCTTTTTTATACTCCATCCAGCCCAGTAACATTCAGATGTGAAAAACAATAGTTTTGTCATGAACTATGAGATACTCAGACTCACTCACTGAAGTACTCCTGTAAATCTGAAAAATCAAATGCGCAGAATTATTTTTTAACTCGTGTGTGTGTGTGTGTGTGGGGGCGGGGGGGCGGGGGTACAGTTTTTGCCCGATCAGATCTGGGGAGAAAATTGCAGAACACCAAGATTATTGAATAAAGCTCCTCTTGCCTTGCAGCACTATTACATAAAAGGTTTGTTTCATCATCTGTCATCAGTCTGCCAGCTTTTTGAATGTTGTTTTAAATTTTCTGGCTGGAGCTGATAGTGGACACTGACTAACTTAAACAGCTACACCTTAAGTCCCCTGTTGCGGGGTTGAGGTGGAGCAATGTAATATATATCAGTATGTTGAAGGTGGATTGGCTTCTAGCTGAAAATGTTTTCTTTTCTTGTTTTTTAATGAACTCTGAAGAATGGTAATTTATTCTTAGATCATGTTAATTAATTTTTAGGTAATGTCAGGAAACAGGGACATTTTGAGGTAATACAGCCACTGGAGAAAGTATGGCTTTTACTGTGTCCATTGCTAAATAGAATGCAAAGCAGGTAGTACTTTTCCTGGAGAAAATTTTGCAGGCAAGGAATGGGATGTATTATCACTCTGCACTAATGTAGAATTGGTGTTAAAATTCCAGCGATTGTTGCCAGACGCATCAAAATATGTAAGCATTTAGCGGATGTGGTAATTTGCCCTTTGCCCTTCTCCCCTGGTGTTTTTTTAATGTGCAGTTAGCTAGAAGTTTATTATCGTTCCGATCTCAGAGATGTTCTTGAAAATGTCATTTTTGTAGCAGAGAAGTCTACAGTCACTGGTGGTGAAAAGGACAATTTCCAAAGCCACTATTTGTAGGAATTAAACAAGAGCTTGAGTACTTTGGGCTAGTCTTGCCACCCCAAAATCAAACCTTGACCATTTCTATTTTTGGCATTACAGAGAGATTGTAGCTGATTGTGTAAGTTGCAGAGGGAATCAGTACAATATAGCTTATGTTAGGGGAGGGAAGGACGGGGTTATAGCGCGAAAGGAATCATGAGCAAGATAAACAGTGTAACAGCATTTTGAGCTTGCGCTTGTTCATGCATACTAATAGACTAAAACATAATTTTAGCCTCTGTTTGGCTGATTTGTTATTTGAACCCCTTTAAATTTATTTTGAGATATTAATAGTTGCATCGTAAGTTGTTGACATCAATAATGAGAATTGGTCATTAAAAATATATGACTAACCTTATTTGAATAGAAAGAAGTTTCTTCTTAGAGAGAAGTTGTTATAACTAGATGTGGAATTTATGGGCAACTAGGATTAATTTCTGCTTCCACTGAAATGAGGAGACATTTTCTTATTTGCTTCAGTGAGTGTGGAATCATTTCTATAGCACCTTTCTATCAAAGAAGCCCATAGATGGCGTTATGGTATATGTTCTGGGGTGAGCTGCTTCAGCTTACCAAACCCATGGTGATAAACTAGCATCCACCAGTTAAGAAATAGGAGGAAGAGTGAAATGACTCTAGGGCTAAGTATAGACAGTCAGAAAGCCCAAGGCTGAAATGATTTGGTCTTTGTAGGTTAGTCTAAACTGCAGAGATTAAACTGAGAAACAACTGGACAGACACTCACTTTTGATTCAGGGAATGCAGCCACATACTTGCAGTGGCTCAGGCCAGAACCTTGGCGGGGGGGCGCTAGAGCACAGCTCTCTGGCAAGTAGCCAGCATGGACTGTATGTTCACTTTCTCTTCCTGCTGCCCCCAAGGGCTCTGGGATTTGCATTCTAGAATTATGGGAGCAGGACTCTGCAGAGTTGCTCATCACTTCCTATTCATGCTTCCAGGTGCCTCTGGGATTTGTAGTCCACAGTTGCAGCTAGCTGTACATTTTTAGCAGGGTGGGGCAGCACTGTACTCGGGGTGCGGGGGGGCAGGGCAGAGGGAGAGAAATTTAGGCTGCCTCCCTGACCCCAGACCCCAGCTGGGGTTTACCTGGGGGGACAGTCCCTACCTTCCCCCATTCCCCCCAACCCTTCTCTTCTGGAGCAGACAGCCCAGCCCAGCCCAGAGCTGGATAGCATGCTGGAATGCTGGGGGAATGTGACTTAACTTGAACCAGGAAGTGGTCTGGAACAGAAGTTTCATAAACTGATTTGATCCAAATCAGCTAAGTCTGATACTACTTCAACCAGGTTTATCTTAAACCAGTTTCAGCCATTTTGAAACTGGGTTATGGTGCACTGAGCTTCTGTTCTGTTGCAGGTTGAAACCAGTTTCTGATCACTTAAACTGGTTAATGTGTAACTTCTGTCCCTAGCTCATCAGTCCTTATATTGAAGGGGTCCTTTAATGCAGATTGAGCAAAATGTAATAGATACTTCTAAGACTTGGAATTCTTGAGGCAGCTCTCATAGGCCTTGCAATCTAGGGACATGATTGTCATGGGGGATCTAAACTACCCTGACATCTGCTGGGAGGAGCAGTCAGCCAAATCCAATCATTTGCGTAGGTTCTTAACCCACGTGCAGGACCTTTACCTAATGCAGGACGTATACAGTTTCACTGGCGAAATGCCTTACTGGACTTGGTGTTGACTATGGGGGAGGACCTGGTAGGGGAGCTGCAGATTTGTGGTCATCTTGGGGACAGTGACCACCAATCAGTCAAATTCACCATCTGGTGTCGGGTGGGTAAGATAACTAATAGGGTGGAAGTGCTTGACTTTAGGAAGGCTAACTTCAGTGTGCTCAGGAGTGTAGTCAATGATACACTGCAGGATAGGAGTATTGGCGAGATGGGAGTCCAGGAAGGGTAGTTGTTCCTAAAGGAGGCAATCCTTTGGGCACAGAGGGAGATGATCCCAGTATGAGGGAAAAGGGGGAAAGGAGCCAAAAAACTTCCTTGGCTAAACAGGAAAATCCAGGGCAAAAAAGTAGGCATATAGGTAGCGGAAGCAGGGAGAAGCTACCAAGGAGGAGTATACCTACTTAGTCCGGACTTTCAGGGAGGCAGTTAGAAAGGCCAAAGCAACTACAGAGCTGAGGCTGGCAACACAAATTAAAGACAACAAAAAGTCTTTTTTCAGGGAGTAAAAGGAAGGTGCAGGGAAGCATAGGACCCCTACTAAACAAGAAGGAGCAGGGGGGACAAGGCTGAGATATTCAATGAGATTTTTGCCTCAGTGTTCTTCACCAGGGGTCAAGATAGGTCTCCTAATGGATTCTTAGATGGGCATCAGAGGGATACCAGCCTACCAACTGTCGGCGCCGACTTGGTGCAGTCTCACTTGGATGGACTGGATGCGTTCAGATCAGCAGGCCCGGATGAGCTTCACCTGAGAGTACTGAAGGAATTGGCTGCTGTCTTAGCAAAACCACTGGCATGGCTGTTTAAGCGCTCATGGTGCTTGGGTTATGTCTTGGAGGACTGGAAAAGGGCCAATGTGGTCCCAGTTTTCAAGAAGGGGAGGAAGGAGGATCTGAGTAATTATAGGCCAATCAGTCTCACCTCCATCCTTGGAAAGGTCTTTGAAAAGATTATAAAGGATCATATCTGTGGGAGTCCAGTGGGAAAAAAATAATGCAGCAGGGAAACCAGCATGGATTTGTATCAGGTAGATCATGCCCAATCAATCTGGTTTCGTTTTATGACAGTGTCACAAAATGCTTAGGTGCAAGAGTAGAGGTAGAAGTTATTTTCTTGGATTTTAGCAAGGCCTTCAGTACAGTATCTCATCCCATTCTCATAAATAAATTAAGAGGCTGTGAGAGAGATGTTTACATGGTCCGGTGGGTGGCAAATTGGCTTAGCGGTTGCACCCAGAGAGTGGTAGTAGACGGGTCGGTATCAACCTGGAAGGATGTGGGTAATGGGGTCCTGCAGGGTTTGGTACTTGAACCTGTACTCTTCAATATTTTCATCAGTGACTTGGATGTGGGTGTAAAGTGTACTCTGTCCAAATTTGCAGATGATAGTAAATTGTGGGGTGAAGTGCACACTCTGGAGGGTAAGGAACAATTGCAGGAAGACCTGGACAGGTTAGAAACATGGGCAGTATACAATAGGATTTAGTACAACAGGGACAAGTGCAATGTGTTGCATCTGGTGTGCAAAAATATCCAGCATGTCTACTGGTTGGGAAGTGACCCTCTCAGCAGCACAGAAGCGGAAAGGGATCTCGGAGTCATAGTGGACTCCAAGATGAACATGAGATTTCAGTGTGACAAAATCATTGGCAAAGCTAACTGCACTTTATCATGCATCAGCAGACGCATGACAAATAGAACCAAGGAGGTGATGCTTTCTCTCTGCGGCATTGGCCAGACCATAGTTGGAGTACTGTGTCTGGTTTTGGGCACTGTACTTCAAGAAGGATGTTGATAGACTCAAGCGGGTCCAGAGGAGGGCCACTCGTATGATTAGGGGCTTAGAGGACAAGCCCTATGAGGAGAGACTGAGGGACCTGGACCTTTTCAGCCTTGGCAAGAAAAGGCTGGGAGGTGATCTTGTGGCCGCCTACAAATTCATTAGGGGGACGTAGCAAGGGATTGGAGATGCTGTGTTCACCAGGGCACCTCTTGGGGTAACAAGGAACAATGGTCACAAACTGACAGAACGTATTACGCTGGATATCAGGAAAAACTTCACGGTAAGGGTGGCCAAAATTTGGAATGGGTTTCCAAGAGAGGTGGTGCTCTCCTCTACCTTGGGGGTCTTTAAGAGAAGGCTGGATAGGCATCTGCCTGGGGTCATGAATCTGGCTGGGATCATCTGACCCCAGCTCTCTTTCCTGCCAAGGCAGGGGGTCGGACTCGATGATCTGTTGAGGTCCCTTCCAACCCTAGCATATATGAATCTATGTTCTAGTGGTTTCTTTAAAAGGAGAATTGTCAGCTTGAGATGCAGTTTTTGCTTCATTTCACTTAAGGTGTGCACTATAGTAGCATAATAATAATGTTCCCCTTAATGTAAAAAATACTCTTGTTCTTCATAGTCATTTACACTGCAGTGAAGGAAGATGACCTGTTTTTCTTCCATTGTAATAGATCTAGGGGAGCACCTCTCATCAGATGGTACATGTGGGAGCTAATACAGTTTGACCCCACAGTAATTTCCAGCAAGTTTGGTGGCTCACAAGCATTAAAGAAAAAAACCCTTTTAGCAAATCAACAATACAGATGGGAACAAAAAATCTCTGCATTCACTGTATTGTGTATGGGAGGGGGGTGCTTTGTGGGAGAGCTCATGTAGGTTATGGCAGGTACAGACTTACGTACAGTCAGAAATGGAATTTGCAGTAAAGCCGAACAAAATCTAGCCCAAACCTTTCCCCCCGCCCAAGTTTTACTTGTTTATATAGTTCCTCTTGTAGGACTGCTCAGTCTATACCCTAGATTCTCTCTCTAGTCACTCCTACCCTCCTTATGCCAGCATGAGGTAATAAATCATTTGCCTTGGTGAGTCAGCACCTGCTAACAAGTGGAAGGTTTTTGGTGACTGGTGAGAACCTGTTAGAACTTCAGCAGTGTATTCTTGCTGTGGTATGTGAATAAAGTGGGTACTGGCTATAAATGTACTAATAACAGCACACTATCTTTCTGGAGGACATAACTGTGTGTGGGAACAGCATTGGTCTTGATGTTTCTACAATATTCATTGGGTAGGGATAGCTGAATTTTGGCAAATACTAAGCTGAAAGACTAGTAGAAAAGTAAACTATTTAAAATTAATGCTGAAAAGATTTAAATTTAAATCTAGATTTAAATTTAAATCTAGATTTAAATTTAAATCTAGATTTAAATGAGTCTAGGGATGTGACTTCTGCTGTTTCCTATGGAAGACCCTTTTGCACTCTAATGAAAACAAATCTAAAGGCAGGTGTTAGCTAGAAGGAGCCTGCCAGGAAGTGTTTTAATTTAATTGTTTTAATAATAGATAAAGGATTTATTTGTTGATAATTGTTTTAAAACTTTTTACCTAGGTTTGATGATTCCTGTATTTTGTGTGGTGGAGCAGTCGGATACATCTCCTGATTACGATAATCGAGAAGAGCATGCTGAGTTCGTTCTGGTTCGTAAAGATGTGCTCTTTAGCCAGCTGGTGGAGACAGCGCTCCTGGCTCTCGGGTATTCCCACAGTTCTGCAGCTCAAGCACAAGGTATTCAGTGATATTCTTTTCATTTTCTTTGAACTGGCATAAGAAAACTGCCTTCTATAGCACCTGAGGTCGTTCTGTGTAAGGACAAAGCAGGAGAATTGCTGGTAAATCTTGCAGGCAATTCAATCAGTAATACTAAAACTAGTCGTGTAACAACCTCAGACTCACTACCTGGTCTAGGAACCATTTCCTGAGTCCTACTGAAGTATGAAACACTGTAATATTTATCATTTGGAGTCAATGTGTGTTTGGTTTGATAAGGCAGTAAGCTTTTTGTCTCAAAGAAAATTATGTAGAAGGACTAGGTAGACTACCTGGGTGTATATTTAGATAGTGTTATACAATTTGCAGAAATAAACTTTCTCCCCTTGTTTCAAGGCCATGGTTAACATGATTAACTTGTGTTTAAAATAGTGATATCACACCATTACTTTGTCCCCTATGTTTATATTCAGCATGGTAATGTTGGACTCCTTTCACGACTAATAGCTTATTTTATGCATTTACCTCAAATAGTGCTGTGAAATCGTTTGTGAAGCTGCATATTACTGTGCAATTACAGATTTTTCAACCGTAGGGACAGTTTAAAACAAAACTCCTTCACCCAGAATTAAAAAAAAAACCAACCTGATCTTGAAGGCAAAAGAAAATAAGCAGGAAAGAAATCCTGTTGAAACTGTCATCTCTGGATTCCAAGTGAATTGCTTGTATTGAATGGACGATGACAATACTTACTTTTCAGAAGAGAAATCTGTAACTTCTAGCCCCATCCTTCCATGGTTTTAAAAAACCAGTGTCAAGTTA
>NW_005842398.1:428551-463250 GCF_000455745.1 Alligator sinensis | reverse complement strand
ATGCCGTTGCTTGGAGATTTGGATTTTAACTGCTGTATTCTCTGTTTCTTTATGAAAAAGCAGTAAGGAAGCTTCAGGTGCATTCAGAATGAGCAGTAGTGGAGTTTGAATCAAACTGTTCTGAAGCTGAGGATATTCTAACATAGAGCTCCAAATGCACGCATCTGTTCAAACTGTGATAATGATTCATTTCCTTTGTCAGCGTTTCTGCTTTGTGAGAGGTTCAGTATCTGCATCCAATCAAAACTCATGCACAGCTATACAAGGTACTGGGCTGTTGTTACAAAAAACAACAGTAAAAACAAGGAGAGAAGTTAGGGCGCTTCAGCCCCATCTCTCGCACTTACCCACTCCCCTCCCCCAGTCGTGCCATTTCACTGACACTTTCTTTGAATGCAAAGGTCATTGTATCCCACTGTTTCCAGTGAGCCAGCTTCCTGTTTGACAGCACTATCCATCTCAGTTAACACAGTTGCTCAACATGTTGTGAGCTAACATGTGGAACACGCTATACTAAGTGGCCAAGATTTGATTCTTGGCACCTACAAAGGGAATGGGCTTTGCAGGGAACCTGCTCCAAGGAGGCATTCATTGTGCAGCGATCCACGCTGGCCGAGAAGCTCACTGGGGGAAACTCTCCTTTGCAGCACTTTTCTGTTGAGCACACCATGGAGGACAGTGCGATTGACTTATGTAGGAAATTAGCCATTTCTTCTTTGTGTAGTAACTACCATTTTTTCAAACTACAATCTTGGAAAATGAACAGATTAAAATATTATGTCTGTCATTACTAGTATGTCTCTCCTTTACAGGTCTAGTATAATACCCCTTTTTTCATATAGAGCATTAATTCCTGCAGTTACTTTGTACTGGAAAATGTCCTAGATGATATCATACTTAAAAATGGAGAAAATACCATATTGGTATTTATCAGTTCCCAGCTTTGCTTTGTTTTATTTTTTTACCTCACCCAGAAAACTCTGTTCTTCTAAATTATAATAATCGCATATAAAAATAGTGGAGAACATGCCAATTATATAATTTGAAGCTGCCTTTTTTATTGTGTGTGTTATAGGAGAGGTTGTCTGTTGGCAAGCTGTAAGATAAGATGCAGGCGAAGCACAAAACTAGCTGGTTTTAAGACGGTTCAGATTCATTGCAAAATTTTGTTAAATAGTATGTGGTATGAAGATTTATTGGCATGTAAAAAGATTTGTAAAGCTGTTTTTCTTTCTGAGCCTGTTTCAAGTCTTTTGGATCAGGGAAAATCTGCTTCTCTTGTGAGTACTGTTGAGTTTGTTTTGTTTTTGTTTTTGAAAATATTCATTGACAAGCAATTATTCTGTTCTCTTTACTGATGTTTTGTGAACAGGAAAAAGTTGAATTAAATGGCTGAAGGTACAAGCTAAAGGTTCTCTTATGCTTTTCTAAATGCAATAAATCTCTGAGCAGCTTGCTCTGTAGAAAACTGACTAGGTTACCAAGATGAAGAGTTGTCCTGACATTCCCTAGTGCTAAATTAAACATTAATTTGTTAAAGCTTTATGAAGCTACATATAGCCTATGAACTGACTGGTTACCTACCTGTGGGATTACAATTCCAGATACTGTAAACTTCTGGGCTGGAAAAAGGTATATTATTTTTTCCTTTCTTTCCTGATGTTGTATTGCTCCAGGACATGAGTGTTAAGGATCATTGAAAGCTGCTGCCTGCTCTTGGAAGCCACCTTTAGAATACGTCTTTTTGTATGTGTTTCCCACTGGAGGTCCAGCTGGAAGAAGAGATGTCATTTGGTTTTTGTGGTAGAATTGTGAGTGCAGTTGTATCAGTTTTCACAATTGTTTTCTTTGTAGCTTGCCAAACTAGGGTAAACAATTTTTGAGAGAAATACATGGAAGGATGTAGAGATGGAATTTCTGAAGATGGAATTCCTTACTGAAGAAGACTTGTTGTTTTATCACCTCTACTTAGTCCTGCATTATTTGGACAGTGGATCTTTACCCAGTAAACAGCTGTTTATAACATTTTCTGTTGACTGTTGTAGTGGAGCCTTTTCCAAGTAACCTTGGCCTCATGAAAATTTGCTTTGCTGTTGAGAGTTGTGAAAAATCTTCTGCAACAAAATAGGGACTTGTTAACAGCTTAACTGGAGGGTGTGAAATCTGGGAGTGACAATAAAGTTTTAATAAACATTTATGTAGCTTTATTTAATCATTTAATGCTAGACCTGACAGTAGAAAATCTGCTATATCTTTTGTGCACAGGACGTGTCATTTCTTTATAAGGACTCTGTGCATGTATGACATGCTCTCTTCTAATAATTTGGGATGGAGGTTGGACATTTCAACTGGGATATTTTTGTAAAAAATACAGCCTTTAGGGCTAGTTTTGGTTGACCATTAGAATTCTATATTGTGGCCTGCAACTAATCTTTTATAATATGAAGAGGGAACTTGCACAGAGACTATAGGTCTCACCAAGGAAATACTCCACTGAAGATGGATCAAAACACAACTCTGAATGCTGGGGATCATAATTTGCTGCAGGCCCTGTCCCTCCACAGTTAAAAATATAAAGGTAGCTGCCATCTCACTTATTTTATGTGGAAGCCCCCAACTTCTGGATTAGCTGTGGAAGTAGACTCACTATTACTTTTGGAGGTTTGGGGAGCATAAAGCTAATTGAAAACTTTGGCTAACTTTCTGCAATTTTGATTGAAACCAGAGGGGGGGGGGCGGGGGGAAATTTAGTCATGTTTTATTTTCCATGGATATTTTTGTTCAGTTCTGTTTGCTAGGCCTGATCAAAGGTTCTTTAAACAAGCCAAACACTGAATGGGCTGTGCAGACAGTATAACTTTTGTATTCCCTGAAGATGGTTCTGCTTAGATCATGATACAGATGTGAGAGACTACTATTTACTTATATCATAATTGTTTTGTGAAGAAAAAGTATCTGTGCCTGGTGTGATTTTTAGCTGTAGGTTAGAAAAATAGCTACTTAGGAGACATTTCCAATGGCACGGCTGTAGGTTTAGAAATAAGTGTGTTGCATGATATTATTTATTCAAAAAAATCTATATACATGTCCTGCTCCCTAAAGTGGAGCGGATGAGGTGTTGCCAGTTGGAGCAGAGAAAGTGAGGAAGTCACAAAGGAAATTTTGCAGTTGGGAAGGTGATGCACAGAATTGAAGGGACTTGTCCCAGATTCATAATAAGTCTGGCAGGGTCATAAAATAAACCACAGTCTCGCAAGCCATGGTACTTTAATGACAATATTCTCCTTTTGCATGGGAGGGGGAGTGCAAACTACTTGGGCCCTGCCCTTCTTTTTAATGGTTAATTTGATGCTTTCTGTGATTACTGGATACACTTAAATACTAAAGGGGGAAAAAGCAAAAAGAGAGAAATGACCCCAGTTGCTTTGGGTATTTCGACATTTAGAAAACTAGCAATCAAAAACAATCTGCCAGGTGTTTTAGTGTGTCAGCTTGAATGCTCAGCTCCTTTTGCTTTATTTAGCTTTTGTGTCACCCTTATACGTGTATTGCTGTTTTTGGAATTGTTACTACCTATCAATATTAGAAAGGTGTAAATGCCAAGGAGGGAGTGGAAATGCCACAGGTGTTCCCAGAGAGTAATGTTAGGAATAGTTGGATGTAACTAATCAAAAGGTAATTTTGCATTGAACACCAGGAAACATTTTCTAAGAGTTGGTTTACTTGGACTGTGGCAGGTTTTTATTGCTGTCGAATGCACAGAGAACCACTTTTATATTCTTTTATCAAGAATGAAGCAATAAAAAACATGAAAGTGTAGTGGAGCCTTGCTAACTCATACATGCCATGCATTTGGGAGAACTATTGTGTTAAGTGCTTTGAAGGCAAGGAGTTTGATTCTCCTAACACTTATTCAAGTAACTGTACATGCAAGTCAGTTGTGCTGTCTTATATACAGTTGAAATGGGAAGAAAATCCAAGGTCCTTACCTGGAAGTGTATGCAATCCATTTACAGGTATACTGAGTTTCTCTGCTTCTCAAAGACTGCTGTCCAGGGTTGCTTGCTAAAGTGTACATGGGGCAGGATCACAAGTTCTGTCCATAACAGCACAAATGACAACAGAGTACTTTAGTGAGGTTTTTATATTGGTGAGGTACTGTTTTCACAAATTTACTGGTAAGGTTATGACTTAAACAGTTAAACAAACTACATTAAACTTAAACAAACTACATTTCTGATGGTTCTTTCATGTTCTCATTGTTTGCTGTTTCTTTCTTTTTTGTATTGTGCTAAGTGCCGTACAAATGCAGCCCTGAAGAGTTTAAAGTGTTTGTTGGTCTTACACAATTAAAAAACATGTAGATTATAAATTCATTAGCTTTCAGCAGGGTCTTCAAGTGATTTTTTTTTTTTTTTTGTGCAGGTGTGTCTCCCCTTCCAAGCTTGTTTGCTGCTAAATAGAGGTTTTTTGGTAAAGTAACACATCTCATTTTTAACAATTTTTTGTTCTTGGCTCTTTTGAGTAGAAGACCTTTATCTTAATTTGTGATTAACAGCTGCTTTTCTGATTTAAAATTCAAGATAATCTTTTTTTTTCCCTGGTGGTTTAGGCCATCTCTCTTCTTCACCCACACGCCCATTCCCTTCTCGGTTGTTTTCCATTTCTGGGAAAAGGTGGAAGGACAGACTAGAGTCCTCAGCATAACTGGCTGGTGCTACTGTAATGTATGTTTGGCACTGAACTGTGAAGTAAAAGTCAATAATGATTTTGACTGGAGCTGTTGGGTAGATCAAAATTCTGGCAATGCTATGAAGTTGTCTAGATTAAAAGATTCCTTCTGTGGTCCCCATCCTCCACAAATTCCATGGCTTTTATAGTTTTGGGTGGGTTCCTATTGTTGCTCCCTTATCATAGGTAAAGAACGTTAGAAAGGTTTCTGTCAAAAGTGGTTTCAGGTTTCTTGGCTTGTTCACCTTGGCTAGGGACAGACATTCAAAAAGCCTGAGCTTGAATTGGTTCAGTCTTTGCAGGTTAGTTTAACCTGGCTAGGCTAAACTGATTTGTACCTGTACAGACATCCCAGAAATGCAGGTATGTGCCTGCAGTGGCTTAGGCTAGAAGTCGGGGGGGTGGGGGGCGCTGCAGCAGCCCTCCCTTCCCTTCCACAGTGCCAAGCTGGGGGGGTGGGGGTGGCCAGGCCCTGCCAGTCCCGATTAGGGAGGGGTTCCCCCTCCCTCCTTGATAACAGAGCATTTATCAGCATTATCAGCATTTAACGCCCCATCAGAAAACAAAGCCCCTCTCATTAGTTCAAGCTCTTCTTAAACAACTTTTTCCAAGGAAGGGAACATTCCAAGGAGGGACATAGCCAGCTACCTGTTAATTAGCTCCAGAAAGGACACAGTCCTGTCTGCCTTTGTCTCGTCTGCCACCGTAGCCAGCATGTGGTCTGCCAGCTAATGCTGAGAGGTGTGTGTGCAAGTCCAAGGGGATGGGGAATCCCTGCTTAGCAGGGAGTGGTGAGGGAAGGTGGGGGATCTGGGGGAAGCCAGGCAGATGCCTGCAGTCTCTGCTGGAGCTCCAGCCAGGGAGCAGAGGGGCAGGGCCAGCTCTCCTGTGGAGCAGAGAGCCTAGCCCAGAGAGTGCACCGGGATGCTGGTGGGAGTCTGGTTTAACTTAAACTAGGAAAGGGTCTGGGACAAACATTGCATAAATCGGTTTGACCCAAATAAGTCTGATACTACGTTCAGCCAGGTTTATCTCAAACTGGTTTCAGCCATTATCAAACTGCTTTATGTGCACTGAACATCTGTTCTGTTACAGGTTTAAACCAGTTTGTGATCACTTAGACTGGTTTATGTGTAATGTCTATCCCTAGCCCTTGAAAGTTCTTGCCTACCCTGGAACACTTGATGGCAACTAGATGGTAGGATTCTATTCCTAGAACCACAAATTAGAGCCAAGCAATTAGGAGGGAAAGGACTTTTATTCAGGCTTCTGCTAAGAACCTTTTGCTTTTTTGTTTTATATGCACTTAATTACAGGGCCTAATAAAGGCTTGGATTAGAGGGGCACCTTTGTTAAAAAAGTTCAACCCCTTCAATTCAGGCAGAAGAGTCGTCTTCTGTAAACTTCACGGAGGACTCCCCATGCCCTTCCCTTAAAAAAAAAAAAAAAAGTCTGTCAAATCAATTGAAAGCCAGGCTTAAGACTTCTGGTAAGGTAAAATATGAGTGGTTAGGTAAAGTATTAACATGAAAAATCTTACTTGTGGAAAAATACATATTTCAATCTTTCTTCACCTAGACATAAAGAAGCAATAACTGCACCCCAAAAAACTAACTGCCAACCCTCAAAAGAACAGGGCTTTTTGATTTTTTGTTTTTGTTTTTAAAATCAGGTTGCTTTCAAGCTGTATTAGAAATGCGTGTTATATTTGTGGTGGACTCTTATTATTAAGCAAATCTCTAGCGTCACTACTTTATGAATACTTTGGCTACTACATTCCTTGCATAGCTAATTAGGTAAGTTCTTAACTTGAAAACACTGGTCAACAAGTGCTCCCCCCTCCCTTCACTCCCTCACAGGTGAACAACCCCCCCCCCCCCCCCCCCCCCCAAATAAATGCTGATCTGTGTAAAAGCTGCTGTGTGGTACTGGCTGGCTGATCCCAATATATTATTTAGAGGATTCTTGTATGGAACAAAAACCTCCACAAATAATAATCTACTTTTTTAGATGGCAAACATCTGGGTAGCATAAGTAAATGGGTAATTTATTAGTGTTTGAACAGCTTAAAGGAGAGTAACTGAATGAAGCCCTGAATAGCTCAGCACTTCTGAAGGCTGCTTTCCATCTCATTTGTGGTTTGTGACTGAGCAAAACACAGTGGCATTCTCATAAAGAGAAGAAGAGTCAGGGTTGGAAAGAGAGAGAGCGCTGAGTGGACAGAGCTCATTTTGGCCACAGTGAAACACCCTTGCTTCGTTTCCTGTGTGCCTGTGAGATTTTGCATACCCATGATGAGAATTTTAAAGCAAGGATTTTTGAAATGTATAATATTTTGACGACTGCTTTGAGGGCTCTAATGAATTCTAAATTGTGTTTCAGTGTAGTGCGTATCATTTGTTTGTTTCATACCGGTAATTGGTAAAATTTGGAAGATGTCACCAAGAGAAAACATCAAGAATTATGTTTTGTTTTGTTTCTGAGAAATAGCAGCAAGGATATAACAGCAAACCTGCACTGTTGTTTTACAAGGGTTGCATTCCATAAAGCTTTCACTCGCTGTGTGCTGCAGGCTGTATGCAAATAGAAACTTTTGTCCCATTCAGCTTCTAGCTTTGCACTCTTCAGAGAAATATTTTCACGGTGTTAGTTCTATAAGCCAGTAAATAAAATGTTGAGGAAATTGTGACAGAAAAGAGCTCCTGGCTCTACAATCCTTACAGCAAGTTAGGGTAAAATAAAAAATAAAATACACTTGAGAAGGCTCAGATATTCTCAATTAAAAACTCAGATCAGCTTAATAAATTTGGATTTTTTTTTTTTCTTGACACAATTCCTATCCCTCAATTAAACATACAAAACCACGAACCACTAGTATTTTTGAGGAAAGTTGGGAAACGGTGCATGCTAATTTAATTTAATTTTTTTAGCTACGATTTTATTTCCCTTCCATGGGAACCTTTTATGTAATGTAATAATATTACTTCTAAAAAAATAAAGGAATAAAAGAGATCTCATTAGGTCATCCCCCTGTCAATAGGAGAAGAATGAGGTGCATTTAATAGACATGTCTATTTGATGCTCAGTAGTTAGGCAAATATATTGAGACCAGAATCAGCTCATTTCATTCTCTCACTGCCCCTCATCAGCCGCCTCCCACCCCAGGTTGATTACCTTTTTAAAATATCATATCTTTGGGTCTGTATAGAGGAGGAAGAGAAGTGCAGATTTAAAAATATTAAACCCTTTTAAAATCCTTTTCTAGATGGAGCAATTTGCATTTTAATACGTGTTTAGCTGGTCAAGGTGGACACTTGGCTTCAGTCAGCTAATGTAGTGAAATACAGCTTGCCCCCAAACATTGGAGTATTCATAACAGCAGGGACTTCAATCCAGGTCTCCCAGGTGAGTATCCTGACCACACCAGACTGTAGTCACTCTTAATTTCTCTCTGCCTCAGATAATATTTATTTATTTATTGGCTGCATTGAAAAATCAATGATTTGTACAGCTGTAATAAAAACTACAGTATCTTGTATCCACTAGGATTTCAGCTAACTTGACATGGTGAACTCAGTGTAAGTGAGTCAGTGAACTCCTTTTCGACTGAAGTTATAGGCCTAGTTTAGATACACACTTGTTTATCCTAGGTGCTTACTGGCACTTAATATGTTTAATGCTTTGCTAACAGGCTTTGTTGTCCTATTTTGGACAGGACCAATGAATAGTCCTATAGCCTAGGAACCAAGCTGAACATATGCTTGCAGTTTCAGTGGAAAGTATATATCATGCTAGAATTTGACTCAAAGAGGATTTCCATTGAAGTGTATGAGAGAAGGAAACCTTTCAAGACAATATGGCTTCTTTTTATTGGATAATGCAATTTTACACTTGTCCTGACCAAAATATCAGTCTCTTCTTGGATGTAGTTACTGTCAGTTATATTGTAAAGCTGTACAAATTCCACAAATAAGTATCAGCATAAATTCTGTGTATACTTTTCAGTTGCTGCTTCTTCCCACATGGATATTGCAACATTTTCCAGTAAAGAGTTAAATTAGACTTAGCTTGAAAGAGGGTGCGCGCACCATTCTGGATTCTTAGCGTGTGTGCGCACCATTCTGGATTCTTAGCTAAATTGCTTTCATACTTTGTTTTTATAATATATTTGCTGCTTAGCCACATTTTGGCCTTTTTCCTTTTTCTAACAAAAATCATTATGTGGGATTGTTAGTAGATAGTTCCTATTTTCACAGTGACGGCTCCATGCTAAAAATGTCTTTTAGCTCAGGGATCTTTAACTGACGGCAATTTGTCCATCTTTCTGTGCGTGTTCTCTTCAGCACTGTGTAGAGATTTTGTGAAATTATGGGGAAGACTTTGAGGGGAAGTATTTATTTTGAGCTAAAAATGACTGAAAACAGACAAGTGTTTGGAAAAATAATATCAAATAATTATATATATAATATAAAATATTTTCAAGATCCAGTATGAAGATACTCTATACAACATTCAGCATAAGGAAATTGGCATTTCATAAAATATTTGATTCTGGAGTAAGTGTTTCAGTTGTCACTAATTTTATATCTATCAATCAATCAATCGATAGATATAAAAGTAGTGACAACTGAAATATATATATGGTCAGAATGGTCTATAAATAATACAAGTATTGTCAATGTAAAGTATTTGGTTACTGTAAAAGGGATACGTACCATTATTTTGTGACACACTATATAGAGGTATACCTAACAAAAATCATATTCCTAATAAGTGTTATAAGAAAATTAAATGTATTATTCTTATTAATTTATTACATCAAATACTTTACCTCCAGATTTTTTTCTAGTGGCTTGAGCCCTTTGAACAGTCTGTTCCTTTTTATTATGATTAGTAATAGTAGTAGTATTTTTAAAGCTATATCTATTATTAACTGCACAGAAACACAATTTCTGTTGATAATTTGCCCAAGCAATCCTAGGCAACTTTGAAACAAAAGCTCCACATGCAATCCCCTCCCTCACCCCGCCCTGTCTCCCCTGGCATCTCTAAGTAAAGAACATATTTACAACATTTTTTTTCCTTTCCTGTTTTTTTTAACACCCCCTTCCCCCCCACACTATAAATGTGTATGTGAAATTGAAAAACTAATTAAAAGATTAACAGCATGCACAGTACTTTACACAAAAGGCATGTGTTAATTTGTTAAAATACTAAAGAATTTTATGTCTTCTTTTTTGACATTATCAAAATATTTTCAGTGGAACTGGTTGAACCTACAAGAATTTGTTGCTTTATTTTATATTCTTCTGAAGAAGTAGGACAACTTTTAATTTTGTATCTAATTGCATCTGGAATTGTATATCATCTTTTCTAGAAGGCCTATGGCCCTGAAACATAGAATGAACAAATAAAAGTGATTTGTTCTAGTACAAATTAAGATCTTTAGCAATATTTTCATTACAGACACCATTTGTGTGGTTTGAAAGTCTGAATATTTTATAAAGTGGTACAAACTGCTCTTCTATTGTGCAGTGCATTCTTGCAATGCATTTTAAGGTGATTTACAAGACTAACCCAAACAGCATGAACCCCCCCCCCCCCCCCCCCCACCCCCCTCCCCCCAAACAATTTCACCACCTTCCTTGAATTGAAAAAGTTAGTGGAATGTATTATCTTAAACTCATTTTTATCAATCAAAATCTGTCTTTGGATCAACTGAGGAATAAGGTTCTGTATTCCCTGTTCTGGGAAAATGCCTGTTAATTTTTCAGTGGAAGTTCCTGAGTGAAGACCACCTGATCAGGCCTAAGAAATTGTGTTCCCAGTGTAAGCAATGACACTGCTTAGATCTGAGCATCAATTTGAAGGCTTGGTTTCAGTTGGGGAAGAGGAAGTTGCATGCCCTCTTGTTTACGATGTAATATAGCAAGTTAAGAAATGTGGGGTTCTGTTGCTTTGACTTGCTTTGTTAATTTGGGTAAGTCCTTTACCTTTTTCTACTATAGAAACCTGCCAGTAGAGTACGAGATATATTTATCCTTTCCTTAAAACGTTTTATGTACCCTTATGAAAAAGTTCCATAGAATATAAAAGGGAATGTTCAACCTTTATATAAGGTCTTCTTTTTTTAACCATCCTAGACCTAAACCATCCTATTATATATAATATATAATTGTATCCCTGCTATAAGATAATTTAAAATTATAAGATAAATAACTTTAAATTATGTAAAGTAATCTTTTTATTTTTTTTATTAAATTGTATACAAGTTCATGCTAATTACTACAGAAATTTCTGTGTAATCAGCTTGGATAAATCCCTATTAAATTCTGTGCACTTTTGTCATAAGTGTATCATTCAAAAAGATCCAAAATAATTTGTCATTAAATCAATCCTGGTGAAGTTAATGAAGCTAGCACAGGAATGAATTTTAATTCTGTGCATAAACAGACAGGTTTTTTTTTTAGCAAGAAATTGTTTTGCAGAAGTTTGCAGATTTAATACTGTTTTTGTTTTTTTGTTTTTTATCTCCAGGATAGATATTGGTTATTGTCATATTGGTTAAACCTCCAGTTTGTCTGTTTGTCTCTCTGTTTCATGAAGATGAGTAGAGAGGGAATAGAGCCCACACACATAACCTGAGAGGAAAGCAACGTAATCATGTTTACTAGAGTACTCTCACAATTCAAGTTAAATGATAAGAGGACAATAAACACATCTCACCGTTAATACTGTAGAATGTTTCTAAAATAGTTCATGCCTTAGTGACCTTAAGTGTTTGAGAAATGTGGGTACGTTGTATTTATTTTAATGCTTCCTATGGCAATTTTACTTTGTCTGTATCTCTGTAACACTGTTGTAAAATATTATTTTGTAGGAATGCTCAGTTTAAGCGTATAATACTTGACTTCTGAGGACAGCTGTCTGTGTAGAGAAGCAGAAAGGAAAATATTAAAATAAAAAAATAGCCAGAAAGTATAAGTATTTGTGAAACTGTATATGATAGTGATTTTTATTGTCATATTAGAGGTGATAGTTTGAATTTTGGCCGTGTAGTGAATACTTTCCTCCTGATTTCAGATATGTCATTTCCTTTCTCCAGAAGGGGAGTCAGACACCTTAATTACATTGCCTTTTCTGCTGAAGCCAAAGCTGGGATGGGGATGCAGGAGTTGGCACAAAAACAGTGTGCCTATGCTGATCTGCTGGGAGTTCAATAGGCCACTCAGAGTTTTGTGGCAGGAAAGGGCAATCTGGAACAAACTGCCTTTGAGGTGATCCCTGGCTTCCTCTAAATCCCCCTACACGTGTGTTATCATTGTGCTTTTGCATATAGATATGGCGGAAGAGAGTTGAAACTAATTGTATGCCGAAAAACACTGCCCTGATACTTAAATAATTAGGAGTAACAGGAGGATAAAATTAGTTCAGCATTTGCTCCAGGCTTATGTTGAAAGAACTGACACAAAGCCATAAAGCTTACTTCACAGATCCAGTTCTGAAAATTGTGCAATTCTGTTTTAATGGGATGCCTCTTACAGCAGTAAATACATTTAAAAAATCATGTTTTCACCAAGGTTTACATGACTGTAGTAGGAACTCCTATTCAATTAATATACTGCGTACATTTTTCTTTTAGTTTGAGCACTTAATATTTATCTACATTTCTGTCTGGTCACATATCCAGGAACTTGGTACAGATAAATCTTTCAATATTTCTACTACATTTACCTCTATTAAAACCATTTTATTTAATGGGGGGGAAGGGCAAGATACATGGCTAAAGTTGCATTTGGAGCACTGTATGTGTCATGTATAGCAAATAGGCAGCTCTATTCCATGTTTCAAATATAAAAGAAATTGGCTTATACTTGAATCAGTTGTTATAACTGCAAAGCATCTATCCTTATTTGAAAAGATGGAATTATTTTTTTATTAGAAGTTGCTCAGTACAATACTTAACTATACATGCAAGAATACTGAACATTCTCTAACTCTGGTTTGATACATCTAGTCAGGTTTTGTGCCACAAGCAGCATCCAATGTCTACTTTAAGATGGGCTGACAATAGGGAAATCTGGGGCACTACCCTCCCAAGTCCGTGGTAGGGTTACCATACGTACAGGTTTTCCCAGACATGTCCTCTTTTTTGGCCCCCTGTGCTGCATCCACGTGGGTTTTTAAAATAAGAGCAAATGTCTGGGTTTTTTGCTCTTCCTCTGCTCTCTTGGACTGGCTGCTTGGGGCTGGGAGCAGTGGGCAAGGTGATTGGCTGTTGGGGGTCATGTGCTCCCTGTGTGGGCCCCGGTGAGAGAGAGAGAGAGGGAGAGAGATTGTGTGTGTGTGTGTGTGTGTGTGTGTGTGTGTGCGCGCGCGCGCATGCGTGCGGGCAATCTCCACCGTGTGCGCACACGTGCAATGCGAGAGCTGCTTGGGGGGCAGAGGCTGGGTCCAGAGTGCAGGGCACTGGGGGGCAGGGGGCTGTGGGTTGGGAGTGAGGGGCACTGGGAGGGGGCAGGGAGCTGTGGGTCCAGAGTGCAGGGCACCAGCAGGGCTGGGGCCAGGGGGCTGTGGGTCGAGGGTGAGGGTTACTGGGAGCTCTGTGGGGCAGGAGGCTTTGGGTTGGGAGTGAGGGGGGCTGGCAGGGCTGGGGGGGCAGGGGCTTAGGAGTCAGGGGCAGAGGCAGGGCACAGGCATATCACTGCCCTCCCCCCCATCATATGCCCCTCCCCTCTTCCCTCCCCCTCTCAGGTGTCCTCTTTTTTGATATTAGAAATATGGTAACCCTAGTCAGTGGTGCTGCTGCAGGCAGTGCAGTGTGGTGTGCTGGGCAGGCTTGTGGGTGGGCAGTGGTGCCTACCTCCGCACCTGCCTGGCACACTGTGCCGCTCCATGCTGCTCTGCTTTCCCACCAGACTGAACCCTATACCCCTGCTTTTCCGGGATGCTCATTTTAACTCTCACCAGCCTATTGGTGAAAACCGGGACTGTTCCAGGACATACGGTCACCCTACTTTTAGAGGAAGGTCAGTCAGGGTCCTCCTGGCTCAGCCAACTCTGTGCTTCTGTACTTGGCAAGCAAAGAATCCTTTCCGAGACACCTTGGAGCATGTAACAACATTATTTCTATGCTTGCATGTTAGCAGCTGGCATAATAAGTGATACTTCTATGTCTCTTTGATCCAGTTAGCCTCTAAGGGCCCTTTTATACATGGTCCAGGTATGTGTGTATGCAGGGGTGGCGCTTTAATTAGAGCAGCTCTGACACAAGACGTGTATCAACATCCCCATGGATGCTGATACACGTGGCGGATTCAGTTCCGCCATTTAAAAATGGTGGAACTGAAGCTTGTTTGTCGAGCTTTAGTTCAAGTGCTCCTGCTGCCACTTCTAAGTACAGGGACACTGATATGTAAGATGCAGAAGGCTGCTGGTGCACAGTAATTGTCACACTTCAGCAGACTCAATTAATTGAGTCTGCTCTGCGCTGTAATTGCAGCGTGTTGGAGCAGCCTCTGTGCTTGTGTATAGGGGCCCTAATGTACTACCCTGACCTGCCTTTATAGGTAACACATTTAACAGACTCCATTTAACATATTTCATAGTACTGTACTATCTAATGTTACCAACCCTTGCCAGTTTCCCTTAAAGCCCAGCCTCCTGGGGGCATTTGATTAGGTGAGACCTTCAACTTTTATTTAAAAAAAGATAAAAGCTGAGTTTATATTCTTTGTGGTTGCACAGAAAACTTGTAAACCAGAAAGCAAATTAAAAGAACCCTACATTTATGACTCTCAAATCTTATGATGCATGGAGGGGAGAGCTTGACTCATGACTTTTGAATGCTTGGTTGTGGGTTTACCAAATGCCTTAAACACATAATGCATCATTGTTGGGAACTTGTGCTTTTTTAATGCGTGCACCCTCAGTGTGTACGTTTGCCTGCACACATTTTCCTCCTTCCAAGTCCCTTGGGAGCATCACTGCTGCCACTTCATTCAAGTTGTAAGTTTCAGGCACTGGAGTTAGGTGAAAAGGAGAACAAGGGAAAGGCTAGATAGGAACATAGGATTAAATTAAGCAGAAACCTTGGTATGTTTTAGAGATGTAAGACTTTATATAGACCATGGCATGAGACTGGACCATAGACATACTCAACAAACCACTGAATAACCCTTTGATATTATAGGCCAATTTGCATATTTTCTCATTTTCCCCAGAAAAAGAACATTTGTGTAGTGAGTAATAGCTTTTGATCCCATGCCTTGCTATCAGCAATGTAGCAATTTGAACTTGTAAAATAGCAAGTTCAAGGATATTTCCCTGAATTTACACAAATTATTCTGCAGCTTATTAGAGTTTAGACCCATATTAGTGATCAACAGAATTTCATGCTAAAAGTGGCTTAACAGAGAATATAGTTTTTCCAAAGTTTTGAACTGAGATGTGCTTTTCATGAGATGCTCTGAAAAGTAATTGAGGTGGATCAGAGAAGAAGATGGGAAGACAAGCCTTAACTGGAATCAGCGCAGCATGAAAACAGGTTCCAATTTAGATATCTTTCTTTAAGCAACATAGTTCTTTCCCTTTTATTTTTTTAAATAAAAAAGAATATCAGTAAAATGTGCTTTTTGAGCTTCTAAAAAATGAAAAGGGGTGCCTAGGATTTAAATATTTTCTACACTGCTGGAAAATCAAATGCAGCATTGTTGTAATAGTGTCAGAAAATCGACAAATTGAAATTGATGTCTAGTTTCAGTGTCCAAAGCTAAGTGAAGTGCAAACATTAAAAAATATCTAACCATACATGTTGAAATTCTGATTCAGTGCACATGTTGCTTTTAATTTTGATTAATTTTTATAATGAGAGCAAGGAATTTTTGAAAAATATATTTTGTTCTGTGTTGTACCAGTGCAAATAATAAGTAATATAATCAAGTCAACAGATTTAGTTCGGATTTACAGTGATGTAATCAAGAGCAGAAGTTGTTATCTGATATTTATTCCACCTTCAAGGTTAATTTTTTTTCATTGATTACAGCATTAGTAGCACAGCTACAGGTACATTTTGGCTGTGGGGTTATAAACCACGGTAAATACTTTGCGAAGAGAACTAGTTTAGGGTCTTACATGTACTTAATGATGATGCATCAGCAATGTTTGAAAAAAAAACCAGATCCAGATCCTAAAATTCCGTAATGGTCCAGTGGTATGGGATAGCATACACGTGATGGTTGGCTACAGCTGATTTTTCTTGGACTATTTTTCCTTGCTTAAAAGGAACAGTCTCTAGCATATTCTCATTTTTAGCATGTCCATAAGTCAGTGGTTCTCAACCAGGTTGCTGTTGCTTGAACTGAGCTTATATTGATGCCTGAGAGCTTTAGATTGGAATTACATGGCAAAAATGTATTTAAAGGTGTCCTAAATTCTCTTCAAAACCTACACCCCTAAATTCTCTTCAAAATTGTGAGGAAAAGTTCTCTGTCACCTCTGTGGAAGATTTAATGTCTTAAAAATGCATGTTTCAAGAACATGCAAGGGATGACCCAATCTTATGTACTTTTTACTTGGCGATATCGTCTGATACGGAAGGTGGAATCTACGTGGAATAGAGTAAAACATTGAGAACAGGGTTCAGATGTGCCCATTTGGTTGGAGGGGAGGGGGTGGCAGATTACGTTCATTTTTTGACCTGGACTAAGTATTTGACCTTTTGATTAAGCAGTATGTGTATATGCATATCATCAAAGGGAGAATAGTTGTGTAGAAGTTGTATGGGAGTATTAAAGGAAACCATAACTCTGTGTTTTTTCAAAAATCTGTTTACAAATATTTCAGTATATCAATGCTCCTCCCCATATAAACTCTGGTCACAGATTTTGTTTTGTTAGGTTCCTTTATATGGGGTTATCTTATAATATTAGGGTTGCCTGTCTAGTTGGCCTTTGGTTGGGATGGTGGTATCTGTTCTTTGGTGGCAGTAGGATATATAAAGTGTGTGTATGTGTATGTGTGTGTGTGTGTATATGTGTATGTATCATAAGAGGTGGTTAATGTTTGACTATAGATTTTTAAATAGCTCACAAATGAGAAACTTTTTCCTTTAATTCATTTTTCTAATTTATTAAAAGGATGGTTATAGTAGGAACATTCATCAGGGCCTTTAGAAATCATGTGGGTTTATGATGTCATATGATGTCATTACAGCAGCATGCAGCATTGTAAAACTTCAGAGCGACCACCCCTGTACCATGAGTGGGAATAATGGAGCATTCATTCATTCATTCATACAGAGGTGCAGCATATAATATTCCATAGACACTCTTAAAATAGAAAATGTGGGGTATAGGAACATGTAGTGTAAAACTGCACATTGGAAGCTGTAGTCTGAATATATACCCAGGGGAGTGATAGATATTCAGATTCCTAGGATTCCTTGTGTTAGAACACTACAAACATCGGAGAGATTTTTTTTGAGGTCAAATCTCTTGGAAAGAAAGGAAGTGGCTGAAGAATCCCAGTTAGCTCTCGCGAACAAATACTACAGGCCAAATTTTCCCTATGATAAACCATTGCGAGTCTGGAGCTCTTCCAGTGAAGGGAGTTTTCCCTGATGTGACTAGACTGGGAAGAGTACAGCACAAAAGGGGCTGAGCAACCAATGATTCGACTGTAAACCACACTCAAAATGAGTTTGGCAATCTTGGACTATAGAGCAATGATTCATTTTATAATATGACCCCAGAATGTAGCTGAGTCTGTAATGATTGCTTCAAACAGATCGTGAAACTGAATGAGTGAGGAGGAGTTGGGATTACAGTTCAACCAAGTGTCCTTCTCAGGCCAGAGGTCAAGGATTTTTGGTGAAGAATGCTTCAGCCTGGGGCTGAGGGAATGAGAAAAGGGGAGGCCTGCCTGCAGTAGAAGCAGAGATCTCATTCTTTAGTGGTAAATATCACTTAAATAAACTTAACTACTGTACTAACACCAAAAATGAATGGCTATGTTAACAATCTTTGTGTTACTGGTACAGGATATTAACAGCTACTGGCAAAATATATAGTGAAGGAGAGAGGGTGAAAAGAAGATGCCAAGAAATGTTCACAGCAGTTCTTTGCAGACATGTAATTGCATCCAAACTTAGCAGCAGTACCATTTCATTTTGCAGATGATCTGAGCTTTAAGGGCTCTTATAGACCATTTAAAAATGTTTTATCCTGCACAGTCAAAAAGGACCTTCACACTGTGATTGAGCTTTAAAGTAAAACCATGCCAAACAGTGTGTCCATGCTCAAATAAAGATTCCCCCTGTATAGAGACGCTGACATTTGTTGAAGGTGTTTCTATGGTAGGCTGGGGCACAAGATCCCATTTTGATGTTAAAGTGAGATATGTAAAATTATAAGAGTTGAAAACAAATTAATTTAGCAATAATAATTGCATTTTTGCACTGTCTTGCTATGGAAATAGCTAGTCCTAGGAGGGACTGTTACAATGTTCAGTCCTGAAGCCCAGTATGGTTCTTGGAAATGTTTAGATTTTGCAAATTTCTTTATACTTTAAACCTAATGAAGCATAAGCAAACAGCGGCTCAGTCTCTGCAAGGTGCTGAACATCCAGCATATTTTAATAGCTAAAAGACGATTGGATGGGTACTTACAGTTTGGCCAAAAATCAACATAAACTAAAAAATACATTGAATTGATCTGCTTGGTGACTTGCCTGCTTGGGATTATAGGTTTTGACTTACGTAACTGTCTGTTTATTTTGAAAAAATTACGTGATTTCCAAATAAAAATCTTATGGTTCTAAGACAAATATCTAACAGATTTAGCATCTTGATTGTGGCAGGGTAAAGTTTCAGACATGTAGGAGACTTATAAGTACTTGGAGGAAGAAAGGACCTGAAAATGTTTATTTTGTTTACAATGTTCTACTGTTTCATAACCAAATACTTAAATTCATAGAGTTTCCTCTGATAGCCAGCAAAGGGCTAAGCAGTGAATTTCAAGGTAGAACTGAGGATTTGGGTGCCCCTTGTCAAATTTTTTTATAGGAAAAGCTGCTCAGATATTTGTTTGTTTTTAACACTGAAAAGCAGGGAAGTGCTGTTTACTTAAATATATATTTAGTTGAAAACTTTTTTTAAAGTGATGGTAGAACATGGCCTTTAAACAAAGTTTGAGAGAGTGAAGACTAAAGTTCCTTCCTCCTACACAAGAAGGGGAAGTTTCTATATGAAAGAGGAGAGAATTGAAGTGGCGATGTATGGAGGAAAGATGTGGTACAAAAATGAAAAATGGTGAGCCAGGAGAATGGGGTTTACAAAACATCAAAAATCTTACTCGTTCGCTCTGATAGAAGGGGCAGATCCTTGAGCTAGGGACAGAAGTTGCACACAAACTGGCTTAAGAGATTGGAAACTGACTTAAACCTGTAATAGAAGTTCAGTGCACATAAACCTCTTTCAAAATGGCCAAAGCCAGTTTAAAATAAACTGGGTTGGATGAAGTTTCAGAGCTAACTGATTTTGGTCAAACTGGTTTATGTAACTTCTGTCCCAGATCCACTCCTAGTTCAAGTTAACTGCCAGCCCCATAGCATCCCAGGATGCTTTGCAACCCTGTCTGCTCCAGTGGGGCAGGGACTGCCTCACCCCACTGCTCCTTAGCCTGTGTCCTGCTTGCATCCATCAGCTCATAGGAATGGCAGAGGGGACGGAGTAATGGAAACCCAGGCCCTTATCCAGAGTCTACACAGCATGTAGGGGGAAGGAAAGCCCTTGTGGTGGAGGCTTTTTGGCTCTTGGCAGCTGTCCCCCCTCCCTTTTCCCAGCTGCTGATTGCTTCAGTCACAGCCAGAGAAGAGAGGGAGGAGGAGTCCTCCCGGCTGGGTACCTGTCCGTGCAGCCCAGCATGCAGGCACCAGGGACATCTTCCAGGAGTTGAGGGAGATTCTTCCCCTTTCAAACCCCAGAGCTGCTTGCTTTAGCCCCTGCAAGTCTCAGGCTCCTTCACAGTCAGTTTTGCCTCAGCTGCTGTGAGTCTGAGACAAAACTAGTTGCAGAGGAGTGGAAGAATTTCCCTCTACTCCCTGAGGCTGCCCTGGGCTATCCTCAAGACTCACAGGGGCTAAGGCAAGCAGCTGTGGGGTTTGGGAGGGGAAGAATCTCCCTCAGCTCCCTGGGGCTTGAGTGGGGAGGAAGCCCCCCAAGGCATGGGCTCCTTGATGCCCCCATGCTGGAGGTTGAGTGCATGTACTGGAGAGCCAAATGGGAACACTTGGCTGGGCTGGCAATGGCCAGCAGGCTGGGAGACATGCTCTAGCGCCCCTACCTACTGGCCTGGGTCAGTGCAGGCCTCCCCCTGCCTTTCCCAATTGAAAACTAAGGGTCAGTTCAGTTGGTTCCTCATCAGCCCTCCTGATGCCCCTCACTCCCCTACAATGACCTCATAGACACGCAGGCACAGACATGTAGACACAGATGTACACATAGACACTGACACCCACCCCAGCAGGTAAGTGTGCGTGGGAGGAAAGGGTGGGGCAGGGCAGGGGAAAGGGAAGGTGCTGGGGGGAGTTGATCAAGAAGCAGGGGAGCATGCCCCTGTGCCCACTCCCAGGTGGTGAGGGCAGGGGTACCAGTCTGCGGGCCACATATGCTCCGGTCGGCCGGCCTGATGCGGGGTTCACACTTGGAGGCTGTAGCAGGGCACTAAGGTGCCTGCTACTTGGAGAGCCGGGATAACCCCTCAGGTGCCGGTTTCTGAGGCAACTAGTGGGAAATAATGACCCATACCTGCCTAGCCAGCTGACGAGAAGGGGCAGGGCCTGGCTCCTATATAAATCACAGGCAGGAGGCTAGAGGCAGTTGCCTACCAGCAGTCAAGGAGGAGGGAGCTCTCAGCCATGTTACAGAGGAGAAGCCTGATGCAGGAACAATGTCTTATGCTGCTGCAAGATGAAGAAACCCCGGTAGGCTTGAGTGTGGTTATAGCCGGGTGGCTTCTGTTTGTGTTATAGCCCAGGGGCTTGTGTTTGTGTTGCTATTTGTTACACTGGTGGTTTGGGTGAGGCTGTTAGGGGTTGGAGGAAGCCTCTTAGGGGACTCACACTAGCATGGGGACCCCAGCGCCAGTGAGGGCACAGCATTCGGGGTACATAGACCCCAGCCCCAGAGAGGGGCAGTTGAGAAGCCCCAGAGAAGGGGGTGTCGCTGAGAAGCCCCAGTGTGGGTGTGGTGAGCCCCGGAGAAGGGAGCAGCATTGGGATGAGCCCCAGGAAAGGGGGCAGTGCTTGAGAAGGCCCTGGAGAGAGGGTGGCATCACTGAGAAGGCCCTGAGAGAGGGAGAGAGACAGAACAACGTCAGTTACATCTGCGAGGCTTGGGGCGTGGTATGGGGGTGGTAGGAGCCACGCATAGCCCATAAGGCTGGAGTGTACGGAACACTCACTCCCGTAGAGGAACTGGAGATAACTGTGGAACAAGAAGACAAAAGGCAGCCTCCCTATAATATATATAAGATCAAAGTCGTGGAGGGTGAGAATTGGAGGGCGCCAGTTGGCAGTATGACACAGTAAAAGAGGCGGCAGGGGAGAGCGCAGTGACTCTGACCGCCCTCCTGTTACAGAGGCCACCACCACAACTCTGCCACTGCACCCTGTGCTACCATCCCACAGCCCCCTGCACGGCTTTGTGGGCAAGTGGCACAGGGCGCAGCAGCAGCAGTGCAGTGGCAGCTGCTGCATGTGGGTCACATACATGCTGCCCACTTGTTGGGGGGGAAAGGGGGGCTTGTATGCAGTGGCCGCCACTGAAATGCCACTTATGCCCCTTGACCAGCTGCATGGCTCCGCGGCAGTGTGAGGGGGTGGCAGCTACATGCCGGCTGTGGGGGGGCTTGCACGCAGTGGCCACCACCGCTGCTGCTTGCCTGTGGAGCCATGCTGCATGCGAGCCCCTACATCCGTGGGCCTGGCTCTGCAGACAAGCGGCAGCAGTGGTGTGAGGTGGTGGCAGCCGCTGTATGTGGAAACCCCTCTTCCCCCCCCCCCACTAGCCTGCTGGGATGCACAAAGCCACCCCTACCACCTATGCCGCTGTCGCTGCTTAAGTAGCCCTACCCACAGATGGGGGAGCTCGCATGTGGTGGCCACTGCCACCACCACACTGCTACTGCCACCCTGTGGCCAGCCATAGAGCTCTACGGGCATGGCTCTGCAGTGGGAACAGCAGCATGGGGAGGTCTGTGGCCGTGGAGACATGAAGCCGGCTGCATGTGAGCCCTCTCCTCCCCCTCCCCTGGTCAGCTGGCTGGGCGGCATGTGTGTAGCCCACACATGGTGGGCACCAACACACCGCATTCCATGTTGCTTGCCTGCAAAGTTGCGCAGCCAGCCATGGGAAGGCAGCCAGGGGCACGGTGGCAGTGGCCTTCATGTGTGAACCCCTTGTCAGGCTGGCTGGCACATGTGGCTTGCAGAGGGGCACCCCTGCCCTCACCCCTTGGCCCTGCTCCTGGCTGTGGTCACTCCCTCAGCCCCCAGCCATCTTCCACGGCCCTCAAGCCCCACTTACCCCTAGGCTCCCGGGGTGAAGGACGAGCCTGAGCCTGAGCCCAGCCTTGGCTGACTCAAAGGCTCAGGCCCCACCCATCCCCCCTCTCCCTCGCCCTCTGGGTAGGGCTGGGGGTTTCACACCCTTTCTGCAATCAGCTCTTGCAGGCTGGAGCTATGCCAGACTGCAAGAGCTCTTTGCAAAAGCGGAGAATCCGTGGATATCTCTGATAAAAGGGGAAATCTGTGTTTTCTTTGATTAAAAACAGGGAATCCATGGTTTTCTCCACTTTTCCGTGGGAAACGGAAAACCCGGATCCCTGGTTATCAGTTCAACCTTTGCAGCTTAGAAGAAGCTGCTTAGATTGAATCGATTCTGCCTCAAACTGCTTTTTGACCGTGTGTACTTCGCCTTGGAGTCCTCTTAACATATGCCTTTGATCAGTTGATATGGCTGATGATGGCCCATTTGTTGACCCCTCCTCCCACAAAGCTCTCATTTTATTGTGTTTGTTGCATATTGCACTCATGCCTTGTTTCCGCTTTATAAATTAAGTGGCACAGTAAAAGGGTGGCGTGAGCATAGATCAGTGGCAAGAACACATGATATAACTGTGGGGAGATGTGGCCACTCCCCCTGCCACTGACTTGCTTATGTGTCCTTGACAAGTCAGTTTTGGGTAGTGTTGCACCCAGGATATTCTGGTGAAAAATGAATACAGTAGATCGCACTTGCAAATAATATCAGGCTCCTGCAATGGTTAATTTTCCGGAAGCTATATTAATAAGTTCATAGGATCATTTGCACGCACACAATGGATTTACTGCATGTACAGCCTATTAGCATGTGCAGGTATTTAATTTAACATGCACGTATATAGGGGCTTTGCTGCTACACCATATGCACCTATTCTGTTAAACCAGGTAGAGCAGATCAGAAATTTTCAAAAATGTAGACAAAAAATGAGAAATGCAAATACTCTTGAGTAGCTCAATCCAGCATAGTAAACTGGAACAGCTAATGGCCCTGTATTTGCTAGTTACCTCTTAGTATAAGGGATATGCACTCATTCAGTAGTACTTAATCATTGTTAGAGTTGAAGGCCACTTGTTTGTAGAATGTAATTAACAGCTGAGCTGAGATTTTTTCCCATTTATTCTCCATATATTTCCATTTTTCCATATGTATCTCTCTATCTATCTCTATAGATAAATATATCTAGATAGATAGATATGACAGCATTAGCTTTCATATAATTTTGAAAGTTAAAAAAATAAAAATTGAACATTTTTGGGTGAGAGGTTTTTACCTATTTGTGCATACTTCCTTTTAAAAATATCACATAACTGAGACTAAAGTTGGGAGTTCTGAGTGCCTAGGTATTCTGTCTGACCCTATGTTGAGTTCAGGTAGGGAGGAATGAATGTTTTGAAATATAGTTTCTTGTCCATCTTTGGTATAGAAATCACAGAGTTGAAAGATTTTAAAATAATAACAATTAAAAAAAAAAAAAAAGGAAATTGGGTAGATAACTGTTTTTCCATAAATGCTGAAGTAATTCTTTTGGGTAAACAGACACACGAAACACTGTAACTACACCCACAGCATTCATTCTTATTAAATGAATACACTTTTTTATATACTAACTGTGCATGGTAAGTGAATAATTTCTATCTCAAATTATACATTTTTCTTCTGTGGTTACAACCAAAATTATACAGATTCCCCATGTGGAATTATATCTTGAACTGCTCTCCCCAGTGGTATTTTTAAACTTTTCTCTAAATAATGTTGCACTATTTTAATTAAGGCAAGTAATAATTATCTCGGAGCTATTGGTTATGTCAGTTTGAGGTGCCACTTAAATTCTTTTCTTCTCACAATTAACAAAATAATAATAATTTCAAAGGCAGTCTGTGATGTGAACCCAAATCAAATCATAGCAGACAGGTCATTATCATAGCAGGGGAAAGCAAAGCTTTCATGTGGACCCTCCCTGGGTGAAAGCTTGCCAGCCTAGGGCTGCTTGGAATAACCCAAAGTGGAACCAAAGCCAAAACCAAGTGAGCTTTAACATCTCTCAAGCATGGTTGTGAACTTTAGTTTCTTTTTTAATATAATTCCAGCTCTACTACTTAATGTTCAGCATACCTTATGCTCCTTCCATGCTTCAGACTTGTTCATTAAAGGATTTCTCATCAACTAATAGCCATAATTTCAGCTGGAACTTCACCGGCTGGGTTTAGGACCTGAGCTCAGTTGCCTGATCGCATAAGAAAAAGTCCACAGGGACTTGGGTGGAATGAAGCCCCAGCCTCAATATTTTTGTTTAACATATGCCACTCTATTAAAAATAATTACTATGATCCCTTGGAGGGGAAGGGAAATAATTTTAAAAAGTTTGAATCCTGTATTGAGGGGGCATATAAATTCCTGAGATTAGTTTTCATTTGAAAAGCATACTTTTAGATGATACCTTTATTTGAAAGTCAGCCAGTTTAATTTAGATTATTGCTTCTTACAACGAACCTGGTGTGGGGCTCTGGTTGTTTTATTAGCAGCATGGCTTGTGATGTACTTGGAATCATACTTGCTTCATTTAAAAACTTGGTGAGTAGCTTTGCCTGAAAAAAGGGAGGGGATATTCTAAAGGTGTTAAAAGCTTTCATATTAAAAAAGCTGAAACTTAAAAAAAAAAAAATACTTTCTCAATGAACTGTTTCAGCATTTCATTTTGAAATGATAGTTTCATTTTAAAATTGATCTAATATTTTTAAAGAGAGTAATAATCTGAAAATGTTAAAGGAAAGTTTTGTTTGCAATGAAATGCAGTGTTTCATTTTGGATTCACCCAAAATTAAGCTTTTTATTTTGTTTCTTCACAGTGTGGCCCCAAAATGTTCAGATCTGTTTTGATACTCATGGTGTTCCCCAGGAACATCAATATTAATTATTTTATTTTACTTGGCAGCTCGCTCATTTTGGGTATATATTCACATAGGTATTGACTGCAATGTATGTACATGTTATATATTACACTGAAGAAGAGAAAAACATAATTTTTTTTCATTTTAACTTAAATTTAGCTTTTACTTTAATGTGTCCATTTCCCTATGGTGTTTGCTACCTTGATGTATCACGGTGAGAACCCATAAGTGAAATAAAATCCTGAAATCCTGACCCCTCTCCTTAGTCTGTGTGGGTGTGCATGTGCATGCATATGTAGTATTTACAGCTACTAACAATTTATATAAAATTAAAGTTAAAGCTATTCATGAGAAATCACATCTAAAAATCTACTTGGAACAGCAGCTAACAAAAATAGAATGTGTTGATGGGAAAAATAAAATTGTTTATTTCTCTTTAATTTGGTAGAAGGGGGAATGGCAAGTGCTACCACTGGTTAAATATGGCCCAAGCATTCCTCCAGCCTGGCATATGAAGTGGCGTGTAATCATTCTACTTCTGGTCAAAGAGGACAGCACCTGTGCATACTGGGACCTGAAGTGCTGTGCTTCCATATTATTTCAACTCCATTTTTATACAAATTAGGTGTGGTTCTCATGCTGCTGGGAGCTCATCTTTACAGCTCTCTGTCAGCAAAGTTTGCATGCTTGTTCTACAGATAAATCACAGGTGTTGTTTTAAGAGATGGTTCTAGTCTAGTGGAATGAGACCTCTTGTTGATCCTAGTAGGTTAGATGCAGTGAGAACTGGTTACCTTTATTTTTTTCCTCCCTGGTTTTCAATGTTTACTTTCAGGACGGTGTGTGGAGTAGAGGAACAGGATGAAAAATCATGAGTCACTCTAATAGAGTATAATTCTTTGCCTCTAGGGTGGGAGGAGGGGATATTAGAGGTTTGTGGTTTGGGGATTATTATTGTTGTGCTTTTTGGAGGTGGCTTGCCAGAATTCTGAGACAAAAGAAGTTTGGTGTAGGTGGAGAAAGGAAGCTGAAAATGATGTAGCACATGACTGGTGGGTGAATAGGAACAGACCAATTGCAGAATGGCTTTTCCACAAAAGAATAAGAGTATGTTTTTATCCGGTATTGGGAAACTTTATCTATGTTCTGTTATCTTGACTCTATTTTGACACAAGAAATATCTGTTTGTAAAAGGATTGTAGCTTTGTACAGGAGGTGGCCCAAGGGTTCACATTATGAAACTTCCCTTTAAACAGGTCCTTTGTATGGTTTTGTCTGCTTTAATCCACTACTGATATATTTTTTGGGCTGAGCTCAGTCTTGCAAACTCCCATTGACTTTATCATGAGCAGTCTCAAACCATTTTTTGTATCAGACTACTTGTGAATGGAGGGATCTGTACTCTTGATTGCTTCCTGACGGATTGCAGCACAGTTGCTTATATATAACTTTATACATCATGTATACATAATTTTATACATAAACATAACTCTGTAATACGACTTAGTGGTGCAAATTCTCCTCACATCAATGGCAGAAGAGAGCTAAGATGCTTTTAAGTAGCATAATCTTGTTATCAAGATCCTCCTTAAATCCAGTTAAAGATATTCTGATTTACTTGCAAATTATTTTCTCTGTGAAAGTGACTCAAAGGAATTTCAGAAGGGATGTTCATTTTAAACGTGGCACAGGGTGGCTAAAGAGATAGGAAACCAAGCCTTTTTTTTCATGCTAGGTCTCTAGTTCAAATTTGTCCTGCTCAGTAGTTACTTGAAGTTCATATCCCATTGGATGGTCACATATTTAAAATGATTAAATACCTTGTTTGGTACTAAATACTAGCCTTACTGGGTGCTTGCATAAATGGCAAGCACTTAGAAGTAAAGGTACATTTGTTTCTCTAACTTTTAGAGGTGGCCTTTTCAGAGGTATTTGAGACCCAAGAGCGAGTGATGTATAAAGAGCGTGTCCTACTATTGTCTGTTCTGTAAATATTCAGTTAATTAAAAAATTTCAGTATTCTAGACTGCCAGTCCATTACTTTGGCAATTAATGAAATTAGTTTTAACCCGAAAATAAATAGAAGAGATGTGATATAAGGCACTATTTTGGCATACTACTAGCAGGAGGAAAAAAGAGTTTTGTGCCCTTACTGTAGTGGTTAGACAAGTCGTCAGTTTCAGCAAATGTAGGTTGAACAGCTTCTGAAGTTTCATTGTGAGATGGGTGTCTAACCTATCAACATTTTTGTACTGACTTGCTTGTAGCTAATTCATACCACTGTTAAAGGGTACTATTCAAGAGTATTAAAGGGTGTCTTTACACGTGTTGCATGGTGCAGGGGGGCACACTTTAATTAGAGTGGCTCTTGGGAGCCTCTCTAATTAAAGCACCCGCAGAACGTCTCATGTATTTAGTGTCCTGCACTTCAAAATGGCAGCAGGGGCGCTTTTAACTAAAGATTGCTCACTGAACTTTTGGTAAAGCGCCCTGATGCCATTTTGAAGCATGGGGATGCTGAAAACATGTGATGCCAAGGCTGCTGCAGTGTGCTAATTAGCATGCTGTAGCACGCGCCGGCAGATTTGATTGAGTCTGCTTTGATGCATGCTAATTAGCACGCATTGGAGCAGGCATCAGGCATGTGTATCGGTACCCATTGACATGAATTTACCTGGAATTTAGCTTTTTTGGAGGGTGATGCATTGCATGTCCATCACACATTTGTGTCTATAGGCCACCTAGCTGTGGGCCTGCTGTTGTAAATGTGTGATATTATTTAAATAGGCAATTCATGCCCCAAAATAGTTGTGTTCTTGAAAATGCATTTTTGTATTTGATCACAAGGATCATATGTTTGGATGTTTTGCTATTAATTTCTCAAAGTCAGTTGTTAAATGGAAAAAGTAGTGCAATTTCAGTAAAATTGCTCTTTTCAGCTGGTTACTTACGATTTGTGTTTAGTACTTATAATGGATGCATGCTGGCAATCAAAAATGGGGGCTGGACAAGCTGGGAGAAAGGGAAAGTCATCTCAAATGTGAGAGTCTCAAAGTGAACTTGGAAAAGCTCAGAAAGGAGTGTTTTGCATTAAAGATATTTGGCAGTTTAAACTTTGATAAGCAATCACAAGGTCTCTTGACTTTGGGATCGTTGGGCAACTTTTGTATCTGCAGGTCATCTCCTTTCATTTCTCGTGATTAAATAATTTCAGTTAGGCTTTATTGGTGGATATTTTTGTTTTTAGCCAGTATTTTGGGATTTTTCTCGAATACTAAGTCTTCTATTAAAAACAAACCTTTCTTAGCTTCTGAGATTTGAGCACAAAGGAGCAGCCAGTAACATTTAGTCACTTAACATGGAAGAGACTTTGGGGCATTAAATCAGTTTCATTGATAATAGATGCTCATAGTGCAATGCATGTCTCACCTACTAGCTGAGATTGTGTCAGAATCTGAGAATAGGTACTGGGTATTGGAAATGTCACAGTGTCAGCATAAACCAGATTGTGTTATTTTGTCCAGGATTTCTTCTGAAACCAGTCATACCTTAAAGGCTGTAAAAATTAGAAAGCCTTTCTCTCCGGTGTTGGATTCCTGCGTAGGGTCTTCTGTCACTGAAAAGGTTTGTTTTGGCTCCTTCTGTGGTCAAGTAAAGGATCCTATACATTTAGATAGTGGAGCCCTGCTTAGATGCTGATGGTTGGTGCATTTTGTTTGTTCTCTTTGCAAACATAAAGGCTTAAGACAGGATCCTCCCTAACTAAACCACCCCATCCAAGTGCCTGTCCATCCTGCTCTCGAAAATTTTCAGGGATGGAGATTCCACAACCTTCTTAGGGTAGCCTGTTTCCTTGATTTGCAAGTGGTGCTTCTGTTAATACAATCCAGTCTGGTGCTGCTACTGGAATTGTGTTTGTTTTGCAGTAACAGCATACTGTTGTCTTGTATTCAGTTTACGGTCCATTATAATCCCCAGGTCCTTTTCTGCAGTACTGCAGCCTAGCTAGTCATTCTCCATCTGTACTTGTGCATGCAGTTATTCTGTCCCAAGTGCAAGACTTTGCATGTGTCGTTGTTGAATTGCATCTGGTTTATTGTGGACCATTTTTCCAGTCTATCCAGGTAATTCTGGATCCTAGCTCTGCCCTCCAGAATGTCTGCACTTCCACCTAACTTGGTGTAACCTGAAAATGTGCTAAGTATGAACTCCATGCCATTGTCCAAATCATTAATGAAGGTGTGGAACATAGAGCATATGCATTTGTCTCTCTATGTAGGTTTTTGGAAACAGAAACAAGCTAACTATTTAAAATGTTTATCTTTAAATACCTGCATCTTAAAAGCACTTTTTGCTGTTTTATGTAAAAATTTGGTAGCACGCAGGGGCATTAACCAGTTACTTTTTCCACTGCATCATGAATACATAGTAACTTATTTTGTAGCTTGTGGTAAAATGAAATCCATGTTTATATCTCAGGGAACTTTGTGTCAGTGCCTCATTCAGATGTGGCACTATCTGAACATCCACCAACACTGAGCCACATCATCTTATCTTTATACCCTTTGTCTAGCATTTACTGCTTGGACATATAGTAATCCTCCATTTCTTTCACTTGAAATGTATTTTGTAGGTTTATTGTTCTGGGTACTGGGTTGGAAAGGAGTTGGTAATACTAAGCATCTGGCCCCTATTTCCTTGAATTCTCATATAACTGGGTGCTACTGCAGAAATTTAGCTGGCAAGGTAGATAACGTCAGTGTTTCCTTACCCAGTAGCCTTCTCTACAAAGAATCACTGTTGTAATTCCTGCGACAGTAGAGCTTTTTCAGGTCTGTGGTGCCCCAAGTTACTGCTGTGTTTCCCAGCAGCTCAGAGGGTTTGTGGTGGGTTCCTCCAGATATTTGAAGGAGCTTAAATCCTTGTGAAATATTCATGCTTTCCATCACATCACAAGGAGGCTCACCATGCTGCTAACACTTCCAGTTTTATTGCAAGTGTTGCGATACTTGGGATTGGTTCTTGAAACTCCATCTAGCTCTTGGAGTTCTGTGATTCTGTGTAAAACGCCTTTCATTTAAAGAAAAATGGTGAGTTGTAGTTCCTATGGCTGTGGAAGAAAGGACTGGAATTATGAGTTGAGTGCAATCGAAAAGCTCAAAAACCAAAAAGTAAATAAAAATAATTCCAAATGTATCATTGGTAAGTCGGGGGGGAAGCCCTCGTGGTTTTTAAGTCAATTCATGGCTATAGGTGGCTTCACTCTAGGGTGGCCATCATAGAGGACAGTCCGGTTGTCCTCTATTGATACGAAACCGGATGCCTTTATGTCCTCTTTTTTTTGGCATCCGGTTTCGTATCAATAGAGGACAGAGTAGCAGAAAACCGGCATGTCCTCTATATTGGCAACCCTACTTGACTCTCTGCTTTTGAATGCTTAGAGTGAATTGCTGACATTTGTCCTAAAGATAAGTAATGGTGTGATGAAATGAGTCTAATGCTGGGAAGGTAATGGTTCAAGTAAAATAGTGCAAACAGTAATCATACCTCACCTCTAAAAACAAAAAAACCCAACCCCTCTACTCCGCCCCCCCCCCCCCCCCCCCCCCCCAAAACAAAAAAAAAACCGAAACCAAACACCTACACTGTAAGTGAGCTTCAGCGAGACTGTGGCCTCAAGCTAAGTCACTACCTTTTTGTTTTTGATTGGTAAGAAACTTGAAGGTAATTTCATGGCTTTGGAAGTATTTTTTTATTCCTTGGAGGAAAAGAAGGGGAAGAAGGAATCTGAGAGTAGGCCTCTTAAAGTAGGATTTAATGAAGAAAATCAGTCCACAGAGTCTAGCTGGAACGTATTTTCTGATTTGTGAAAGCTAAAATGCTTTCAAAACTCTAGGTATTAGAGTTCTGACAAAAGAATCAGTTTGACGGTAGTTTGAAAGGAAAGATGGAAGATTGTAAGGATGTGATTTTTTTTTTTTTTTTTTGGTACTCTTACAATAGAGTAAGATTGTAATCTACAAGGGTAACAGTTTTATTTTTGCTTATTTGTGAGCGATGCCAAGGCCTGAAGACTTGAAAAAAACATCCTGCTTAGGTTTGCATGTTGTTTTCTTAACTTCAAAAATATTAGGCACATCAAGTCATCTTTTAAAGGATGTCGAGCAGGTAGTGAATCTTTCAGCAGAGATCTGTTTTCTGGCTGTACATATAGGCATATAAATTAGGTTGCTGGAAGCTACCAGATTCACTCTCCCCATCTCACTTCTCCACAAAAAGTTCTCTCAGCTGCTCATGCATCTTTTCCCCGGTCCTACCAATTCCCCATGTATTTCCACTTTCTTCCAGAAGAAACAGGGAAGAAAGGATTTAAGCTTCTAACAGATGAGGGGAGAAAACAACAATGTTACATAAAAAGCAGCCTAAGAAATCAAGAAAAAAGACCACATCTTCTCATCAAGTTACGTGGGCCCAAATTGCCACCTGCACTTCAAAGTAGATTTTCTTTTACGCTGCCACACCCCAATCCTGTGCATAGTGTTCTCAATTATACTTCTAGATGTCTCTACATAAAAAGATCCTTGCATTGTATCACTTCAGTCTTGCCTTGCTTTCTCTCCTCTGTGTGGTTCTGTTGTGAACAGGTAGGATATTAGAATTAATAAATCTTATTCTCCTAAGTGGATGAAAACAAGGGCAATAAGTTTAATTTAGGGTTGTTAGCCTCTGCAGAGCCTTGTTTGAATGTTCTTTTATAACCTATTAAAAGTGTTTAAAAACCTTCAACTGCGATAGAATAATATAGTGTATTTTACTGCTTAGTGGGCACATCTACATGTGCGCTTTAATGCGCAGTTGCTTAACTTACTGCGCATTAGTGTGTCATGGGGAAAAACCAAGCTAATAAGCTGATGTGCAGTAAAATTAGGCTACTGCGCATTAAGCATCATTAAAAGCACTTGCTTTCACTACTGCGCATTAGGGCAGCCTAATCCACGTTTAGCTAGTACTTCACATTAGAGGGTGCCTATACACGAGTGCAGAGGCTGTTCCGTTGGCCTGGAATTCCAGTGTGTCGGACCAGACTCAATTAATTGAATCTGCAGGAGTGTGGCAGTTGCTGGGCTCCAGCAGCCTCCTACATTTTGTGTATCAGCACCCCCGTGCTTAAAAATGGAGGCAGGTGCACTTGAACTAAAGCCCGTCAAATGGGCTTTAGTTAAAGTGCCCCCATCTCTATTTTTAAGCTTGGGGATGGTGATGCAGGAGATGTGGTGGTGCTTTAATTAGAGTGGCTTTCAGAGCTGCTCTAATTAAAGTGCTACCCCCCACCCCCCGGAGGCATGTGTAAAAGTGCCCAGAGGCACTAAACTTAATGCCCAGTAGCCAAAGTGCATTAATGAATGTGTAGATGCACACAGTGGCCACGTCCACATGAGCATGGATGTTTGGTTCCCTGGGGACAAGCAGCCAAAGCTAATGGGAAGCTTGGAAACCCTACAAAATACGGAGAATTTTTTAACATTAAGAATTCTACCCCTGCTGCACCTGCCCAACAGAAACCCCCTTCTTCCTTTTCAAATCTTCTCTGCACTCTCCTCTTCTGTTAGAATCCATGAAGATCTCAAAGGCTCACTTAGGATCCCATATTCTCCTAAATGTAGTCTGCAGCATACTGACCATTTACCCTTGAAAGGGATTAAAATGAAAAGATTATGGCAAAATTCAACCTATATTTCCACCAAGCCTGACCCCTTCCTGGTCATTAGGGTTACACTGATGGCATATGGTACACTTGAGGTTGTGGACATTGCTGCAGTGTTGCTGTTAAAGAAACTGCAGCCATGGAATACAAAGTGTGGGGAAAATGCCTGTTGCCTTTATTTCCCAGAAGGAAGTTAACTGAGGAAAATATCAAAAGCAAGAGCAGCAGAGGCTCAAGTCTCTGCACATGCCTGCTAAACAAAACATTTGATGGATGTCAACACTGATGACCTGACTTTCAAAGGTGTTTGCCACCAGCTACTCCCAAAAAAGGTCCTGACTCCCGGAGGTGCAACATGCCCCTTTTTGCTCCTGTGAGTCAGATGAGAGAATTTGGACTAATGAATTTTCTGAAGAATCCTAATGACAAAGAGCAAAGAGTGCCAGAAGGACAAATGTGTTGTGTGAAATTAAAGAGGGCACACCATATTATACACAACAGGCATTATGTTGATTTAGGATTTGGTAACTGGCAGCCCTGTGAAAACTGGGATACTGAAAAATATTTGGAGAAGTTAAGTTGAGCTTTAATGTACAAGTGGAACACATGAATAAAGTCTATACTTCAGGCCCTTGTGGTACATAGCCCTGTTAGAAGGGGTGAAGCACTGAATTAGCTCAAATTATAAAAAAACTCTTTTTAACAAATGCATTCAAGAAAGGTGGTAGATTTTTGTCCTGCATTTTGACTGCTGAACAAGTTTAAGTTTTCCTGTGAACGTTGTGTCCATGACAGAAGTTTTCTCTGTCTCTGGCAAAAGAGGAACATGTTAACAATTTTCAAACATATGAAAGGCTGCCAGAACAATTCTTCTCCCCTGCTAAAGAGGGCAGGACAAAAAGCAATGAGTTGAAACAGTAGCAAAGCAGATTTAGATTAAATTCCAGAAAAGCAACAACAACCCACATGTGCCCTCCAGCTTCCCGAGCGTCAGAAGAGTTGTCCTGGAAAGTTATAGACTCTCCTTCCTTTAAGGTTTTCAGGAAGAGGCTAGATAGAGAGTTGGGACAGTCTAGGAATAGCACATCCTGCATTTATGCAAGGGGTTTGAGTAAATGACTTTTAAGGTTGAAAGACTCTTAAGGTTTTTCATTCATAACTGTATGTCGTTCACCAAAGCTCAAGCTATAGGCCCATCAGCCTGACTTCTATCCTGGGGAAGATCTTAGAAAAGTTTATTAAAGAGGCCATCCTTAATGGACTGGCCGACGTCAACATCTTAAGGGATAGCCAGCACGGGTTTGTTGCGGGTAGGTCTTGCTTGACCAATCTCATTTCCTTCTACGACCAGGTGACCTATCACCTGGACAAGGGAGAAGAGATTGATGTCATATATCTTGACTTCAAAAAAGCCTTCGATCTGGTTTCTCATGATCACCTCTTGGAGAAACTGGCCAATTGTCGCCTTGGGTCCTCCACGATCCACTGGCTGGAAAATTGGCTCCGGGGTCGGACCCAGAGGGTAGCAATCGATGGAAGTCACTCATCGTGGTGTCCTGTGACCAGTGGGGTCCCCCAAGGCTCTGTCCTTGGACCCATACTGTTCAACATCTTCATTAATGATGTGGACACTGGAGTCAGAAGCGGACTGGCCAAGTTCACCGATGACACCAAACTTTGGGGAAAAGCATCCACACCAGAAGACAGGCAGGTTATCCAGGCTGACCTGGACAGGCTCAGCAAGTGGGCGGACGAGAATCTGATGATGTTCAA
>NW_005842398.1:427732-428218 GCF_000455745.1 Alligator sinensis | reverse complement strand
AGGCCCCCCCCGCCACTGAAGATCCATTCAAAGTCGTGGCAGGAGAGTTTAGGGGGTCTTCCAATGTCATCCGAGGCACCCTCTGGGGTCCTCCTGCAGGACCGGGGCCATCCTGTCTTCATTGAACATCTTCAAGATGAAACTGGATGCTTATCTTGCTGGGATCCTATGACCCCAGCTGACTTCCTGCCCTTTGGGCAGGGGGCTGGACTCAATGATCTTCCAAGGTCCCTTCCAGCCCTAATGTCTATGAAATCTAAGTAGAAACTTACCTCGGAAGTGCAAATAGGAAAATAATGTGCTAGGCAAAAGGTTTGTTTGTCATCAGGAGATATTGTCTTTAAAAATAGCATAAAGAGACTTTGCTTAGATATTTTAGCAATTCCCTTTTTTCCCCGCCACACATTTGTTATGTTCCCTTGTAAAACAGTTTGAAAAACAATCTCATGAAATAAAAATGTAAACATCAGCCAAGCTCCCCCCCCC
>NW_005842398.1:408483-427722 GCF_000455745.1 Alligator sinensis | reverse complement strand
CAATATTCTCATTAATATTTTGGCTGTTTTTCACAAAAAAAAGCGGGGGGGAATGGGATTGAAAATTAAATAAAAGAGTTCTAATATAACCATCGTTGGAAAGTTTTATTTAATTTGTGGAATAATTTTGTTCTTTTTTTTCCCAATGGGGTCTTTATTAATTTAGTCTCGTAACTTAGTGCCTACATTAAATTAATTTAATAAAGGTTAGAGTACTAACATAACGTTTCCCAAATGTGAAGCATGGATAAAATCTTTATACGGCAAAATGTAAAACCCATATATAGAATGACAAGGCACCAGACTGTTTGGTATATGTTATTTAAGTCAAATACTTCAGTATAGTATTCTGGGGGAGGGGAGTGAACAACAGTAGCACTCAAAGAATTAAAAACCTGAACAGACAGCCATATATCAAAGCTGTTTTCATCCATGAAAGTGCTCTAAAGTTCAGTAATTAAACTTTATAATAACAACACTCTCTCTATTGACAGTGTCTTCCCCAAGCATTTATAATTTGTTGTATATTTGTTATATCTATATAAAATATGGATATTAATATAGACACAAAAGATCACTATAATTATCCATACTAATCAGCTGTGTAATATACATGATTTTCAGCATAGAATTTAATTTCATAGTATACATGACTGTATGTAGTTTAAGTTATCAGTAATTAAAAAAAAAAAGGAGAGAGAGAGAACGCCTTTGCTACTAAAGCTCCAGGTAAAATTAATGCCAAATGCATTTCCTTCACATGAAGGTCACCCTTTTGTTCATCACCTGAAGTTGTACATGTATAGTCAATTGGGATGGAGTGTTATTCATTCGGTAAGTGTGGGTGTTCCTGTTGATTTGTGGATGTGTACATCACAATATAATCACACAGTTTATTCCTGTTTTCTCACTGAATTATTTATTATGGTCTGAAGTGAAGGGGGTTTCTTTTGTATTGGCATAAACATAGGATTATGTTTATTGTGTTCTTTCAATCACTAAATCACTGATATGTCAATGGGCATAATACTCCTTGCCTCACAGGGATGTTATGAAGCTTAATTAATTAATGTTTGTAAAGTGCTTTGGGATCCTCTGATGAAAGGTGCCTTAGAAGTGCAAAGGAAGATTATGTTGATTATTTTTCCATCTATTCTTGCCCCAATATGTCACTGATGTAAAATTCAATAGGATAATGTAGGCCCCCATTGTAACAAACTCCAAATTCAATATAGTGTCTATTAAATTGCTACAGAGGCTTGAAAAAACAGCTCAATAATTTAATACAAAAATTAATACACTCACTTATTTTTTTAATTAGCTCATTGTTTGCTTTTTCTTCTCTACTTTAAAAGTCATTCCCAAAACTAGTTTAACAATAATAACTTGATATACTGCAGTCAGGCCACAGGTTGGAAACACAGGCTGAGTTGTTATATACTGCAGGGTAGTGATTTCCTACAAACTGATTTATAGATAAATAATTCCGTGTATTTATTATATAGGAGTTTTTAATTTCTTTAACAAAACACACTTGAACAACATAAAATCACATGATTTATAGTACAGAGATGGGACCGTTCTGAGAAGGATGAACAGATGCAATCAGTGTCACAGGAGCCTACCCATTTTATAAAGGGCCTTATTGATAGTGGAAGTAATGTTCCCCATGGCTTGGTTATTTTGGGATCAGGGATTTTATTGACATTTGTTCATTTAGGTCTTTAACAAGGCTCTGGGACAGAAGTTCCATAAACTGGTTTGACCTAAATCAGTTAAGTCTGATACTACATCCAACCAGGTTTATCTTAAACCAGTTTGGGTCATTTTGAAAGCAGTTATGTGCACTGAACTTCTGTTCTGTTACAGGTTTAAATCAGTTTCTGATCACATAAGCCAGTTTATGTGTAACTTCTGTCCCTAGCCTTGAAATTATAAATGCATCTCTTAAAAATACAGTCTTTGGGTATTAATGGTAATGTTTAGCTCCTACTGAGGTAACACAGTGATGGCAATAATCACTGCGAAAGTAGGTGGTTTATACACTGATCTATTTGTTTAGTTACACTTGCAACATTATACCAAGTAAAGTTGGGATTAATTCCCTTGCATTCATTGAATCACAGCTCTGTTTGAGATGTATTCAGTGTATAAGCAACAAAGTAGTGGTTCTCCAATTTCCATGCAAGCTGTGTTTGTAATCCACTAGGAGACTGATCATCCTTGTTAACACCTCCACTCCTTATGAATCTTTGTGGGTTGCATTTGCTTATGCAGAAGAAAATGAAAGCTTTCTGGTTTTATGTATATTGCTTTCTGATGAGCTGCCTGTTTAGCATTTGATAAATATCCTCTTTTATTATTAGACCATCAGTTCTTTCTGATCAATTTTGTATTTTATTTTAACCAAGGATTACTGATTTCCCTCTCTCTCCTCTATTTTGGGAAGATGAGATTAAACTTTCACTTTGGGGTCGGGAGCAAATGTATGTAATCGTACATAACAAATTCCTAAAATGTCCTAATTTTCAGAGTTTGACTTGGGACATAATTTTTTTCTTTCCCAGGGCATATAAAGTACTCCATATAACTTTTACTGATGTACTGTAAACTTAATACAAGTATTCATTAACAATCATTCAAATAGTCTGTAAAAGATAGAAATTAAGACTCAAACTATTACATGTTAGTTGTGAAGGAAGTTTTAATAATAATACAAGGCATATTCTGATATGTGATGTGTTGGGTTTATTTGGGTGAGAATAAAAACTGAATGAAGCTCTATTTTTAAAACTTTTTATTCCATAACCCTAAGCAATTAATCATTAGTTAAACAAGTAGTCTCACATTCTTCAGTGGAACTACTACTGGGAATGAAAGTACTCTTTAGATGCGTGATGGTTACTGGACCTGACCCTAATTTTGTTAATGATTTATAAAAGCTATATCTAGAAAGGGGTGCAGTGGCATAAACTGTACTTCTGAAACACTGAGGTGTCATCTACACTACATTGTTTTTGTCAGAACAGCTGCCCTACCAAAGCGCATTAATGGAGATGCAGCTTACACCAGTAAAAGAAATAAACAGCTGCCTAAATGATGTAAGCTATGCTAGTAACATAGTATCTTTTACTACTATAATTGTACCTACATAGTGGGGTTTTGTCAATATAGCTACTAGGGGTGTGGAAAGCGGGCTCTGTTTGTTTCGGATTCGGCCTGATTCGGGGGACAGTGGTTTGATTCACTGATTCAGATCACTGTCCTGATTCGATTTGGCCAAATCTGAAGCTAAAGATTCAATTCTGATTTGGAGAATCAGTGATTCAGCCATAAACACAGTTTTAAATGTTTTTCCTACATACCTCGAGGTAGCAGGCATTAGGGCTGTGCGAAACGGCACTATTCTGTTTGAACTTGAGTTTTGAGGTTTTGATGGAACAGCATTTCATTTCAAATTTCATTTTGATTTGAAACCACTGTTCCATTTTGCTTTGTCGAAACAGTAACACTGTTTCGATGTTTCGCCCGTTCGCTATAATGGGGAAGCTCGAAACAGGCTCTCTCATCCAGCAGGCAGATGGGGGGCCTGCAACCCTGGGAGGGCTGTGGAGGCTATGCCAGTCCTCCTGGGGCTGTGGGCTCCCAATCTGCCTGCCAGATGAGGAAGGGAAGCTGGGTGCTGCTGCTTGGGACCAGGGACCTGGGGAAGGGAACTGAGCCTGATTGCTCAGTTCCCCTCTCCAGCACCACGATTGGGCTGGGGAAAGGAACTCAGCCCGATTGTAGCGGTGGGGATGGGAACTCAGCCTAGCTGGGCTCAGTTCCTTTCCCCAGTCCAATTGTAGTGCTGGGGGTGGGGACTGAGCCTGGGCTCAGTTCCCTTCCCCTCCACTGTGACTGGCTTCCTGCAGCCCAGCCCTGGGAGGTGGGGAGAGCCAGGGCTGTGCTTTTGGCTGTGCCACATGGGGCTGCGGAGCTGTTGGGAGCACAGCCCTGGTTGTCCCCTGTCTCCTACCACCTGGCTGCTGGCTGCTTTGAAATTCGAAACATTTCAAAACTTTGAAACATTTAGACTAGCTTCATTTTGTTTTGAGGCTGTTTTGAAGCCCTTTAGTTTGATTCGATTTTGCTGTTTCAAGCTCGACATGAGTCGAAACAGTTTCGAATCAAAACAGCTGGTGAAATTTAGCACATCCCTACCAGGCATGGCTCATGAACGCTCAGATGGTGGGGTGGATGGAGCATCCCACACAAGCATGGGGGGCCCCCCTGCATGCTCGGCAGTGGACCCCCCCCTGCATCTCCCGGCTCGGCGATTGGTTGCAGGGGGACTCTGGGTGCCCCCCCAGAGTTGCCGAGCTGGGGGAGTGGGGGTCCCCTGCATGCTCTACGGTGGACCCGGAAGTGGACCAGAAGTGCTTCTGGTCCAGTTCTGGGTCCGCTGCCAAGCGCTCTGACCCCCCTAATGCTCCCGTGGGACGCTCTGTCTGCCCCACCACCTCAGCATTGATGAGCTGCCTGGTACCTTGAGGTATGTAGAAAAAAACATGTAAAGCTGTGCCTATGTCTGAATCATTGAATCTCTCTGAATTGAATCGGAAGCTTCTGATTCGATTTGGAGAGATTAATGGGTCTCCTGATTCGATTTGGATTCGGAGATTCAGCCGCCGAATTGGGCCGAACCTCTGCTGAATCAAATCAGCAACCAAAGCTTTGCACAGCCCTAATAGCTACCTTGATTAGTGTTGGGACTTTTTTTTCTCCCCATTCTCTTTAGCAGTAGTGTAACGGGATGGGCGAATGGAGCACCAGCCCTGGGGGCTGATTTAGAGAGGGCAGCAGAATGGTGGTCTCTAGGGCTCTAAATACATACAATCCAGAAGCCCAAGGTTGAATTGGTTCAGTCTTTGTATGTTGGTCTAAGCTGCAGAGATTAAATTGAAACAGAAGTGAACAGACATTTACCTTTGATTCAGGAAATGCAACCACATGCCTATAGTGGCTCAGGCCAGAAGCCAGCGGGGACTACAGCACAACTCTATGGCACGTAGCCAGCATGGACTGTGTGTTCGCTTCCTCTTCTTACTGCTCCAAGGTCTTTTGGGATTTGCAGTCCAGAACTGCAGCAGCAGGACTTTGCAGGTTTTCTCATCACTTCCTCTTCCTGCTTCTGGGTGCCTCTGGGATTTGTTGTCCACCATTACAGTCAGCAGTATGTTTGAGTGGAGGAAGGGGTATTTAACCCCCTCCCTGGCCCCAGACTCCGCCAGTGTTAGCTGGGGAGGGGGGCAGTCCCCCCCCCCTGCAGATTGGGCTGTATCCCCAGCTGTGCTGGTCGTCTCCTCCCCACCCCTTCCGCCAGCCCCTTGTCAGCCAGCCCTCAGTGCTCCAGCTAGTGAGCAGAGGGGCAGGGCCAGCTCTGCTCTCTAGAGCAGACAGCACAGCACAGGCCAGCACTGGAAAGCATGCTGGGGGGACTGTGATTTAATTAGAACCAGGAAGGGGTCTGGGACAGAAGTTTCATAAACTGGTTTGACCCAAATCAGTTAAGTCTGATACTGCATTCATCCAGGTTTATCCTAACCCAGTTTCAGCCATTTGGAAACTGGTTTATGTGCACTGAGCTTCTGTTCTGTTATAGGTTTAAACCAGTTTCTGATCACTTAAACCAGTTTATGTGCAACTTCTGTCCCTAGCCTAGGTTGCCCCCACCATGAAGGCTGTTGCAGCCAATATGCAGTATGCAGGGAACTAGTCCTCCAAGCTGCAGCACCCAGAGTGAAATTCTGCTCCACTGCATCTGCCTCCTATTCTGTCCAGGGTGCCGAAATACTTAGCTCTACCTCTGCTCTCCAAGCCTGGTATTCTGTTCAAAGTTTCCTGTGTAGGCTCAGACTAGTTTTTACTAGATTCATTAACAAATTCAAATTTTAATAACATTAAGGCAATTTTTCATTTTCTTGGGTGCGAGAATAATGAAATCCCTAGTATTTATTATGTATGGATCTTTTAGAAGAGACCTTAAAAACTGAGGGATTTTAAAAGATTCCTGCAGTGCCTTCTGTTAAGTAGACAGGTCAAATATGAGGGACCTGCCAGAGATGTCCAGTCTATCCTCTGTTGTGCAGTAGGTCTGTTGGTTTTGTCCTCTCCTCCAGAAGCAGCTGCATTTTCTGCAGTGTTCTTTCATACAGTTTAAAAGCACTGTGGCAAACTTCTGTAGGAAAAAAGCAATACAAGTTTTAAAATGGACTTCCACAACTCTACCCTTTCTCATTTTTTTCAGTTTGATAAACTGAACAGTAATAAACTCTGGGAAAATATTTGAGGTTTAAACTTATTAAACAATCAATCTAAAGAGGGAAATGGTTTTCAAGAAGTAATGTATGTGAGCCAACTGGAGTGGACAGAAGATCTCTTCTCAAATCGTGATGTCTGAAGAAAACTTTATAGCAACTGCTTTTAAAACAGTTTATCCCCTAGAAACTGCTTGGCATGGACTGTTTCACACAACCCTTTCAAGATTTGTTCCTGAAAGCTGTTCTAGCACAGGTGGATCTCTGTGCAGGCAAGGCCACAAAATCTCAGAACCTTGGCCTGTTTGAGGTCTGTTTGCTAACTCGCCACAAAAAAGTCCCAAAGGGGTCCATTGGAATGCAAATTTTGTGTGTTAATTAGTTAATGGAGAAAGGTGGTGAAGTAGCAATAAAATTTGCACATAGGTAAGAATACAGTAGAGAATTTTGCTGTCTTATCCTCAGGCAGTACAAACAGGGGCTTGGAACTGCAGGAGGAGTACTGTTTCTGTTCAAGACAGTGTTTTAGTGATGAAACCATCATGGTCCACCAAATATGCAAGAGGCAAGGAATTTTTTTTCTTGTTGGGTGGAGGGGATTGATATATTTTATCAGACCAACTATGTAGTTAGCTTTTGGGCACAAAAGAGCTGCAGTTGTTTGTACCATCCAGGTTATGAAGAAGAATCATTCAGAGGAATGGATAGTGGTACACTAAGATCAGGTTTGCTTCACAAATCAGCACTACTGTCCTTTTCTGCAGCCCAACCGTTGCCTTAAATGCAGCATCATCATCATGTAAGAAACCACCTGTGGAGCCTGCTGAGGAGCTGGATGGAAACGATAGCTTCTGGCTATCACATGGTCTAACTTGATATGTGTTGGAAAAAAAATTCACACGTCATATCACACCGGCTGAAAAAACAGCGTGCATCAGCAGTGCTGTAACAAGGAGTAAAGGACTCACAGCAGGTGTTAACATGCAGAGGCACAGAGCCTTATAGTAACACCTGTGTTTGTCTAATTCCAGCCAAAACAATTTCCTTTCCACTTGTAGAGAAGGATGAAAAAAAGAAAAATCTACCTTACAACCAGTAGTAGCAGACATTTCCTGCAAAGAAATTTACATAGTATTTCCCATGATGCTTTGCACTGTGGTTTTGCTTTGAACTTTTGCAGTTTGAGACAACTCCTTGGTAACTCCAATAACCCTACTGTCTCTTTGTGTCTCTCCAAAGCTGTCAGTACCAAACACTTGCAGATGGTATTCTCTTACAGTGCTTCATTTAATTGAATGAAAAATAAAGCCTCTTATAAAATATTACCAATTTAGATGTGACTTATGGGGCACATATGATGCTTATTTTTTTCAATTATATGAAAACTTGGAATGGTTAAAAATAGGAAGCCAAGTGTTCTGTGAAACTGGTATAGATTTCTAGCTTTGTAGGTGATTTTTCTTTCAGTTCTTACATAGCAGAAGGGACAAAGGAAATCAGCAACTAAACTGTATTTTCCTAGTATGTATTTCACTCAGTGGACCCTTGATGCTCATTTCATGACTAATATATGCTGTACTATATGCACTTCTTGTTGTCACCAGAGATAACGTTAAGTAAACTATCCCCTTAAGAAAAACAGCTTTTCTTGGCAATTGGAATATGGCTTGAGGAGCCAGCGCTGAAGACATACGGTACTATGAATGAGTGCTGTGTGTTAGTTTACTGGATCTGAGTCCAGGCACTATTTATACTGCAGCATATTCAGCACCAGATTGTTAAATCTTAATACTGAAACAGTGCATCATTTAAATGTTTTTGTTCTGTTTATGCCCCATTTTCAAGCATTGGATATAGAGTAGCACTTGCTAACTTTTGTTTCTCTTGGACAAGACTTATGCTAACTGAAAATTCTTGAAATACCCCCCCTTCCCCCCCCGCCCCCCCCCCCCATCTATACTTGAGTATTTTACTGACACTTTGAACTGCCTGAGATACTCCAGCCCCCTCTAGTTTCCCACAAGGTAATGGTAATGAATAATGTTGTGAACCAGTATTTCAATTTCAGATATTTTCTCCAAGAAGCCTACATGTAGATATTGAAATGGTACGTTAGAGAGAAGTAGTACTAAAATTATCTCACACATGTTATGCAAAAGTGGAGAAAAACTATCACGGTGTCAAGTATATCCAGTTGTAGTGAATATCCTTGTGCTACCATTTGTCCCATGCATTACACCACTGATAAACCATCATCTTATATCCATTCTTTTCTTTGTAGGTCTAGGTATTCCCATTGTTACCTTTGTAGCCTATTTAGACTTGGTTCTTAAAAGTCTTGGTAAAGGGCTGGCTGTGAGGGAATGTTTTTTGAAATTGTAACTATTCCAGAAGTTTCCTGACAAGTTTTCTTGAGGGGCCCTATTCTCATAAGTTTGTGGAAAGACTGTAATAACAACTTTTAGGCTGAAGTACAAAAGGTTACCATGGAATGGTGCTGTGAACTCTCCTTTGCTATTTGTGGCAGTTTTTGAAGCCTGACTTTTTTGGTTGTGTTTGGATTTGTTAAATGTGCATGGACAGATCAGAGACCAAGTCCAGCATGTCATCAATTTAAATGGGATGATGCGAGTTTGGTCCTTTGAGGGATTGGGTCCAGAGAAGATATGCAAGTGAAGCTAAGGAAAGTCAGGAACTCAGCTAAAGAGATGGAGTAAAGAAGAAGATGGTAGCTAAGAGAGCCTGATGTTTTATGCTGCTTTTGCTTTTTGAGCGTTCTTGGAAGTCCATTCCAGTCCAGTCTTAACAGACGTTTCCCACATTGCCTGTGGTATGATAGACCCTCTCCGAATGGAGAAAAGTAAACGTGGTCCCTGGCCCAAAGACTTTACACAGTGGCATACAAGTACATATTCCCCTGCAACAAGCTTGAGGAGGAAAGGTGTTACTAGTATTATGTAAGACTAGAAGTATAAAAAGAGACCCACCAAATAAGCAAGCTATTTTCAATCCGTGGTCAAGGACAGATCTGTTGCTCTTTGCCAAAGAAAGCCACCATCTGCATGGTGAAACTTGTATCTGCAAGTGACCTCTACTTCATCAGTTCCAAATGCTGTGCACTCTGGGAATCACACCGCAGTCAGGATATAACTGTGTGCTGAGCCCACACAGGAATTTTCTTGTTCAATTCAAAACCAAATCTTATATTTACTTTGTAGGCTGTGAAATCAGGAGTGCAGGGTATTTAAAGCTTGCCTTAAAGTACAGGCTTTTGTGGATGAGGAAGTGTTTGGGGGAAGCATCCTTTGCTGCTTTGTAATAATTTAAGAAACAAGAGCATGTAAACAGCTCTCTTTAAAAATAATTTAAAATATATTCCTTCCTCTCTATGTAGTGAGTCTCAACTGATGGCTAAAAATAGCTGTTTCTACCAGTGTGCAAAAATATCAGTGCAGGTCTTGAATACTCAGAGTGAACAAATAATCAAAAGGTTCAGTAAGTAACCGATAAACATTTATTATGTTCTTTTTCTTCCCAGGAATAATCAAACTTGGCCGATGGAACCCTCTTCCCCTCAGCTATGTGACCGACGCACCAGATGCAACAGTAGCTGACGTGCTACAAGATGTCTATCATGTTGTGACATTGAAAATCCAATTACAAAGGTGGGTGTTTCTGAACATCTGTCCTCCCCTATTCTCTGAGCTGCTCTGTCGATCACAGCATTACTATAGAGATTAGCATATCCTGTCTTCATTAGTTTCTCAGCTTTTCATGAAATAAAAAGGAAAACGAAGGGAAGAGTGGTTCACTGGGCAGCTTTCTGGTGAATGTTCCAACTGTTTTTACATTTTGTTTTCTGAAGCAGTGATGTGGTAGTATGGTGGGAGCAAGGAGAGAGAGTTTGAATCATTCATTATAGTTCTGAAGCCTTTAAAGGGGAACTTTCCACAACCCCTAATTTGATAGGGCCTCCAGACCTGATTAAATACATAGCACATTGTATTTGGAAATTAAATACTTTGTCTATTCCCAGGATTTGGGTTGTGACAGACTTTCTGCTACCTCTGGATAGGACAGAATGGGGAGGGGAGTTTGTTGTCTTTTTTCCCCACTGGTTTTCATCTCCACTGGCCATGTCAATGGGGAGGGGATCTTCTACTTCTCCATTTGGTAATTGTAAAGCTATTTTCTGCACAATCTTTGTGTTTCTTTTTTTTCACACCTTCTCTTTTTTGGCCCTTTAAAGATGCTTCAGCTGAGAGCTACTGAGCTCTGCCCTGGAAAGGGTATGGCATTTGCTGTTTTAACCCATACAAGTCTTTCACAAACTGCTATACTTAGGAATCACCACATTAAACACTTGCATGGTCTATCCACCACAGTCTTGTGGTCAGGATACTTCTGCAGAAGGCTGGACAAGTAATGGAGAAATGAGCATAACATGCTTATAGGCACAACACTTTCTAACTCTGTCATAATGAATGAGCCTCATTGTTTAGTATCTGAACTCCACCAAAAACTTCCAATTGCAGAAGCATCTTACAAAACAATAGTGTGTTTCTCCACGTTGTGGGTATGCATATGAAATCAGCAATCAACTGTTCGGTTGACCCTTCATGTAATGCCAGGGCAGTTCATGATGGCACTGTGCCCTTTTCCATCTCTCTTACTTTCTGGTTGGCAACATTTTGCTTCTCAAGAAGTCCTGGTTACCCTCAAGAAGTCTTACCCCAAGATCTGTGAATCTGGCACGTCCATTTTGACCAGTGCAAAGAGTTGGCTGGTGCCTGTCATGAGTGAAATAGAAAATGCTTTGTTTACGGAAGGAATGTTCTCTTTCTGCATCAAAAGTAAATGACATGAAACAACATGTTTGTATACTGTTCTAGACAGCTGCTAATCAGTATCAAAATGTCTATAACTGAGGAGGCTCATGGAGAAGCTAACTAAAAGCTACCTGTGAGCCTTCTAATTGAAACTAATATTCTAACTCTGGAAAATCTGGCTGCAGGGATGAAATGCATGCAGTTTTAGTAACACTGATAACAATCTGTTGCTGTCAGTGGGTCGAGTAGGGGTGGGCACGATACGGCCTGTGGGCTGGATCCAGCCACCAGCTGACTAGATCTGGCCTGCAGGTGGGTGTCCACCAATTGATTGGATCCAGCCTGCAGCTGCCCCTGTGGTCTTCTGCATAGGGCTGAACCCCACCATCTCCTGCCCAGGACAGCCTATGCCACCCTTGCCCACTAGTCCTGGCTGTCGTGCATAGCTTTCCAGTAGGGTTGCTCCCGGTTTGGCTGCAGCTGCCTGGGTACTGCTTGGCACCCCTCACCTCCAGTGGAGGCCCCTCCTCTCCCTCTTCCCACTGCCCCTGCTGTGGTACTCCAGGTTGGGGGAAAGCTGCAGTCAGGTGGCTCTTGCTCCAGTGCATGGGGCTCCAGCTCCCAGCTACCTTCCACCCACTTGACTGTCCACAGGTGGTAGTTCATCATGCTGGGTGGGCAGAGTGGGTGGAAGGTGGCGGAAGCTGGATTTGGAGCTCCACATGCTGGGGCAGGAGCTACCCAGCTACAGCTTCCTCCCTGCCTGGAGTGGTGCAGCAGGGGCAGGAGGAGGAGGAGCTACTGGAGGTGGAGGGGAGCTGATCAGTACCCAGGCAGCTTCAGCTGCATCAGAAGCAGCCCTGCTGGGAAGCTGTGCGCCAGCTGGGGCCAGTGGGTACAGGCAGGAGCATGGCATAGCCCTATGTGGAGCAACGTGGGGGGCAGCCATGAGCCAGATGGGGAGGGGGGTGGGCTGCATCTGTGTGTGTGTGAGGGTGTGGTATATGCGTGTATATGTATGGGTGTGGGGGGCAGGTGGTTGTGCAGGTGTGTGTGTATGTTGGGGGGAGGTGCCTGTGTACTAGGTCCCGGGGGGGGGGGCAGAGGGCCCAGGTGAGCTCTGTAGCATGTGGTCCCTGCCCTTCTTCTCTCCCCTCGCCACTGGCTGGCTGCTGGGACCTAACATGCATCCCCCCCCCCCCCCCACACACACACACAGAGAGATGCATGCTCACTTCATCTCTCCACACCTCAATTCAATTTATTAAGGTTTCTGGCTAAATGCCATGCTCCTGAAAATGAAATAACACACCATAATATAAATACCTTTGAACAAAGTAACTGAACTAGAAATATTTTACTAAAAATAGAGCCCACCAACATAAGAACATTATTAATATAAATATAGTGGTAAAATGAGACATGAATCTATAATATTGTTGTACATAGATCCACAATTGAGACAATACAGTCAAATCTAATGTTAAAACATATACTCCATATCAGTAATATGAGGATAATATCATATTAGTATTGATAATCAGTAATAAATATCCTTTATTACTGATTATTTATCAGTAATAAATATCCTTTATTACTGATAAATAATCAGTAATAAAGGATATTTAACTCTAATTGCCTCTGCCTTATAAGCAAAAATTGCAAGACGATTTACTAAATTTGTATCGGTTTGCTGTAAAAGCCAGTTTAATTTCTCTCCGTTTGAAAAATGTATCAATTTCTGCAAGAATGGTAATAAATAAGTTTTCCTTATGTCATTATATAAAGAACATTCTAAAACATAGTGGATAATTTATTATTGAGATCCAACTGTATATACCTCCTCCCCCCTGAATCTGATTTCCAAAGAGTATATAAAGTGGCAATATGAGTAGCTCTAGCCACTGCAAAATTATTCTTCCTGTATCCTCTGGGAAACCTGAATATCTCATATTCTCTGGAAAACCTGAACCTTTTCTATGGGGGAGAAAAATCTTTCATTATATTTGAGATACTATCCCATCCCAGAAAGTGCAAAAGTACAGGAAAGACAAGCTAACCAGGGTGATTGGAGAAGAGGGGGATTTTTAATATCTTCTATATAGCATAATTTAAGCAGACAAGATGGTAAAAGGGGCAGGGTTTTAAACCAAAATCCTGCCATTCTAATAATAATATTAGTTAAAATAGAATCCATTCCAGTCTCTAATTAATCAAAAAAGGTGCAGGAGTTGAAGGAGGAAGAGCCAGAAGAGCCCTAAGAAACTTGTCCTGAGGATCTACATCATTACTAGTGTCCCCCCCCCCCAATACTTCAGCGCCATATAAGATCTGAGAAGTAACTTTGGCTTTATATGCTGATATATGAGCTTGGACTGATTGTCCTGGTGTGGTTTCATAAAATTTGTTTATAGCCACAGCCGATTGGGCTGCCTTAGTTTTAACTGACTGAATATGATGTTTCTATGATGGAGAAGCTGTGAATAACACACCCAAATACCTATAGGTTTTGACAACTTCAAGATTGGTTCCCCCGCCATGTTCCATGGATATTTCATCAAACAACTTCCCCAATACATTATTTTGGATTTAACATAATTTATGTCCCTCCACACCTCTTCTACACACACTTATACACCTCAACGCCCCCCAACCTGCCACACACACTCCACCCCCCACCATGTGGTGGAGTAAGACTTTATTCTGAGCTATTTTGCAATCACCTCTGTATACACTACTAAAAAAAATCAGGACCAAAAATTTTTTTGTAATAAAATTAAAATATGTTATAGTAGATGTTTGGTTTTCAGTGTATGATTTGGTTTTCATTTACGATTTGCTAAAATTATATCTTCTGAAATCTTTTATGCATGTGGCCCTCGACAGCTCACCAAAATGTGTTAAGTGACCCTCAAACCAAAATAATTGCCCATCCATGGGATAGAGGGTACATCCTAAATCTCTCCATCATTCATTACTTTTGATCACAAGAAACTGCTGCCTTAACTGAAAGAAGTGCCTGGAAATGTGCTAAAATGACTTAAGTCCTTCCTTGAAGAGTGTGGACACATGAATGCTTGGAGCCCTTTCAAAAGGGGAATGTCTCAGAAGGGAAGCAGCTGGTATGTTCTAATTGTTATGTACAAATGAGCTAAGAACAATTCAAATGCAACAAGACCACTCAAACTTTAGCGCCCCTTCATCCAGGGTTAAAATAGATGCAGATCAGTTGACTGATATGAACCTGATCAAGATAACTTGATGCTAGTGGAAGAGTATGATGTTTTGAAGAGTTTGTAGCTATGATAATTTCATTTAGTTGGAGGTACACTACTCAGTTGGTCTGTTGTGCAAGTTAGGTGTTTTCTTGAGTGCTTCACTGACACTGACTCCCATGATAGCATCCATGAGAAATGCTTTTGTCATCTCTGCAGACAGTGACCTGACCTCCATTAAAAATGTCTTTGTGACCTTTTAGCTGGATGACAGCAGCATAATACACTTAAGGCAGCTTCAGCTAGTATCAAGCAAGATGCCTCAAGGGTATGAGCTACCCATCAGCACACTGAATCTATCCTCCCCTCTCTACACTGTCCTGATACAAAATATCAGGTCAAGTTCAAGGTCCCAATGCTTACATTCAAGCTGTTCAGTAGCCCACATTCAGGATAAGTAAAAGATAGTCTGATGCCCAGAAATGAAAATAGTAGTTGACAAGTCCACTCTTTGGGCAGTGGAGGCTTTCAGCTATGAGGATGAAGCTCACTGATACTGGAAAAGGAACTTTATCAGGAGTTGGTAACAAAGTCTTGGGGCTTAAAGACCACTAGAAACTTCTTCCTGCTGCTAGTTGCAGTTCCTCAACCTGCCTCCTTGAACCTAAACACGGAGTATGTGTACATTTTTTAAAAGCAAACCCTAAAAAAACTCTACCAAAACAAAAGGCTCCATCCACTTATGTGCACATCACAGGGTCTGAGTGAGAATGTTAGGAACACTGATTCTACCTTTTTAGAAGGCTCTTGTCTACTGCACAAAAAGTAGTCTAAGAAAATGCCTAGAATAGACTTTGTCCTTTAGATCAGTGGTGTTCAACCTACAGCCCAGAGACAGGATTTGATTCACAACACAGTCCTCCTGCCATGGGGTGGGTCTCTCGCACATGTCTAGAAATTTGGCAGCTGGGGAGCAGCTTCTGCTCAATTAACATGGCCCCATGTGCCAAATTGAGCCAGCATAATCTGGCTCATGGAGTCAGTTTGCAGGTGGATCTGGCCAGCGCACCAAGTTGCACCAGTGGACCAATTCTGCATGCTGACATGCACTGGATCTAGCTTGTGGACTGGCCCTGCGCTGCTACTCTGGCTCATGGGGCCGGTTAGGGTGAGCACCACTGCTTTAGACCAACCATGCAAAGTCATGCTTCTCTGGAGTTAGGGGTAGTTATTGCTTAGTCATTTTTAAATATGTCAGCAGTATATATTTTTCCTAATCTAAAAGAAGCATCTCCCTGTGTCTGAAGAGGCTGCTTTTCCCTCGTTATTCGGGTGGCCTTCTTTAAGCAGAGCTCTTCCTACTTCTTTGGGTTCTAAGAGGAAATGGCTATGCACACATTATACCATGTAGGATTAGCTACTATTCCTGGCATATACTGTAATTTTCTTAGTTGCGGTATATATTTTGCTTGGGGAAAGCAGGGAGAATTGACCTTTGAAGAGTCTGAAGAGGGGACTGTAAATTGGGGCTGGCTGCACAAAGATTTATGGCTGTTGCATGCAGAGAGCAGGTATCCTTGCAAGGGATGTTTCCATCTGCTTATTCTTCTGCTTTCTGTTTTTAACAGTTGTTCAAAGTTGGAAGACTTGCCAGCAGAGCAGTGGAACCATGCCACAGTCCGCAATGCCTTAAAGGAACTGCTCAAAGTGATGAATCAGAGCACATTAGCCAAAGAATGCCCACTCTCCCAGGTCAGTGTTTAAACCAGACCTAGAGAAAGTCTGCTGTATGAAATCCAAATCAATAACCTATTTAGCTAGGTATTTTAGTTTTGCAAATTCTAGAAATGTTTGATTCATTTCTCATTTTAATTCAAAAAAAGAAATCCTATTTCTTGGGAGAAAGATGTCATCAGTCTTTTAATTGTGATGTATTTGTTTCCCGAAAGAAATATTGAATGGATCAGTTGGTTTTGCCCTGCACATCAAAGGGAGCCCGAATTTTCCATGCAGGCCATCTGCAAATGTTGCAGTAGTTCCCAGTTATGCCTGTTCTATAATTTGGACCTACACATAGCTTTAATCAGCCTCTGATCATGAAGAAATTTATGACTCTTATAGATGGGGTGATAATTCCTAGGAAGCTGCAGCAAAACTGTGTGTGTGTACGTGTATGCATGTGCACATAAGTATATGCAAAAGGAAAACAAATTCCATGTATCTGTTTTGTCTGACAACTTTGCCACTTACCAAGATATCCTGGTTAAGGATGAAAGCAGTAGTTCAGACCTCTGATGATACTGTGAGCTCTAATTGGAAACATATTTCAGATTCTAATATCAAGACCTAAATGCATTTGGCATGGCCAAAACTTGAACACCTGTTGATTCATAAAATACAGGACAAAACAACTTTGCTAGGACATAGTTAGAGCTGATCTTGATTTCTGTTCTCTTAAAAAAAAAAAAAAAAAAAAAAGAGTATTAATAATAATATTAGTATTATATTAATATTACTTCCACACCATTCCTCAAAAACTCCAAATCCCCTATATGTTAAAATCTCAGTGAACTTTCTAACATTGATCCAAACTTTGCCCTCCTGTGGCTGCCTTCCACTTACATTAGAGGTCCTGACCATAGGGGCTAGGAACAGACATTACACATAAATCAGCTTAAGTGATCAGAAACTGGTTTAATCCTGTAACAAAACAGACATTCAGTGCACATAAACCAGTTTCAAAATGGCCAAAACCAGTTTGAGATAAACCTGGTTGAATGTAGTATCAGACTTCTGATACTACAGATCTGATACTTCTGATGACTTTAAGCCAAATCAGTTAACTGATTTGGCTTAAACCGGTTTATGCAATGTCTGTCCCAGACCCCTTCCTGGTTTAACTTTAAACCAGAGTCCCCCAGCGTCCCAGCATGCTCTCTGGGCTGGGCCTTCTGCTTCCCAGCTGGAGCAGGGACAGGTAGGGACAGGCAGGGGCAGGGGTCTGGCCAGAAAGGGGTTTAATTCACCCCTCCCTGTACCACTGGCAGGGACCCGAGCCAGGTTCGCTGGGCGCTCCCCCCTTGCTTCTGCAGCAGCGGGCCACCATGGCCCCTGAGGCAGAGGGGGCAGGAAGGGGGTTATTCTCTCCTGTACCCCCACTTCTCTGGGGAGATCGCACCTGGGTCTGCCTGCCCTGACCACCGCTCGCTCCCTGCTTGGGGTAAGAAGCAGAATAAGCCTCCTTCTGCCCCTTCCACTGGATGCTGGAGGGAGGTGGAATAGCTCCCATCCCTGCCTGGCCGCTGGAGTGGTGAGGTGGGAGTGACTGTGATGGGTGCAGCAGCCCCAGTCATAGTGCTGGGGAGCACAAGTCCCTTCCCGGCACGGGGGCCCTGCTATGGAGCAGGCAGAGCTGCGGTGGACTGTGAGCAGCAGCACCGGGGCCTGGAACAGGCTCGAGCTATCAAAGTCTTCCCTTCGCCAAGTGCCGTGGTCTGTAGGAGCTTTCCTCACCCTGGAGCATGGCCCCCCTGCTACCCCTGTCATGGTTGCTCTCCCCTTACCACTCTAGTGGCTATGTGGGGGCGGGGGCAGGGCCAGATGCTGGTGGGCAGGGCTCCTTTAGGCAGAGGGCAGGGAGCATGGTTATTCCACCCTCTGCCTCCAGGGCACCTCAGTAGGTTTTGCCCACTCTGGCCACCATGGCTGCCTGCTTTGTGGCCAGGGCAAGCGGCAGAGTAAGTCCCCTCCACCAGATGCTGGAGGGAGCGGGGCAGGAGGGGGGTTATTTTGCTGCTTGCCCTGGGCACAGAGTGAGTGGTGGCAGCAGTGACAGTGGCTGGGGCAGGCAGACCCCACTGCAGTATCCCAGGGGCAGAGGGAGGAATAACCCTGCTCCTGGCCCCCCACCTAAGGGGCCCTGCTCCCTGCAGCTGGGGTTGGGGAGTGACCATGCTGGGGCAGCAGCTCCTGTCATGCTTTCCCAGAGTGCAAGTCCCTTCCCAATGGGGTGCCATGCTGCGTGATGGGGAAAGCTGTTATAGACCATGGTGCTGGGGGTGGGCTTGGAGTGCTCTGGGCTCCGGTGCTACTGCACACAGCCTGCTGCAGCTCTGCCAGCTCTGCAGTGGGGTCCCCATTCCAGGAAGGGGCTTGTGTTCCCTGACACTATGACAGGGGCTGCTGCAGCAGCCAGGTGGGGATGCATAAAGACGCCAGCCAGCAGGGCCCCTTAGGTGGGGGGGCAGAGACAGGAGTTATTCCCCCTCCCTCCATTGTCTGGTGGATGGAGCAGGAGGGGGCTTATTACTCTGCTTGCCCCAAGCAGGGAACGAGCGGTGGTGGTCAGGGTGGGCAGACACACCTGCAGTCACCTGGGAGCAGTGGAGGTAGAGGGGAGAATAACCCGTCTTCCTGCCACCTCTGCCTCAGGGGCCGTGGCAGGCTGCTGCTACAGTAGCGAGGGGGGAGCATACGGCAGACCTGGCTCAGGTCCCTGCTGGTGGGCCAGGGAGGGGGGAGCTAAACCCCTCTCTGGCAAGTTCAGCCTGGACTGGCTATGTCCCAACAGCACAGGAGGGCTGTGTGAAGCTTCGGTTGCTGATTCAATTCAGAGGAGATTCGGCCTGATTTGGCAGCCAAATCTCCAAATCCAAAGTGAATCGGGAGACCAGTAAAAAGGTCAAAATCAATTCAAAGCTCTCCGAAAAGATTTGGTAATTTGGGCAGTTCCCACTTGCTGCTGCAGGTAGCTGGACCTGGGTTCCATTCTGGTAAGTAGGGGGCGGGGGGGCTGGAGGAGGGGGAAGGGGACCATAGGGGGACCCCACTCCCGGCCCCATCCCCTGCCTGCTCCCCCAGCCCCCCCTGCGTGCCCCCCAACTCTTGCGTCTCTCT